>NC_088789.1:3051260-3415635 GCF_949628265.1 Cloeon dipterum | reverse complement strand
CCCATCATTTTTAATTTATAAATGGCAAATATTGACGCTCACCTGAGTTGAGCACTAGGAATAAAGCTTCTGAGGAACGTGAAAAGTGATTCTTTGATCAAACCTTCCTGCTCTGCGAAACTAGTCATTTCCACCGCCCCAAGGAAGAAGCTGGATGTGTGTTCCCCGCACTACCCTGGACACGTCTATGTATGTACTGAATGCCTCCGCTGCAAAACAAACACTACCATCAATTCAGCTGACCCATAACTGACGGTTTCCTGTGATAGACTGGCATTTAGTTAGTGAGAGAGAGTAGACTGAAATTTGTGCTTTAGGCCAGAAAGATTGATTGCACGGTCTTCACGTCAGAGAAATTGTCGGAATGGTGCAAAAAACTCTTGACTACAAGTTGTGATTTATTCTCAATACCTAGCCAAATATTGGTTTCCAGTGACGAATCGGTCAAAAATTTCGCAATTTTGGCCAGGGTAGAGTGCGATGTGTTTTGCAAAATGGACCAGGGACCTAGGAACGAGCAATGAAAACAAATGGACACCTCCGTCAAAACTTTTGTTGCTGTTTCCAATTGCAACCAACCAAATAAAAGATGACACTGAGAAACTTTCCTGGAAATAATTATTTCGTACTGGCTACCTGAACTTAGAACGAGTTAAAATTTGTAAAATTCAATATTATAAAAAATTATTTTATGAGTAGTAGCCTTCAATGAAAATTTGTTTCATATTTTGAAAAACGCAACAAAAATCAGAAGGACATGTTGGTGGCACTGACACATTCAGATCAAAAGTAAAAATGGCCTCGATCGCAAGGCAGCTGGGTGTCCAATCAAGCCGTAAATCATACAAATTTCTTTTATTTTAACGAAGTAGAAAAAAATTTGATTTGGAGTCGTAATACAGAATCTCAAAATATTCAATTTTGTACCAAATGTGTTTTATTTTCAATTGTTCATCACTAAAATTCAGTGATTTTGCTCTGCCTTCCGTAAGCCCCCGGTCATTGTTTTTTTCTGAAATATGTTTTAATATTTAATTCGTATCAAGAAAACTTTCAGACTGTCAACATATTTATAAAACTAGATTTATTTATTTCATTTGCTTCCAGGACATCATGTGGTGCCGGCAATCTCCACTGCCTGCGTTCACGCCAAATACAGCACCGATGTTAAACCCCTGTCGTCTACCAGACTGGCGACAATGAAAAAAGGAACCGGCGGTCGTTCCAGCTTCAATGGTATCGTTGCCACTGTCTTTGGAAGTACAGGTTTCCTAGGTCGCTATCTGTGCAATAAATTGGGCAAGATTGGCTCACAGGTAAATTTATTAATTTGATCTATTTTGTACTGTTGGTAATAAAATTGGTGCTCATTAAAATTGACCAACATTGCAGTTGATTTTGCCTTATCGTGGTGACCATTACGACGCTCTGCGCCTCCGCCTGGTTGGAGACCTTGGCCAGGTCCTGTTCATGCCCTATGATATCAGGGATGATGCCTCCATCAAAAAGGCGATGAAGTACTCTAATGTGGTGATCAACCTCGTTGGCCGCGATTGGGAAACCAAGAACTTTAAGTTTGAAGACATTTACATTGATGGTCCTGCTAGAATTGCAAGACTGGCCAAGGAGTGCGGCGTTGAAAAACTAATCCATGTCTCAAACATCAGTGTCTCTGAACATCCAGAGGTGAGAAATGGGTCAAATTGGTTACCATTCAGCTAAATAATTTTTTAAATATCCAGCCCCTCATTCTTCCCAACGGCTCCAAGATTCTGAGGACCAAGTTCATCGGAGAGCGGTTAGTGCGAGACATCTTCCCCGACGCTGTCGTTTTCAGACCATCCGACATTTATGGCAGCGAAGATCGGTTCCTGCGGTCATACGCCAACCTGTGGCGGCGCCAGTTCAAAGCAGTGCCTCTGTGGAGGAGTGGAGAGGCGACCATCAAGCAGCCCGTCTTCGTCAGTGATGTGGCTGCTGGAATCGTTGCTGCGATCAAAAATCCTGACACAGCTGGTAACACCTATTATGCAGTTGGGTAAGCATTCAAAATCAGGCCCTTGCACTCATCTTACATTGTCGTCCTGATTAGGCCCAAGAGGTACCAGCTTTCCGAACTAGTCGACTGGTTCTTTAGGGTGATGCGTAAAGGCCCTGACTGGGGCTACGTCAGATATGACATGCGCTTTGATCCCTTCTTCAAACTGAAGGTGACTTTGACAGAAAAGATTTGCCCCGGCTGGCCCATCGCTGGGTTGTCTTGGGAGAAGCTGGAAAAGGTAAATGATTCAGTTCAGCATAATTATGCTTGTGGTTTTTTTTGTGGCTGATTCATGTTTGAGTTTATTCCCTCTTAAATATTTTAGCAACTCTTAAAATTAGCCAGAATTTCAAGTAAATCATAGATATTTTTCTAGTAAGCTCTTTAGTTCTTTTCCTTCAGTCTTTACTATTCCCAAGTTAAAAATTTCCCTCAAGGTGAAGTCAAATGGGTAAATTCAGTAAATTAATGATAAATCATTAAAAATTTGGTTTTCAATTTCCTATTAGTTTGTAAGAGTAAAAATAGTATACCTAGAAATTTAAAAACATTTTTTTAATGTAGTTCAATTTGTCAATAATTGTAATTTTTTAAAATAAATCTGTAGGATCACGTCACCGATGTGGTTCCTTATGGATTCCCCACCCTGGAGGATTTGGGAGTGAACCTCACGCACATGGAGGACCAGGTGCCATGGGAGCTGAAGCCTTTCCGTGCTAATGCTTACTACGATGAAGAACTGGGCGAGTTTGAGAAGCCAGCCCCGCCCAAATTCATCCCAACAACCATCTAGACTTTGCAACATCAAAAGATGCTGGGTAGAATTTCTATGTACATAGATTGTTAAATTGTTTTAAGAAATAATGCGACTAAATTAAAGAAATTCATCGGCATGACATATATTTGTATCTGAAATTTTATTAAAATGCTTCAGGTTCCCATACACATAAATGAAAAGTTATAACAGTAACAAATCAAGACATTTACACATTGACTAGCTCAAACTGTATCCACAGCAAACGAGAGATTTAACACAATTTTTTCCTCTAATCTTGAATAAATCAATTATTACTTATAGGTTTAACAGTAATTTTGGTTAATTTCCACGCATACCAACGCTCCAAATGCGGATCAATAAATGACTACTTGAAAACTTTGATTAGCCATTAAATTATCAAAGAGGATTTTTAGCATCCAAATTTTTAAAACACCAAATTAAATCAGTTTATGATTTTAGGTAGGTTCATTATCTCTTGAAACTGGAGAGCAAATAAATGACCAGCATTAAATTAAAAATAGATTAACAGAAACTTAATCAGAATCTTCATCACTGTCATCTTGGAGAGGAGCGTGCATTCTGGCCAATTCTTCCTGCAGCTGCAAAACGTGATCAACTGGTACAGGGCGTCCATCAGGTCCTACCCTGCAGGGCTGTATCACTCCGCTTCTGTTATCCATGAAATAAGTACGCGTCATTTTGTTAACCTTGATCACCATACCTCGTTAGCTGGTCAATCTTCTCCACTAGTTTCACCGCCTCGTATTCCTTCTGTTCTTCTGACATGTTTTCCATGGGGTCTGGTCTCGGCTCCTCATAGCACCCAATGATGGGATTAATTCTAATATGAAAGATTTTTTATTTATTTATCTTTTCTTAAATAGTATTTAGGATGTTTCGTACTGGTCCTTGATTTGTTTGTACTCCTCAGTGTCGCTGTCCTCACTGTCTGATGAATAATGACCCATTTTGCCTCTTCCGCCTAGCATTAGCCCTCGATTTGCTAGCAAGCCAGCAGCATTTCCATAGCCAACATACTTCACAAACCGAGCCACTGTTAGAAAAAAAATGTTCAAGTTAAAAAAAACAAGTTCAAAGCCAGGATTAGAGCACACTATGAAGTCTCATTAAGTCTCTATAAATCTAACCTGAATACAACGTAATTTAGAATAAGAAAATTTTAAATTAACAGAAAAACATTTCATTGAACGATGGTGATTTGAAATTTTGATTTTTGAAATCCGACTTAATAATTTTAATCTCATTAGCATTAGCAAAGCTACAAGACAGTCAAATAAATTTCACAAAAGTTTTGATCAGCCAAGGGTTTCCAAAATTTAATATCTAGAGGTCTCAGTCGCGAGAATTAAGGCGGAGGCTCGTGTTTGAATTTTTTTACATTAAGTTTGACAGTGCTTAATGGTCCGAAGGGCCGGAAAACATTTTGTGCTTCTGCACTGTTTAATTTTATAACACCCTTTTACACCAGTGGCTGGCGCAGCTTAGCCTTCATGGCGGCAAGCAGCTGCCTACGAGACCCAAAATTTTCTGGCTAGCGCGGCGCAGCAGGTTGAGACCTCTTATTATATCTAAACGTGAAAATACCTTTTTCCTTGCAGAGGATAAACAGGAAATCAGCAGCCAGATCTCGAACTTGCGTTATGGGTGTCGTCAGCAGGGCGCACAACAAGTTTCGGCTGGTGTCACCCATTTCAGGTCGCTGCATGACTTCGTCGGTGAGCGGTGGGAGAATTTTATTTCGCAAAAACTTTCGCATTGAGCGCTGCGCGAGACAACCTCTACTCAAGACTGTTAGAATGGGCGAAACGTTCTCCATCAGATTTTTCACTCCCACGGCCGACAGGGCAATGTCCTTTAAAAAGGTTAAGCATCCTAATTTTTAGAACAATATTTTGTATTACCGTTCTGCTGACCACCAGGCGTCTGTAGAGAAAATCTGACATAACGACCAATATCTCCATGTTTTTGCCTTCAAATTGTGGTTTGTCCTGGGCTCCAACCAACGGTGGGGTCAATATGTCATACAAGATGGAAGGAATGATCATCAGAAGATTTATGGAATGGCTGTTCGAGAGCAAAATAATCAAATTTGAGTTGCTGTTTATGTTTGGTGGGAAATTATTAGCATCAAAGCTGAAATGCTTTTAAATACCTTCGAATGTCATCTAATTTCTTCTCATCTGGTGCACCAAAGAGAAGCAGATCATGCAATAAACCCAAGAGTTCTATATCCTGATTTTCTGGAATGCTTTCTTCATTTTTGACCATGATATTGAAAAGAACTTTCAAAATTTCACTGGCCAAATCAATTTGCTCTACCTAAAAGACAGTATTTTGACACATTTAAACTTTAAATTTATTTAGGTTACTGTTAAAAAGTATGCAGAACTTGCAGCCGGACTTTGTCTGGCTCCAGTGGTCTCTGATAAAGCTCTTGTTAACACTTCAATCGCTTGCTCCTCATTTTTCACCCGATTCCTGGAAATCCATATTTTCTACGCTTCGTTAAATACCTAATGATATTAACTGGAACCTTACACAATCTCTGGGCATTTGGCAGTGATAAGGAAGAGGAGTTTCAAGTCAAAAAACTTGACCAAGTGTGGAATATTTGGATCGCTCACTTCTTTTAGCCTTCTGATGATGCTAGCCGTACAATGGCATTTAGAAATGTAAACTTGCACAATGGGACTGTTGAAGGTTAAATTGCTCAGGCATTTTAACGCAGCAAGAACAACTAAAATATTTTGTGAATAATATGTCATGAAAGAAGGGCAATTTAATCTCACCATCATAGTTGATTTCTCCTTGGGCTGGATCTTCTCCTAAACCAGCACAACTTAGAAGAAATTCAATGCAGTCCTCATCAACGCTTTCAGCGATTATTTTGTCCCGGCTAAATGAACGTCATCTTCATTTTTACTACATAGTGTTAAATTTATGTAAACAAACCTTAAGATCAATAGACTGCTCAGAGAAAGTTGATTGAAAGAAGGATCAGAACATTCTCTTATTAACTTGATGATATCATCCCACAAAATTCTTCTTTTTTCCACACTAAAGATGTCATCAAATGAAAATCTTTGAGCATTCTAGAAACATAATATTGCTTACAAACACCACATCAAGTTCAAAATCGTACCATTTTGCAAAACGATGCAAGGGCTGGATGGATATCTTGCAAGACTCCACTTTTAAGGACTTCTATAAAAGCGACCGGTTCAAACTCCATTTTATTGTTATTTTCTGAAAGAGATCTTGTAGGTCTTCTCTGCAATGTTCCACAACAAAGCGCACTTTTTCTGTGACGTGACCAGACGTGACGAAATCAATCACGAGAAACGTTAAACAAGAAGACTGGAACCTGAGTAGGAATTCCTGAAAAAATGTCTTAAAGAGTTTCACTTAAGACAGAGATAATCAAAAAATTAAACGTGCACTCACAGTCTACCACTACTGTTTCTATCAACACCAGCGACAGACGACAGACAAGAGACACAATAACATAACGTAAAAGGTGGAGTAAGGATAGCCTTTGCACTTCGTCTGCCCGTCTGGTTCTTGCGAGTAACAGAGACACGCCCATTGATCAGACTCATGGCAAATGAAAAGATACCGATTGTTGTAACTCCGATGGGGACACAACCGGCAAGAAAAACTTTTTAGAGGAATTTTTTTTATTAATTTTGTTAATTTTTATCTATAGATATATCATAGAGAATACAAAATTACGGGAAAAATAAGAAATTCTGAGAGCAGACTGAAGGGATGATCTTCAGTCTAGTAAGTTTCATAGAATTTTGGGAGAATGAAGAGGGTTGAAATGATGAAGACCGATGAATTCAGATGAAAAATTTGGTTGGTGTATTAGGTACAGTTGCAAATCCGATCGGATACTTAATCAAATACCAGAACTGAAATGGTTTACAATAATAAGTTACAAATTCTTTAGTTTAACTGACGGTTGGACTCACCCCTTTGAATCGGGTTCTGCACTATTAAACGAATCACGTCAGCACCGTGTGGCTGACGGACGAAAACTGAATTCTTATTTTAAAATCATCTTTCTGCTGTTAAACAATAATGCAAAATTACAATAATTCAAACCGCCGACAATTGTTGGCTTCCAACAAAAAGCAGGACCGCGTTGTTGTACCGCTACATTAGTCCGGGGGTCATAAACTGGAAGTTTGGAAAGCCAAGAAAAATTTAACTGGACCGACTTTGAATCGCCGTAATTAATCCAGCACATTGGTGTTGCACTGCGCGGTGTCGATCGAGCTTTGCGCTCCAGACCAACCGCAATCATCAACTACCAAAAATCTAATATTTTGTCATACTGTACACTCTGTTGCACGGGAATTGTCGAACGCATTGTTCAGACAAGGGCAAATGAAAAGGAGCGTGAACTCCTATTCCACTTTAAGAAATGCAACAGCGAGGACAGCGCGTTTGAAATTATTTTGGTCTGAAATTTAAACGAGTTTGTTTATCAGCAGAAAGGAAAATTCTTGTGTGACACATTTTGTCTTTGAATTGCAATTATGGAAACTCAATCGTGACCGAATTAAACCCGTGTCAAATGAGGCAAACCTTTTTGTGATTAGTCGAGCAGAACTAGGCGTCTTTTGTTCTTTCGCGTGGGCCCTACGCGGACGCAGTTACTGCTTCGCATCAAAATTCTTCATTTTTCTTCTCATTTTGCCGGCCAAGGGAAGTTCTCCAGACTTCCTTACTCCACACAGACAAGGAGGCTCTTAGGCGATATTGTCGCGACCGCTGACACGAATGGGGATTAAACTTGGAAAATTCTTCAAGCTGGTGCGATGGTCGATTGTTTCTCTTGATTGTTGGTTGATGCTGATGACTTCAGTTGAAAATTCTTGCGTTCAAACGGTTGATTTACTTATTATGTTGCTCATCAGCATTGTTGCGGATTTAAATTTTGGGATTGTTGTACCCGAAAAAATCTTGAACTTGCGATTTTGCAGTTTGTGAGTCCACTTTGTGTAACGGTTTTCGGTCTCCAATAAAAAATGGTTGGTGCTTGCGTTCGCCGGGTTTAAGGAAACCAGTGGGCTTCCGAGCTTGCTGGTGTCCGGCGAATTCGCGTCTTGAAATGGCTTGACTGTGATTCTTGAAGTGGTTTGGCTGCGTTACTTGTCACGTCGGGGTCACCAATTTGGGAGAATGAAGAGGGTTTGAAATGATGAAGACCGATGAATTCAGATTGACGAATTTTGTTGGTGTATTAGTGGTTACAGTTGGAAATCCGATCGGATGCTTAATAAAATACCAGAACTGAAATGGTTTACAATAATAAGTTACAAATTCTTTAGTTTAACTGACGGTTGGACTCACCCCTTTGAATCGGGTTCTGCACTATTAAACGAATCACGTCAGCACCGTGTGGCTGACGGACGAAAACTGAATTCTTATTTTAAAATCATCTTTCTGCTGTTAAACAATAATGCAAAATTACAATAATTCAAACCGCCGACAATTGTTGGCTTCCAACAAAAAGCAGGACCGCGTTGTTGTACCGCTACAGAATAAAATGCATGATAAAAATGTAATATTAAAATATATCATAATAATTTTATGATCCTTATTATTTGTTTTTTGCTGTATTGGAAAAATGGAGCATTAATAATGAACGGAATTGACCATTTCACCTTTTTAGCCACCATTTTTCATCCCTGACATTGGGCAGCCATAGATCCCTGAATAATATCTGGCAGTGACCCTAGCATTATGTCCCTTATGTATCTCCCACTGCTTTAACACTCCTTTCAATGCCTGTAACAATGCGAGCCAACGGGGGCTGGTCATTTTTTGATGTGGGGGTGGCTTCGATGGCAAATAAAGAGTTAGTTCTGCTATTTGATTGGTGGAGCTAACATATTGTATGGGACAAAGGGTGCCACATTTTCTTAAAATCTATTGTCCCCAAAAACTGAAAACGCCCGACATTGGCTGGCGTCTCGCCCAATTAAAGTCGAAAAAATTATGCTTTTCCGAGTTCACAGATTGCGCTGATTTCGTTATAATAAATAAAAATTGAAAATTATAACTTTCTAACATAATTTAATATTAATTAACTTCTTACACGTAAATTAGAGTGATGCAATTAAGTGGATTAAATTTAAAAAACCGTTTGAACACACCTATATGATATTATTAATTTTATTTCTCCATAAAAAGGATAAAAATATATTGTTGCATAATTTTGCGTAAGTCTTTAATTTTCTCCGCATTCATTTCTCTAAAACCATGTTACAGGATAGGTGCCTGACAAAAATTTTCAAAATTATTGTTTGTTGTCATTCTATTATAATTCCACACTGGCCTGACTATTGGTTATCCTTACTCAAAAAGTGACAATAGAAATCGGACAAGCCCAACAAAGAGCAAAGTTAATTTTAAAATACAAACTGCAACACACCAAAGAATAAGAGCGACCCTTCTTAGGGAATTTAGGGAGTAAATAATATAGCAAAGGTTTGCACCGTGGGTGGGAAAAGGGACTAGGGCTAGGGAAAAGTTAAAAGATAAATGAGAAGAACACCCAGCAAAAGGCGGGCTATTGAATAGCCACCACTGGAACCATTGTGCACTTCACTGGTGGAGCCTACGACCGACCGCCTGCAGAGCTTACCGGTTACATTCATTGGAGGGGGAGGGTCATTAATACTAGTAGTGAGTTTGTTCGTACGATGGCTCTGGTATGTCAGTTGAGCAAAATAATTCAGCTTGATTCTTGTTTTCTTATCCCACACCACCACACACTCATTTGAGGTCTGGAAAGCGGCTTTGTGCGTAGCCGTTTCTTTTAGCGAAAAAGTGCTCATTATGGTGATTTTATTGCTCACGCAATAATTTCAGTTTGCTTGAGTTAATCGCAGTGAATATTCATTAACGTGCGAGCGATGGCGAAGCTTGTGGACGTCTTTGTGACGGAAGAAAACACCCCTATCAAAAAGAGGCAACTTCCTCTCGATGTCGACGAAAACTTATCCGTGAGAATGATTTTCTATTCTCTTTCCGATAACTTGCGGGGCCAACATCATCCTGGAGTCTTGCACGTTTTGCGTGTTCAGTCATTTCTCGCATTCCCGTCAAGTGGCCATTTTTCACGTTGTAGAGAATCCTGCCTTTGCAAGTAGCACAATCCTGTCCGCCATATTGGATTGCAATGCAAATGAGGAGTGGTATACCTACATACCTTTTACCTGACATAAATAATCAAAACCTTCAATGACCTTTAAGAGAGGTGACCAATTTTAGTTGCCCACGGTTTATGAGCTGAGTCACACATTTCGATCTCGGTGCATAGTGGCAGGCTCTCAATTATGTTTTAAACAGCTGGGCCTGTCGAAACGCCAGGAAACACATGTTTCTATATATTTTTCCGGTATGCTCCGAGTTGTAATGGTTTTATTCCTTTTCATTGCAGATGATTCTGGATCTTACCAACTCCAACATTATCGGCGAAGGCACAACCTCAAAGGGAAAAGACTACGAAACCTTTCTGTCACTCTACAGCTTGCTCTCGTTTGAAGACATCAATAAAGCATTCCGAGTAAATTGCAAAGATGTCTTGGACATCTTGAGCCAGACAATTCCCTGTGTTGGCTGCCGAAGGAGGTAGATCTGCAACTCTCTATTATGCCAACTAATCAGCAACCAAAATTGATTTTATTCAGTGTGGAAAAGATGTTCTACACATTGAAGAAGTTTGGTCATCCTACTTTTCATCCTATAGAGGTTACTAAGGAAGGATTCTTGATCGTCAGCAAATCAGCCCTTGAAGATCCGCCAACCCTTTGTGCGCTGCTGCGTGATCATGAGTAAGAACAGTTTGAACTTTTATCGATCACTTCCAACCTTCCAGGAGAGAAAAAACTTGTGCTTGCACTATCTCGCATTCTTAAGATTCTCTGCCTCTCCTGTCTTTCATGATAAGCGCCATAAAGGCAAAAAACACTCGTATTAATATTGATGGCAACCAATCCCAGAAAACATTCTCTTACTACCAGCTGTCATCCTATAATCTTGTGAATTGCTTTTATCCGAGGTACTCAGGGCAGTCACAACCCTAATTCCCTACTGAATTCCTATATAGTTAACTTTCAAATTTTGTAGAAATTTAAACTTCCCAAGTTTTATGATTTAATTATTATCTTTCATAATTTAATTATTTGGTAAACTTTGTTAGCTGGGTTCGCCAATTTTGCAATGCCAAAAATGTATCATTAATTTTTAGCCCGAAAATACATCTGGAAAACCCGCCAGTTTTGGGTTTCTCTTCATTTTTCCGAATTTAGCCTAGAAAAGGTAGCAGTTCGCGTCAAAAAGTCGTAAATTATGGAAAATTTCGATTAGTGTTGGTCTCTAGGTGAAACCAGTGGCGTTTTTTTTCTGTAAAAATATATTTTGCTCATCCATCAAGAGAATGTTTTATTTTCAATAAAAATGCACGTGTTCCGAAAAAATGCGCAAAATTGCAGGAAAACCCGCAAAAAGGTTTTTGCAATGCAGTGGATTTTTTGAAAGAAAACTCGGGTTTTTGCGAACCCTGTTTGTTAGGCTGAGAAATACATGTTGGTGAAATGTATTATTATTCTCAAAAGCCGCAATGAAAACTTAGAGCTTGGCACTTTCCTAAGTTAGGCCAAGCAGTAAGGTTAATATATTTTGTTTCGGCAAATACAGGTAAGGCGAGGGATGAGCGTGTCTTTCACCGTTTTCCTTGTGGCTTTGTGTGTCTGTGTTCAAGCTGGCGCAGACTCAAGAAACCAAGCTATTAGAAAAGTGGAATCATGACTTTTCTTTCAACATACGACAGCAGAGTCAAACTTTCTGCTGGATTTACTTGATCGCCTATTCAAGTGACTTACATCAAGCCGTTTGCTCGCACTGATGAGCACATTCTTACGCGTTTACTTGCAATGCGAGAATAGGAGCTATGTTTGAGGTCAAGTAAGGATATTAGAGGCGTCTAATATCGTTAGGGATGGGTTGAACCTATATTTGACTCTCATACATTGACGAAGAGGATTGCGAAAGCTTTTCAACTCGCAACTTGCCGGTAAGCACCTTTCCAGCATACATTAATGAACTTCATGGGAGGAATGCCTAGCATTTCAATATAAGACCTCGGTCCTGGGGCAGTAGCACGAGCTGGTCCTTATCTGGACTGGGCTTACTCCAATGAGTCTCGTGCGCCCATGATATTGTTTAATGCGATGTTATTGGGACACGGAGTTTTCGCTAGTTGCCCATCTAGAAAGAGGTGAACTGATGAAAAAACACCTCTACTAATTCTAATTTATTACACACTGGCCAATAAATCTCAAGCATGTTTGATTGAAAATTGGCAATCCTAATTTTCTGTTCCCAAAGCTTTGGCTAAATTCAATATTATACTCTCTTTGAATAAAGGCTCTCTTTGCTTCCATGCACACTTAATTACTGAATGATTGTAAAATTTTCCACCCAACCTTTCAATTTAATTTAAATAGATTCTTTGACTTTTTGTTATTTGAAGAGACCAAAATAGCAACAGGTAAACCGCAGGAATTTCCTCCATAAGTTATTTATCCTACAGTTGAAAAATAGCTATTTCCAACTTTAAATATCCTGAATAGGTGGCAAAAGCCAAATATGCGTGGCATGTTCTCGCGCTGGACATTGAGCTGTTTTGTGTAATTGTTAAATAGACAAAAATGTAAGTACCATGGTACTTGAATATTCAGTCGATTCTGTCGCTAAATACATATGCATGAATGAGAACTTCAGTGCGTTTATATGGACAATTGAAGATCTAATGTTTTCGCATTACTGAACAAACCTCTTTTATAATGTTCAGTTAAAATTTGCAATATTTTGGTGTTGGAAGTGAGCATGTATGGGGCAAAGTTGCCCTACTGGTTCATAACAATAAATAAAGTTGCTAATTACTGTTCCAACTTACTCTTCTAGGAGCAGGTTGAACTCGCTAGCTGACGGGCCTCAGCGGTCTAAGAAAAGGCCCCGCTGCACCCTGCACACCCTAGAAACCCAGAGACACCGCGGTGCCATCGGCAACTGGCTGGACGTTTGGGACGCGATGTATCCGATTTGCAGAGAAGAGGCGCTGCTGGTCGAAACCTCTGTACTGTTGCAGACCCTGGAGGCGTACCTCCGCAAGCACCGCTTCTGCACAGAGTGCCGCAACAAAGTGCTTCAGGCATACTCTCTGCTGGTCGCCGACGGAGACACGCCTGTGCCTCCTGACGGTGTCGCACAACCCACTGCTGAAGAGCTCAAAGGCTACCAGAAGGCGTTGTATGATGGCATCGAGTACTGCTCTGATGAAAAGCACTTGCACATCAAGTGCAGCACCGACTTTGTTAGTCAGCTCATCAATAGAGCTGAGCCAGAGCTCAACGGAAGGTAATTTGAGAATCTTCTTGCATTTAATTCCATTGGCTTTTCATTTTTTATTTGTTGTCGATTGCCTGGGCTCATTATTTTTCTATTCAATTATTTTATCTCTAATTGATTTTTCTAAATCCTACAAAGAAACTCATTTTTTGTTTGGACGTAAAATCTCTCCCATTTTTTTTTGTAATAGGTAAAAAAATTAGGCATCATATTTTGACCAGGGTTCGCCAATTTTGCAATTCACAAAAATGAACTACTGTCTTTTGCGCTATGAACAGCCGGAAAACCCACCAGTTTTGGGGTTTTCCGCATTTTACCGAATTTAACCTCGAAAAGGTCACATTTCGCGTCAAAAAAGGTCATCCCTAGTTTTTATCATCCATCACGAGAATTTTCAATCAAAATGCATGTTTCGGGAAAGTACGCAAAATTGCATAAAACCCCGCAAAAAGTATTTTGCATTGCAGTGTTTTTTCGGAAAACACGGGTTTTTGGCGAACCCTGATTTTGACAAGTACTATTTTTTATCAGTTTAATTGAACACCAAAACACTGAAAAAACAGCGGGGGAAATGACCAAAAGCAACCACATTGATCAATTCTCCTTAGTTTTCAACCTCATTTTACACATGTAATACTTTGCTCAGTCGTAGAGAGAGGCATGCCAAGACTTTGGAGGTGGCTCAAGAGGAAGTCCTTACTTGCATCGGGCTTTGTCTCTATGACCGGCTCCACAGAATCCAGCAAAGGCTGAGAGAGGAAGAGAGAACTGCCAAGGTTCTGGCTGCAGCTGCCACGCAAGCGTTGGGCCGAAACTTTCAGGTGGGTCTTTCAAATATTTGATAGATTCCTTGAGAAAGCTATCGCGTGAAATAATTGTAAGAATTGTTTTAATATGTATTCCTTGTCAAATTAGTTGGCAGTAGATGAAAAGAGGGGCATGTCAAAACTCATGCTACTCTACGAGGAAATCACCAAGGAAGAACTTGCAAAGGAGATCCGCAAGGAAAACAAAAAGCAGAAAAGGAAGAAGAAGAAAGAAAAGAAGGCGGAAGAAAAAGAGAGTAACTGTGAGGTGAGCGGACACTCAAGCTTGCCTGAATTTTGTTTTGACTGTAACCATTTTTACTCTGATCAAAAATCTACTTGAAAAATTAGCTTTGAGATTACTAACTTGATTTTTACAACTTTTGTTCTAAGTGTGGTGAGGAGCAACCCTGCAAAAACCCGGCTTGCCTGTGTGAAGATAGCGAAGACGGCAAAGACATCATTGATGAGAAGAAAAAGGTCGTGTTGAGCCGTAAACTGTCGTGCGCGACAAATAAAAAAGGCACCAAACACCATCCGCAGCTCATGGTTCAGCAGAATTGTAGTGGCGGCGGCGGTTCTGTTGGCATGGCGGCCGCGTCTTGTGACTCGTGTCAAAGTGCTCAGAAAAATCCTGCCAACAAGTGGTCAGCCAGGTGTTCCAGCCAGCAGTCGCATGACTTTGGATACTCGTCAGAGGGAAATGAAACCATTTCTGGCTCATGCAGCCTGCCCAGTTCACCAGAGGGATCTGAAGTCGCTTGTTCGGATGGCTTCTGCAACCACGATGGTAAGCTTGTCAGCCTTGAATGAGAGACGACTTTAACTAAAATGTGTCAACAGATTGTGCTGAGGCAAGTAAAGAGAACAACACCCTCAGAGAATTGTTATGGCAAAAGAAGTCTTTGGTCGATAATGGCCCAAGAACATTATTGCAGATGTTAGAGGTAGGTGTCATTTTTAGAGGAACCTTATCCATATTATGCAATATGCCCCATAGGATTTATATAATTATAAAACAACATTTTTTCTTGTTGCTTGCCTGAGTGTCCATAGTGGTTTGATGGATACCATTTTTAATTGATGTCATTTTTATTCATTATTAAATTTATTTTATGAAATAATTAGATTTTCATTAAATTAATACTATTTAAAAGACATTTTTTTTCTTTAAGTTATCAATTTGGACCGGAATTTGAAATCTTTAAATTTTTAAATTGCTGCTTTCAAAACACTCGGCTGAAACAAATTTGTTACTTAGTGAGTTAAAATCTAATTCCAGGATACGCCGACACTTGATGAGGAAGACAGCGAGAGCAGTTTCATTCCAGCAGAGGATGTGAAAGCATTTGAAGCTCAAATGGAGGAAGTAAAAGAGAAGAGAAGAGAGTTGCGTGAAATCCTTAGAGCTCGTTTCGAGATCCTGTGCAACAATCCTTGTTGAAACCCAGTAAAACTAAGCATTGGCAGCCCCAGTTGACTCCCCAATATTTTTCATATTTTTTAGAAAGTTGTATTTACGATGCTATATTTTTTTTGTGGTCAAAATCAAACTTGAGGAATGGTAATTTTGTCACAGAAAGCAGTAAAAACTCGATCAAAGACAGATAAAAGGTGAACTAACTATGGAGTTGTTTGCTATCCTTATTGCCTTGTTTGAAATGCATGATGCCTTCAAAAAGATTCCATTTATCCAGTGTTGATTCCATTAGATATTAATTACCCTTTAAGTGATAGTGTCAAATAATCGAGTTTATACTGTTGATGAATAATCGAATTCAATTTTGTACTCGTCACAGATGCGTTATTTTTGTTGCGAGAAATCTTGTTGAATCGCTGCCTGGCGATCTATAATCGATGCAAACTCTGTCGCGTCTGAGTACTGATTAAATTCTAACTGATGTGGCTTCATTCATTTGCGCCAGCATTCTGCTGGCTCTCACTAGAAAATAATTTGGAATTAAATTGCAGTTTTTGAGCCCTTTCCCTTTGGAGCATAGCAATTATTCAACCTACAGGACTCTTTGTGTAGTTTCGTATATATTTAGTTATTGTGTAACAGATTCAAACCTTCGCCGCTCATTTGTCTACATTGTAGTTTTTTTCTTCAAAATACAAGGAACCTGCACATGGATGAAAAATGATTTGATTGACTAAATGACCTTGGCTTCGTTCTAGCTAAATAAATCCTGCTACTCTATCGAAACAAATTTGACTGGATTACACTGACACGCACCCAAGAAAATACATAATTTGAATATTTGCATGCTGATTTACGTAACGTCCGTTCGTTTATCTTTATTACGCGCTCTCTTTACCCTATTAATAAAATTAAACAAATTCTGAGCAGCAACAGGGCCGTGCGTTCATTCTGTGTGCCATTCACGCTATCTTATCTTGTTATCTGTTAATAGTGGCGCAGTGAGTGTTGAAGAGTGTTTCATAAGTTCAACACGACGATAAGAGATAACAGGTTATCTTACTTGAAAATAGCTTTTTTATATATTTACTCGTATTTTCCATGTTGTTCGATCTCTGACGACCGGTGCATGATGAAACGTTTATTAATTGATAACACATCATAAAAATATATTGGCGCGTTATCTCAAGATTTTCGGCGCTCCAATGACGAAGGACCTCGCGCGTTCCTTTTTATCATTCCTGCTGCTGCATGTCATGATCACCTCTCTCTCACCGCGCTCTCTCGAGCGCGCACGGTCTAATCTTCGATAACGCGCGCGTTCGATAAGACAATAAAAATGGCTCCAACTATACATTTATACACTGCCCGCACCGACAGCAAACACTCCTTAATTTATCTAGGATTCTAAAGATGAAAATATAATCATTTCGGGCAGATAAGCTCGAAGCAAAGTTCAACGATCATTTGCTGATAAGTTTGCGATAACCCACGGATCATAATGCCATTTTTTCATTTAATTTTGGTAGACGCAAAAATTAGGATTTTGTTGTCTCGCACGATTTGTGTGACTCTAGACACTGAATATTTGAAATAAAAAATATTTTTAAAAAAATTATGAAATTAAAAGCGTCTCGGTCCCGGAGACAGCGAGCTAGTGCAACGTCCCCGGTAAAATTCAAATCAAGGAGGCAATCGATACTACAAACTATAATCAGACAATTTTTCGTCCTTTTTACTCCTATTTTAGTATACCTGGTATTAAATTCCGCAGAGTAAATAATGCATACCTCAGGAGGTGCCACTCAGTTTAATTGGAAATCGCCCTAATGAGATGGGACAAACTCGCCTCTCAATCGGTTGGAGGGTCTTGAATTATAAATAAATTATTGACCAGCGAGAATTTATTATTACGATAGAGCTACAAGCGTCGCACAGGGATACGCGGAGAGGGGACACCCGCGGTGTGGTGAGCCGAGATGCACACGCGCAGCATGCTGTCCGCGCGCTGTAGTAGAGGCTGAGTGATAAAAATTATTAGTCGCCAGAGCGTATCGACGAGGACAGCAAGTGTGGATCTGATGGTCCGCCAAATCAGCTAATCACTCGGTCAACACCAGGAAAATATGGTGCACGATTCTCCAGAAAACAACAAAGATAACAATCTTCGTGAGTACTCTGTGTATAAAGAAAAATTGAAAATTGAAAATTTTGAATTTCAAGTCTACACGCGGAATATTATTCCCGTCTATTTGTTGCTTTATTTATTATTTAAAAATATATAATTAAAATAGAAGATATTTAAGTTGCAAATAAACTGGATTTTTGATAAGAAGGGAAGTGGAAAATGTGGTAGAAAAATGACGGCGGGATGTGGTAATTTTGTTGAAGCCTACGGATTTCCACCAGGAAACCTGTTGATAAGAAGTACATATATATAAAATATAAATTAATTCCTAAAACCGGACTAGCATAAATAAATGAAAGCTCGCACTTGATATCAGCAATACAGGACACGCTTGTGATAGCTTTAACAAGTTTTTTGATAAATACTATCGCTTCCTGCTTCCTTCCCGTCGTCGTTTGAAGAAAAATGCAAATCTTTAAAGGTTCCTCTCAGGGTGGAAGTAGTGACGATGCTTCAACCGCCTCTGCTGAAGTGACTCAAAACTCTTCATCGCTGCCACCCCCGTCGCCCATAAGTAGCCCATCGCCTACTATGCCTCACTCTCGACACAATACACCACCCATGCGCTATTCACCCAGACAAGTATAGCTCATTTTCTATTTTTCCCCTTGTTCTATTTGCAATGATATTACGAGGAATGCAATCATTCCATTTTTTTGCGCATCCTTTCTCTGCACGAGTTTTAATTAAAACCCAGGGGCGCTACAAAACTATTTAATTATCAACACAAATGGCTGCGGTTCTTACAAGAAAGCTGGCGAGAAAGTATAAAAGATTTATTAATATAATTGGGCCAGATAAGATTACAAGTGGGTTCAGAATGGAAGGCATATCACACCTCAATCCCTGCCACAGATACTTTATATAAAAATTATCTACCCGCCAGAGATTAGCAAATCGCAAAAAATTAAAGGTGAAAATAATAAACCTTTGCCAGGACGACGATCCGGAGGCAGTTCACATGCCCCAACAGTGGCAACCTCCGAGGAACGCCAACGGGGACGCTGCGAGAGCAGACCCTCGTTCCGAATCGCCTCGCCCAAGGGGTCCCAATGCCCATCCAGGAGCCCCGGTGTCTCCTCAGGAGAGCCGCAGTCGGTCGCACTCCCCAACCAAGCAAATGCCGAGAAAGACCCCCGAGTTCGCCCAGCCGCCGTTGAACAATAAGAGCGGAGCGTCGCAACCGCCGTATTCTCCCTCCGCCAGACCGAATAGCAGGGTGAGGAGTTTTTCTCCCTCCGCGGAGGACAACAGAACTAGCCCAGCCGGGCAAGATCCGAAGGGACAGAGGCCACCGAATCAGCTGCCCAGGGTCAGTTCGAGTCCGCAGCAAGGCGTCGAGATCACGGGCGTCAGGACGAACAGGGCTAACATCATGAACGCCAACGCCACAGCCCTCTTCGACGGAGGAATAAAAAAGGACCGACAAAGGGCAGCGGCACACGTAGGATCAATTCTATTTTTATACATTGAACGCAATATATAATCTCTTGCATCAACCGCAGGTCGCTCCAACCTCGGTTCCTTTAGAGCCTGTGGCCACGTTCCATATCAGAAGGCAAGATATTCAGCCGCCAGAGTCGCCACAAAATAATCATGCTGAGCAATTATCGCCGAATTACGGAAAACGGTGAGAGTTCTCTTATTAAAAGGAATGTCTTGAGAATATTTAAAATAACATAATTTCAGTCCGAGTTCGCAAACACGGGATTTGAAAAGCGAGATTGACCGGTTAGTGCGCCAAAAAATCTCTGGAACGCATCATTTAATTAAAAAACAAATTATTTCCAAATTTAGCTCGCCTTTGCCGTCAGCATTGCACAGAATCCACGAAGGCGGGAGCAAAGAAGAAATCGAAGCACTTCTGGAGGATTTTCGCATCAGGCGACCAGAGATCATAGAGGAGTTTTTGCAGTAAGTATATATATTAATTGAAGAGTCTTGTCCTCTGTAATTAACTAAAAACACACAAGATAATTAAAGGCGCTTTCAGCAAACTAGAGGGCTTTCGAGACAGAGAGTGGCATGCGCTTTTTGCAAATTTGTGCTGTCAAAATATTTGCATGCGTGCGGTGTCTGTAGTGATGTCAACCTTTTTGCGAATTTTCTGATACCCCAAAAAGTGCCACGTGTGATTATTTCTAGTGTACACCGAAATACAATTTCTAGCCGCGAGCCATCAGCAGGCGGCCAAAGGGAGGCCGCGGCCACGGAGGCCTACGGCATGGTGCGCGCCCCGCAGCAGTTCCAGCACCTGCGGTCGACCACACCGGCCAGCGCCATCGTGGCCGTGCCCAACCTGCAGCTGCACCAACCGTCGCCGGCCAAGCGACCGCGCGTTACTTCGTCCAGCGTCGAGCACGCGATCAACGAGCTCGGCCTCAACCAGTACTTGCAGCCGTCGGGCCAGAGGGCGCAGTCACAGCAGGAATCGCCGCGGGGCGAAATGCAGCCTCCCGAGAGCAACGTCATCGACATCACGGGCACAGATTCCAACGACGAATCCAAAGTGAGCAATATAGACATGTTTTCACTTAAAAATTAGCAATGCTCGGGATTTTACCCAGACAAGGAAAGTTTTAAATACGAAAATAGAAACAGCCGCACCGTGAGGCGCGTATATAGGAATACAATGCTCACTTCAAAGCCTTACAGTCAAGGGATTGTCGTTCTCCAAAAAGGAGATACGCTTTGGAGGCGAGATTAAAACCACGCAAAAATGTTAACAAAGGCATTTCTCTGTCTGGAAAAGGAATTTTCGATGAAAATGTTGAGATGCACACCCATATTTATTCATGGTATAGTTGATTTTATCAAAGGGACTGAATTTTATAATATCCACTTTTAGTTTGAAATCATATAGAGGCAATTCATGCACCTCGATGGTCTTTTTGGCTCTTTTCTACTATACAAAAGTAAAAGGAAATGACCAAAAATCAAGAAATAAAAAATAGTGCAATATTAAAATATTCTACTAGTTTGTTTTAAGATAACTCTCTGCTTTTCATTCCAATTTTTCATGAACGTTTAGTTAAAATTGTAAACACATCTGGTTTAAGGATAACTTTTTATTAATAATATCCCGAGATTGTTAGCTGTGCATAAGCAATGTGTACTGATAAAATCGGGCTGGTAAAATGAATTTCAAAACATTTTATTTTGTTGGAATTGATAGGCGTACAGGAAACTCAAGTTGAATTTATCAAGCACAGTTATATGAGGCAGAGCTTTATCCTGAGTAACACACTATATAAATCTAATCTCTCCCTATTTATAGGGGAATTTTCTACGATAAGAGTTTTAATGTTTAATTTAATGAAACGAAAAGGATTGTTTTCTTCAGCCAGATGTCATTCTTTCAGGCGAAAAGCTCTCCTCTCCGAATGGTAACCGAGGTTCTTAAGCAATTAATGGACCTCCAGAACATATTGCCCGCGGCAATCAAAGAAACCCGGAGAGCCCAGGAGCAGTTGATCGCAATTCAAAAACCACCCACCCTACCAAGGAGCAATGGCACGGCTGTCGTTTCCCCGGTACGCGACGAGTTTGAAATCGCCCACGCTGAACACCAGATGTACAGGATTCAACAGGTAAGCGTCACTGGGACACTCAACGTTTTTTAAAAATTCATGAGCCAGCGGAATTTAATTTCTATCCTTCCTTTTCATGGAAGAAGATTATTGACGGCCCTCTGTATAATAATTATCTAAAAGCTGTCATTTTCCCACGTGCCCCCTCCACGTGATCGATAATAATTATTTTACTGTAGCGGTGTACTAGTTATGGATTGGCTATTCCTTCCTAAAACAAGATTGATCGTAATCATTTTTAAAATAGCTACTTATCTGCACGCCTGACGCGAGAGTCGTATGCAACCTGCTCAGCGAGTGTGACTAGCGGGTTGCATACCATTTTAACTGCACAACATAGAAGTTTATTTGCGCTCATCCAATATCTAGGATTTAATTTAGCATTTTCCGGGGTCACAATAAACTTCGAATTGTATTTTATAGTACTTTGAAGAGTTTTAAATATTTTGAATTTTAAAATTAAACTAGAGGTCTCAGCCGCGGGATTTAAGGCCTTTTTATTGGCGGCCGGCGCGGCTGGAAATATTTTAAACGTGAAGTGCAAAAGACACTATTTTCTCGTGCACTTTTTAATTTTTAAACCTTTTTCACCGGTGGCTGGCGGGCGGCTGCCCACGTGACCCAAAATTTGCCGGCTGGCGCGGCGCAGCACGGCTGGCTGAAAAACCTCTAAATAAATTAAACTTAATTGTTTCAGTCGTCGATGGTTCCAACAACGATTCTGAATCGAATGGAAGTGGATTCAACCTCTAGTCAACGCAAGCAAACTGAGTCCTTGAAGAGCCACCCTCCGACCACGGCGATTTCCTCCAGCAGTAATGGCCAGGTATCGATTCCGACTGAATACCAGCTCGTCACCATGGGGGTGCCTCCGCACGGAAGGGAAGGGCCCATGGACCTCACAAGCAGGACGCCGATGCTCTTGCCCACGGTGGCGCACCACTCGAGCACCCAGCCCGCCCAGAGGGCTTTCCAGGCGTATCAACAAAGTAGTTATTTCAATTCACTACTATCGTGGAGGCGGCTAATCGCATTTATTCTCAGGTCATCACGAGAATCAAGCCAGGACCTACCGGCAAGTCACCGGCGCCAGGCCTCCATTGCACAGATACAATCCCGCGGTGGAACGAGTGTCGCCGCCCGTGAATGTTGAGCGGGCGCGGAGAAATAGTATACCACTATCATCGCCACCGCACCTGAGCAGGAACGGCAGGGGCGAACGGCAGCAGAGCAATGTCATTCCCACGCACTACCGCCGGGAACTAGTACCAGAAGGTAAAAAACCCTTTCAAATCTGTTTATTTTAAAGTGCCACATCTGTATATAAATGAACAGGCCCATTTTTAGTTGCGCGGATTTAGCAGTTTTGAAGGAGTTGAAATTTTTAATTTAAGCGTTGCTATTTTTCATTTTGGTGCAAAACTGACGCGAGACGTTTAAATTTCGAGCCATCTTTTTCCCTTTTAATTTAAAACATACTTATTTTGGTGAAAAACTTTTTTGATTTTGTTCTAAGTATTCATTTTTATTACTAATTCCAAATTGATGTTCCCACAACGATTGGAAGCTCAGAAAAATATTTGGGCCGTCTAAATTTTACAGCCCTACTTGTAAATATTGTTTGAATTTTTTTTTTATTTTTAAAATTAAGGTTTTTGTGGTATTGGCAATTTAGCAATGTTAGTAATGCATTTGTATTAGACGCACAAAAATTATTGAATTTTAATCATCGTCATTTCAGGAATGCTTCCAGAGCGTCTGCGATTCGCGAACTCAGGCGGCGCAGGACACCACCGGCCCACAAGCCAGGCGACCATCACCGTAGTGCCCCTTCAGCAGCAGCAACAGCAACAGCCGCCCCCGCAGCGGGCCCCGCCGCCCCACACGAACGAGCACGTCATCAGCAAAATCCAGCAGCAACAGCAGCAGCAGCAGCAGCAACAACAACAACATCAACAGCAACAACAGCAACAACCATCACAGCAGCAGCAACTCCCGCGCAAGCACAGCAACTCGACAGGGCACTGTCTGCAGTGCCAGAGGGCGTCAGGGTTCGTGTGCTCGTCGTGCAAGACGGCCACCTACTGCAGTCGCGAGTGCCAGGTAGGTTTGCACCAGCATTTCAGCAACGACATGAGTTTCCACGGCACAGGACACGAAATGTGCGCCTGTGCTGCCTACGCCATGTACCTGAGTAGTTAGTTTTTTGCACAATTCTGATTTGCAAATAAACTCCTTCTTTGGAGCACTATTATATATCGTTTGTGCCGCGGAAAAATTCTGATCCCCAACTTTTCACTTTGTAGCGAAAGTCCGTTTCTCCAACGGAAAAATTGTCCAAACTCACTTTTTAACATTTTGTGATTTCGAACAATTTTACCGATGGTGAAAAATTCGGGCAGACTTTAGCTACAAATTAAAGTGACAAGTTGGAGATCGGACTTTTTTCCGCGGCACGAACGTTATGCAAAGGGCAACCGTGTTTTTATCTATTTTTTGTCTGCGAAAAATTTCTCCTCTCATTTCTCCTTTCCAATCTCTTTTTCTGACACGCACATTCACACCTTCATTTCTAGAATCAGCACTGGTCGAAGCACGAGCAAGAGTGCATGAGGTTGGTTTCGAAAGATATACTGTCTGCAGGCAGTTCAGTAGTTGCACGCGCCGGTCAGCACGGTAGAGCAGAGATTTAACACGGCGGGGATTGAAACCCAAAAACCGCAGCAGCACAAATAAAAACAATTTAACTGTGTAACATTTTTGTGGCGCTACAGCTTCGTGTGTGTTTAGTGATTTTTGACGCTCAATATTGTTATGTTCGTTTCCGCATGCTTTTTGGATAGTGTTCATATTTTAAAATGTTAAATATAAAAGCTTGCTATTTATTATGTTTCGTAAATATTTTATGGTATTTTTCTGGATTAAAAATATCGCTGTACAATATTATATCCTCTTGTTGATGTCTGTCCACGAATATTTGGAATTAGATTTTTGTAGAGAGATAAAATGGATAGGAGTTTTAACACGTCTAGCTTGTAATAAAATTTACTGTTGTGCATAATATAACTTATTTTTAGTTTAATTTTATATTCATGCAAAAACTCTCCCGTCTTAAGATTATGGTAAAAAAATGATGAAATGATTTATATTCATTTCATGGTTTAGCACAAGATAACTCAAATGATTGTGGAGGTGGAGGTTTTTTTAGCAAACGTGACGAAATAATGTGCAAAGCGATAATGGTTATTAATGAGTGAACAGAGAGTGAAAACGTGAAATATTACGATACTGCGTTAGGAACATAATCATTCCGAATAATCTATCAATTTTATCGATCATTTTATCTTTGATTGAAAAGAAGAATTCATCGGTCAAAAGGGAAAATACAGAATTTATGGAACTGATTGGGAACGTGTGTGTTGTACAAAATTATATCTTTCGGTAAACAAGTTGCGTTACCTTGCGCCGATTAAAACAATTTTATCGAGTATGCAACACTTCACTCGTATCATTTTTTTGTTGCAATCTTTTAACTTATCAAATTTTATTGTTGTCAGACAGAAATATTGGTACGAGCCGGTACGAGCAAAAAATTAAAGTCCAATTTTATTAATAATCTTAATTTTTGGGTCACGCGCGGCAATGGCATTCCTGTCTTTTGCCTCTCTTCTCATTACTTTCCCGCCGTAGATGGCACTGTGTGCTGTGCATTTCCCATAGCCAATTAGAAACGATGATTCCATCACGCCCTATCAGACCGGCCGCCGGCATTGAAGGTAAACAAACTCAAGCTGCCTGTGCCTAAGGAGAGTAAAAGTTCTAACAAAGGCTCTCACGCTGCATTTTTCTCCGCAAAACCGTGAAAGAAATCAAGCTGCAAAATGACAGAAAAGCATATTTACACAACCATATTGGCTCAAACATTTTCGCCATGCGGAAATTTCCTGTTAGCGGCCAATACCTACGGAGAGATTGCAGTTTTCAAGTGAGTTCGTTTTAAATCTTTTTATTTTTAATTTGTCTTAACACTGAATATTTGTAGCATCCCGAAGATCACTGCCCCAGCAGAATTGCCCACGGATCGCAACCATCGAACGCCTACCTTTCGTTTCTGCCCCTGTCCTGACAACCAAATCAGCAGTTTAGCGACCACAGATGATTTTCTCATCATTGGAACTGTTGGAGAAATACTTGGGTATGATTGGGACTCTATCCTGAAGCAGAAGAAGCCCGATATGGCGTGGTCCATTCCTATTCCTCCGTTGAAGTACGTCGTGATTAATTTATTTCTACATTATGGGTATTTGATCATTAAATGTTTGCAGAGACAATGTTGACAGACCTGACGTGAATAGTTTGAGTCTGAAAGAAAATCAAGAAACAGTTTATGTTGGCTGTGGAGATAACAATGTCTACACAATTGATCTTGGAGAGGGAAAATTAGTTCAAACCTTTGAGGGCCACGACGATTACGTCCACAGCGTTTCCAATTTGTAAGAAGTTTTTTCCCCATGAGTAACTCCTAAGTTGAATGACAAATTTCGACCAGCGGCGGCAAAATCTTGTCAGCCAGCGAGGATGGTTCTGCGAGAATTTGGGACCCAAGGCGGAAAAAGGAAGTTCACACTGTTGTACCATACAAGCGCGATTCTCTAGCTCGACCTACTCTCGGGAAATGGCTCGGAGCTGCCTCGTTCAACGACGATTGGCTGGTAATGTGCATCAAAATCGCCACCAAGGCTTGTGCCTAATCTCATAATTTGTTCAGGTGTGTGGGGGAGGCCCCTTCCTCTCTTTGTGGCATCTGAGGTCAATGACCCTCGCCGAGACCTTCACCTGCATGGACGACCAAGGCATTTACGTGGCCGACTTGCACGGAGACAGAATTTTTGCCGGCGGTGCTTCCCATCACCTGACCCACCTGAGCCTCACCGGTGGCGTCCTGGCCGAGGTTCCCCTCTCGGCCACGTGCTTGTACTCTCTCGCGTACCAAGAGTCTCCGCAAAAAGTGATGTGCATGGCAGGTTCGAGCCACAAGATCGACTTTTGTACAAACTTCAACTACCGAGATCAAGTGCTGTCTTTCAATTGTGGCAAGTGAGCCTCAAACACCAAATTAAAGCTAGGCTTCCACCACAGCTCTGTCGAAAATGTAGCTTTTGTGCAGAAAAAGCGCTATTAAACAGATTTTGCTGCAAAAATCCGAAAAAAACATGTACCACAACTTTTGGTATTAACACTAATCCAAGTGAATTATTTTTCCAAGCCCCTTAAATTATGCATAGCGATTTAAATAAATTCTGGGTGCCAAAACTCTCTCATGCAAATCTCTGGACATTTTTCATTTATTCCGTGGATTTTCTTTTCAATTTTTTTTTTACCATAGGCGTCTTATATATGGAGTAGTGGAAATACAATGGTCTCTTCTTCGTTTTTAAGTTTTTAACACTTATTGTTGATAAGTAAAACTTAATAAAATGAAAATAATATATTTTTTAAAGAGAATTACGTTAATTTTAAAATAATTTATCGTTAAAAAATAATTTTAATGAAAAGACAAGATGGAGTATCATTTGCTTTGTCAGGGATTTCAGTTTTAAGTGCACACAGCTATTTTTATATGTCTTCAAGTTGAGGATTTAGCTGTATTTGCCACCAAAGAGAAGCAACGCAAATACCACTAATTTTATTTAAAATTACCTTCCTGAGAATTTTATTGCGAGATGTTCTTAACGTTTTTTTAAATTTTAATATACATTCCAACTAATATTTGGTTCCTCTCTCTCTTCTATCTTTCAGCTGCGTGATTTAAGCACAGGAATGGTAATAACTTGTCATTCACACATAAAACTGGCATAGCTTGTCATAATTCACGAAAAAAATCATTTTCAGCAGCTCGAAATCTCTATGGGGCCTGATAAAATACGTCTTAATTTAATGCCACTTAAACTACCAAAATATAAATTGGCAACATGAGGTTTATTTGAAGAAATACAAGCTGAAATAAATAACAAATGTGGGAGCACTACAAAAATCCATGTCCAGCAACCACGGCCGGAATGAACCCCTCACAGCCATCAGTTCTGCGCACCCAAAACCAGTCCTTGAGTCTGGAACTGACGAGCACGACCACGTCACCTTTGGACACGGAAAGAGTGTTGCGACCGCGGCTGTTGTAGTCCGACCTGATCAGCAGCAGGGTCTCGGTTTTCATTTGCACCTCACTGAGGGCGGCACTGGACGGCGCCCTGCTGCTCTTCACCTTCACCCCGCACTCGGAGATGGCGCCCCGCGACCGGCCCATCTCCTTGCTCCTGGTCCGACCGACCTCGGACACGCAGTCCTTGACCAGACTGTCCACTTCGTCGAAGTCGGTCTGCAGGGCGATGGTCCTGTGGTTGGGCTTCAGCTGGCTCAGGTTCTGCTCTATCCTGTACTGGTAGTTCTCCAGCTTGCCCATCTTGCGTGAGGACGGGTACTTTGGTTTCGGACAGCGCACTCCCACCTGGGACACTGAGTCTTTCACACTGACCGAGTCGATGTTTGCCGACTCGGCGCGGAAGCGGCGCGAGCTGAGCTCGGCGTCCTTGAGCAGCGTCTCGACGCTGCTCCTCGGCCTGCGGTGCCTCGTGTTCTCCGACTCGGACCTCTGCGCGGCCAGGAACAGTCTGTCCACGGCGGCCTCGGGTCGCTGCGTCCGGTGTCTGCTGCGGTGTCTCGACCTGCTGGCGCCGCCGCCGCTGCCGCCGCACTCGGACACGGTGTCCCGCAGCTTCTCGTTGTCAGTCTTGTTGTTGCGGCGCTCGCACACGCTGGCGGCCCCGCGGCGCACCTTGTTGGGCACGGTGGGTGGCGGGGGCGGGGGGAAGGCGTCCGAGTGGCTGTCCCAGGCGCCGGGGGCCGGCGTCCCGGGCGCCGAGACGCACGGACTCGGCAGGATGCCCAGCGGCAGGCATGAGCGGTAACGCACGTAGCCAGCCTCGCCGTGCGGAGTGTGCACGTACAGCCAGTTGTGGTTGCGGAAGACGGCGTTCACCACCATGCCCAGCGGCAGCGAGCTTTCGTTCTGCCGCCACGTGTCGCGGCCGGACTTGCTGCGACGCGTCCCTGGTTGGTACAGCACGCACGGACTAGCCAGCACCACAGGAATGTTGGCTGGGTTCTGCAGGGTTGCCTGAAAAATAATATTTTCACTAATTAAATGGTGCTGTCCAGAAATAAATAAACACAACAAAAAAGAATGTTGCGGAAAATTGACTTTAGTAAAGCTGTGCCAGCCAAAAAGTCAAAAATTGAAAATTGCTGGCGAAAAATTTTATTTTTGGCCATTGGAGCTGCTAATTACTATCAAACTTTGCTTTTAATATTTCTTCCGCCTGAAAAAATTCTCAGCCGCCGGGCCAAAATTAGGCTTAGGCCGGGCATGCAGCCGCCACCCAAAATTACGCGGTTGAGACCTCTATTAATTTTTTATTAACTTCATTGTTTAAAACATTTGAAACAAAATAAATTTATCTGGCTGAAATTTTTAAAGAGTAAAATCGAAGAATTAAGTTGACTAACTTAAAACATTTAATATAATTTTTAAGTTTCGGATGCCACATGATCATTCAAAAAATGATTAATTTTGTTGTCATTGCTTTGAAATTTTATAAATGCTCTGGCAGACAAAAAATTGCCCAAAACTACGGTTCAGTAAAAAAACCATTGAAGTTGAAATAAGTGCATGCTCTAAATTTTTCATTCGTTTTTAACAATTAATCTATATAATTATCATAAAAGCAACAACTGACCTTTGAAAGAAACTCGTCGATATCACTAATATCGTATCCAAAATTTCGGCTTGAACTGGAACTGTTAGTGGAGGACTGCGAGCGGCTGACGTTGTGGCTGGAGGCCCTCGAGCGTCTGATCACCCTCTGGGCGGCGGGAGTGGCCAGCTGGGGTGGCCGGGGGAGCTCCGCCTGCGAGCGAATCATCAGGGGCTCGACGAACTTCTTTGGCGTCGTCTCCAGCAAGTCGTGCGACGGCTTGCGCAGCAGGGCCCACGTCATGGACACCTTGTTGCTGGGAGGCAGGGTGGGCCCGCCACGCGCCCGGTGCAGGGGGTCGTGCAGCGACGAGGTGGACGAGGCGCGTTGCCCCATTGCGAGGCTGGCGATCGAGTCGTAAAGAGGCTCGCTGACGCCTGGCTCGCTCACGCAGTCGTCGTCTCGCCGCACGTCCCAGCACTCCTGCAGAAGATCCGGACCCTGCAACCGTTCATTTATTATTATTATTTGTCGTGATTCGTGATCTTTTTATTAAATCCCCTTTCGCATTGCTACTATTTACAGTCATTTTGGAGGTTATAATTTATTACTTCTGTAATTTGTAATAATCCATGATTTTAGTTTAGTACATGTATTTAATTTTACTGTATTGAAAATTAGCAAGAATAAACAAGTAAATTGAGCGAGTCTGAAAAATTAGATTGTCAGAAGAATTTAATGTAGCTTCCTCGGCATTTTTCAAAATTTCCGCAGAAGTCCTACTCAATAAATATGGGAAAACAAACAGCTCGCTAGTCGCTACACACCGAGGTCGCTGAATTTAATTCTTCTGACAATTATGACAGCCTAGTATCTATCTAGAAATGAATAATTCGAATTGAATAAGAATATTTATTAAAACTTTTATTAAAACAAATTTTTTACTCTAGTTGGTATATTAACATAGGTCTCTTAGGACAGTAAAGCTGAATTTAAACAGTGTAATAAAAGTTACTCCAATAATTCCCGGTTTAGTTGTCTTTTAAATAAAATAATTAATACATTTATTTGATTTCTATTTTAATGTAAATTTGGTAAATTAACCCAAACTAGGAAACGATTTTGTTATTAATTAATTAATTAATATTTAAATTAACCCCGCTTGGCAATTATCATTATTTTAATAATTAAACTATTGTTTTTTAGGATGTGGGTTAATGTGTTATATCACAGATGAAGTGACGAACCGCTTACATTATTGAAATTGCTTTAATTATTTTAAACTTGCACTTAAATGGCTTTAATCTTATAAAAATCACGAAAGCCTGACCAAAGGTTTTTAGTTAAAAAAAACACTTAAATTGTTTGAAGCGATACAAGAAATAAAAGTGTTGAAAAGTGTTCCTAGGTGTGGAACAAATTGAAATCGCTTTATACAATTATGTTTCCACATATTTAATAAAGATAGAAGCTTTTAGCATTATTATGGAAAGCTTTTAATCTTGTTTTTTTTATTTATACTTTTAATCATGGTCACCATGATTATCTACATGCTATCCACATTTCCCAACCCACTAAGTGCTCCTCTGCATCAAACCGAACCATTTAATTTTCTCACTTTTCTTAATAAGCCCTTTTAAATATTTATTACTCAAGAAATTTTTTCTAGCTGCAAATTAAGATCAAGCAAGGGGCTGGCTAAATGAGTGTTGCAAGATTTTATAGCCAGCCGGCGCACTTGTGTCGCCGGCTGCACGCATTTCCTCGCAGCCTGTCGGCATTATGCCGCTAATTAGTACTAGAATGGCAAGTTGTAACTTTTAATTGTGTTTGTTAATGACACTGATTGGCCTACATGAGCGGCGCGCACGCAGGCCGTGTGCCATCTTAATTATTTTTTCGCTCGCCGCGGCCACCTTATAAGCGGCAATGCTTCGCCTTGGGTACCTGATCGATCCCTCCTTAACAATTTAATTAGCTCCATTAAGAGACAAGGCGCCGCCGGTCTTACGCTTGATCGCATTCCATGCCAATTTCGTTTGATTTATTCGCATTCGACTTTGTTTTAGCGTAATCGATAAATCAACGTGGACAGAAATGGTGAAAATGAAGCACCGTGGAAATTAATTAACGAGCTCAATTTTCTTGCACTACCTTATTGATTTATATGCGAAAAACAAACATGATCTTGCGGCAGGCTGTAAATGGCAATTGCGTCTGACGTGATTTTAATTACTCTGTAATTTATATGATCAATCGATTGCGGAAATATATGTGAACATAAAAAGTAAAAACGTTATATTTCTGAGATATGCTAGCAAAATGAAGGAAATCTAAATAATGCAAATATTTGCCAAATGTTTTTCGGTGGTTTTTATTTTTACTCCGCAAAATAAAAAAGTTGAGGAATTTGGGATAACTTACCCTGCGTCTGTTTTCTTCTTCATCCTCTGCTGAATCATATTCCTCTTGGTTTCTTCTTTCTAAAAACCCACTTTCCTCAAGATTGTTTTCCACATTTACGCTGCTCCACGAGTGCCTCCTGATTGATTTGTTCTGGTCGTCTGGAACAGCATTTAATAATTAAATCAATTTCATAAAATTAAAAATAAAGTAAATTCAGGAGGAAACGAAATAATTTTTATATAAAAAAAGAATTTTCCGCTTGTTTCATAGCCTCTTGGCTCGCATTTTTAATGTATTCTCAGCAGTGTCAAAGCAATTGGAGATATTTGAGCTGTTCGCGGATCTAATACTGGCTGCCCAATGTCAGAGATGGCAAAATGTGGTTATAGTTCGTTTCTCGAAATTCTCAAATATCTCAACGGGCTGCTTAGACTTTCCACTTGCTGGTTTTCGCACCTTTCCAGCGGCTTTGAGGACAAATTTCTGGCTTTTCAATAAAAGACCTCGGTGCGGGGAGGCGAAAAAATGGCCACTTTGGGCCCAAAAGTTCCACTGCGGCCACTCGGGCCCAATTTTATCCGTTCAGCGGTGAGCTCATAGCCAAAATAAAATAGACTTAAGTAGTTTTGCTGAAAAATTATTTTCTTATCTTCTTTAGAAAATTTGATGTTAGCCTGAGATACATCTCTTTGAGTAACGAAACTTGGAACAGAACGCACCTGCTGGAGCTATGTACAAGTAGAATCAGTTGAGTTGAGGTATATCCGTTCAGGTCACCCGCACAAAGCAAACTGAGCAAATTATCCGATTTTGAATCAGCTCTGTGCTCTCGGTCAGACAGATCCCCACCACCGATGCACCTTACCACCCAACTTATACACACGCTTAATGATCAGGAGGAAATTAAATGGAAGGGTTGAGAACGGAGTGAGAGCTCCTCTCTTATTTTTTTCCACATTCCAGCATTATTTTTGAACCGTGCGAACCAAAAGCAGCCATATAGTGGTGGCGTGAGCTCTGGAAAAGATATAAACCCTCCTCCTCCTCGTGCGCGCCTACCTGAGGAAGGTTTACCGCGCGCGGCCGACCTGGAGGTACGGATCGGCTCTTTATAAACCTCTAATTATTGGCCGAGGAGCTGGAAATCTCCATGTGTGTGTACTCTGCTGATGCCAACATTTATAACCTCGGACCGTGACCTTTTAAACTCAGAGTCGGTAATTTTTCCCTTCCCCTCGCGTGCGTTTCTCTCTCTTTTTCGTCTCGCGGCCCTCCCACACACACAATCTTTCCTAAAACAAAATCGGACAAATGCACGCCGGCCGCGCGGCTTCACCTCCCATCTGCGCACAGCACACGTTCTCACACTCCGCAGCAGGTAGATCTATACAGATTCTTCGGAAAGCGATTATATTTAATACGGCATTGGCGGTAATTATCGTCATCCGACGTTTCCACTGATTGATCAAAATTCCAAACAGCCCTGCAACAATAATATTCCCGCGTGTGCCTTTTGACGTTTTAATTATACACTCACGCACAATACATGCGTTCTTTCTCTGACTTATCTATCTACATGTTGTGCTCATACGCAAGCAATAATCGCTGATAAACTTCAATTTACATTCCTCTTCCACTTGTAATTCTGCAAATTGACGCTTGCGCTAGCGAATTGTGTATGGATAACCAGCAAGAATAAATAAATTTCTCAGAAGTAACGAGATAACAACAGTTTACACGAGGAAAATGATTAAAATTATTTGGAGTTATCTTTTAAATCACGAAAATTAACTCAACCGTACACTTGGTAACTGACGTCTATCGACTTTATTTTAAAATTTATTTAATTCCAAAAATTGTTGCCCTTTTATATCTAAAACTACTCGTTGTGCTGTTATAATTTGACCAAACCAAAGACCAATAATTTTTTGTAGAGGAAATCGTCCAAAAATATAGACCTTTTGATAGAAACAACCAATTAAATTTGATTTTCAATCTAAAAATTTGGAACTTCATTCTCACCAACCAAAACAATGTGGATTAATTATTTCAAATAATATAATTTTCCTTTTTGAACCTCAACTAAAAATTGTATTCGTATGTGAAAATGTTCTTCCTGAATTATTTGACTTAAATCAAATGTCAGAAAAGTGATTGGAAAATACAAACATAAATTTTATTTTTTAAATGAGCAAAAAGGGAAAATTTGACACTGTTTCATTTTACTGAAAAAAAGCTTTTTAAACAATAAAAATCTCAATGATTGCAATGATTTCGGTATAATTTATTGGTATTTCGCTAGCTTTACCCATCTGAACATTAATAACTAAAGAATAAACAAAAATATTTTAATTGTTAAATTTTTGATGAAATCTTGAATAAAAAATGTCTAAGCTTTATAAAAATCTTCCTAAATTGCGTTTTGAAACAGAATATCGAGAACACCCTAAAAAAGGAAAACGATAAATTCATTTGTTTTTTCATCTGATCATGTCAGTTTGATGTAAGTGAGAAGTGAGAGAACAAATTCACGAAAGCAAAAAATAAAACGGACTGATCAGCAGCAGCAGCAAGCAATGTTGTTCAGTGTTTGGACAGAGATGTCAGTAGGAAGAAGTAAAGCAAGTTTCCGAACAGCCCACAGCGCGTACAAATTACACACGATCTGGCGGCGTCTGCGAGGAGTATTGGGATGAGAGAAGACGAGTGCACGCAGTCAGTCACGAGTGACCTCGGCTACCCCGGCTCATTATTAGTGGCTTGGGCAGGCTACTTCGTGACATCACAGGAACGCCTTCTCTTCATTTCTCACCGAAATTGGCAATAAATTATATTTTTATACATTTGCTGGGTGCGATAAAAGGGATTTTGGTGAATCGTAAAATTCCTTTAAATTACTACACGTGCGCGCGGCGAATTTTCCTCCGCGTCCCGACCAGAAAAACCAACGGATTTTACTTTCCGAGCCAGCCGATTAGCCGCCGAACAATATTATATAGGCTTCGCCCAAAATTATGCTCACATGCTAGTCAATCAGCCATAAAAGCGGTTTGCATTGTTTCTTTTACGACCTGCCCGTCTCACAGGCCTGTACACATATTATAAAAAAGGCCCGTCCGCCGTGAGAGCCGAAAACGAGCGCGGCGTGCATAATTCCACGTGAGTGGGCAGAAATTAAAAGCCGATTTGTTTGCAAGACTATCCGCGAGCAGCCAACCAACCAACGAACCCACCTGCTGCCTGTGCGAAAGGGGCCAATTTGAAGCGGCGGGCCATCAGGGGGTTGCACAGCTGGGCCAACATCTTGGGGATGCGCCGTCGAGAGTGTCGGTCTGAAAGCAGATCGTAAACGGTGCACTAAATTATATACGTGTAGTCACTCTGGGCCGTCGATCACTTTTATTGGCTGGGAAAATTACTACTCGGCAAGAGGGAGAGGATTTCCAAGGGTTAGAAATCAGTTTTTTAAAATAGCAATAATTCAAAAGGGTGTATCCAATGATTGTTCGTATATTTATTTGTGAAAAAAAGAAGCGAAGAAGGTTAAGAATCACAGAAAAATCATCAGCCACAGAAAAATCGATGGTTAAAAACGTCGAAAATGTTTGAAATCATTGATTCCGCACCCAATTATCTAGAATAAAAGACCTTTTTAAAGTTGATCGATACATGATGACAATTAAAAATATTTTAAATAGTGAATGCAATAAACAGTTGATCGATAAACAACTGTTTCTGCAATTTGCAATATTAAAAATTATCCAAATTTACAGCGCTCGACCAAATTTTCTTGGCAGATATCGATTCCTTTCGTCGAAACCTATAAGCGTAACAAACCTCTTAGGGAAACTCTTTGTTGTGAAATAAAATAGGATTTCAAGTAAGGAGACAGTCCTCGCCAGTTGAAAAGTATGCAAACTTTGCAGCCACTTTTCTCACCTATTTACGGTTCTTTAGGTCAATTTTGGCTTCAACTGAATCCCAAGGCATTGGTAACAAGGGTTTACCAGTAACAATAATCCTCTTTAATTAGTCCAACTTCGCAATTGAACTAAATTGTATGCCAAATCCTTTTCACTGCATTTCAGTAACTCTTCTCTGCTTCACTGAACGAATCGGCTATATCTGGAGGTGCATATATATTGCACTAAATTAGCCGGCATAAAGAGTACAGGACCATTAAAAGAGCGAACTCTCTGCTTGTCGCGACCACGGCCAAGTGGATGAAATTTATGAAAAGCGGTCCTTCCCACATTATAACGAAGGAACAAGCGTGCGGCTTTCAAATGAGCGGCCCCCAAATGAGCGGTGGAAAATCAGCAGTGGAGACGAAAATGATTAATCACCTCGGCCGCAACAAAACACTTTTTCGCGTGTACTTTTACACAAGAAGGCAATTTGTGAGAATACATCAAAAGGCGGAGAGCAAGAGAGAAAGAAAAAGCAGCAGCAGGCTACGCAACTTCTTGTTTCACCTCCTCAGACGTACACTGAAAATTATAACGAGTGCTGAGCGAGAGCTGGGATTTTATTGTAAAAGCTTTTTGCCCCTCTTTATTTCACGCCGCAATAAAAGCACTCGATCGAGTGCGCGTTGAAAGAAAACACCCAGCACGTGAGTCGATCTCGTCGAGATGATCACAAATTCCACACAGTGAATATCATAACACCGCGATGGGTACACCGATTCTGATGCACCGATCGGCCTTGCTGCACTCAGAAAGAATGCTGATAAATAATGTTCCTTGAGATACTACTTCGTTCAATTTTTACTCGTACCTGGCTATATGTTTGTTTAATATCTGTTGTTGTTAACATTTGAATTTGACCTTCTCCTTCTGTAATATCCAGATTTTTTTGTATGGTGCTGATAACCAGCATACGTTTAGCTAATCGCTGCTGAAAGGACGGAAGATTATTTATCACTTCCTTTGCTGCATAGGTTTACTGCAAGGAGCTATTTACTGCTTTCAATTAATTGTGCCCTGCTATTTTTTGTCTAAATTTGATGCAGCACCATCCGAGCGAAAGTCACTCAGTGTCCCAATAATCTGTGACAAAATTTGACAACATAGCTTCGAACAGAGAGATGTTAAAAGCTTATATTTCTACTCAAACACTAAATTTATACGCTAAGCAGATCTTGAAATTAAAAACATAATCGTTTTTGAGAAATAAGATTTGCAATTTGGCACGATATTGCCATTATTGCTCATGTTACAAAAATTAATAATCCATACAAAATTCGAAATTTGTGGTAAATCAATCATTCGAAATTATTAGATATGAAATGGGAAATTTGACCTGCTATCCTCGGTTAAAAAGTATATTTTTTGGACCAGATGATTAATTAATTATAGCAATTTAATATTTTCACAGTTGTTGTTTATGTTCATTTTCATTATTACGCTCTAGTAAACTTTTCTCACTGTCAGGCTAACATTGAAACCTGCATTTTTAGCTATATATCTTTTCACACATTAAAAAAATCATAGGAAGGTTGTAAAAAAATAAATTTAAAGGAAAGAAATAAAACTTTGATATCTGAAGGGGTAAAAGTTGGCAAATATTTGGTCACGTAGGCAGCCACCAGTCGCCGTTAATCTGGCTAAGCTGCGCCAGCCACGCCAGCCGCCGGTGAAAAAGGGTCAAAAATTAAAAAGTGCACGAGAAAAAATGTTTTCCGTTAAGCACTATCAAACTTTACGTTTAAAATATGGCTGCCTTAAATCTCGCTGCTAAAGACTTTAGATAAACAACTATTTTAAAGGTTCTGGTTACAATTCACAATTGATAGGTTTGAAGACGCGAATGCAATCATTTGTGTGTTCATTAACAGAGCTGATTGTCAGCAATAGTATTAGGTTTGAAAACTGTAAAGAGAATTGAACAGAAAATCTCTATAAATAAACTTTACCACTTGAACACTCCTCTCGTTTGTACTGATGTCGCAATGTGAATTTTTACAACTCAATTTGCGCGCGCCACATGCAAGGTCGCGTCAGGGCGAGAAAAGTTCCATTTCCATACCGCGCCCGCAGTCAGAGTTGGGAGAGAAATCGAATGAAGCGATCAACCTGAAATCTGATACTCTCACTTCTTCTCACTAACCGAGGCCCACAAAGCGATAGCTCTCGTTGAAATGCAGAAATGGCCCCGCGTATTCTGTCTATCACAATTAATATAGTTACTGTACACCGCAAGGTAGTGAAACGAAAAACCAAAACCCTTGTATGTGTTGAGACTTACGACATCGCGAACAAAATAGTAGAGTTCGAAAGGGGAAAAAGGTCTCGTCTTGCGCGCAGGCTGCTATTTCGGCACGGTGATGACATAATTATGTGAATACCGAGTGGAAAGAATAAAGCAGAGGAGGCGGCCGTGTTTTGATATTAAAAAGCGCCTCCGCCGGTCGGATGGACGGTTTTCCGCCTGATAACTGCACTTTATAATTGCATACGCGGAATAAATTGCTGCTGCACACACAGCCGAGACAGAAGGAGCAAGAATTGTTTTATGGCGGATAATGACTTTTCATCATCATCGCTGGCTGCGCGCTGGAAATTTCAGGTCGCGCCTCGCTTGCTCACAGCATGTATGCATACTTGTTGTAGTAGGACGCGCGCGACGACGTTCTCCGCACAACATGTTTCATGCAACCCGCCGCCGCTTAGTATAATGAATCATAATTTTGCTCGAATATCTGGTCCATTGGCTTTTCAGGACGGGCTTAATAATTGTTTATGGCCTTCGAATTTTGCTGCTTTAATTGATATTTAATATCCGGATCTAATTTCTCTCGCATTTTTTACAGTTAAAAGATGCCCGACAGGCAAGAGAAAATATTTTCACTTCAAAAGCAGAGAAAAGTTATTTGTGATATCATTATAATTTGTTTAAGTTGATTTTTTTATAAAATCAAGTAGAAAATTTGACAAATGGGGATTTTAAAATGGTTATAAATAGGTTTAGTCAATGAATCGTTTTGTTCCACGGAAAAGTTTGGATGTGTTTAATTTTGCTCTTAGTAAAATAACCAAACAAGAGCATGCAATAATTATTATAAAATTATGTTTGCTCTACATGCTGTTAAGCTTTTTAGAATGTAGAGTAATTTAATAAACTTCGTTTTGTAGTCTTTACAGTTAAAACTTTATCGTACACTTACTTCAACAGTTAAAATTTAATGCTCATGCCAATTTTCATTAGACTGAATGTATTTCTTTTATTCTCTATAATGTTATACAAATGTTTGTATTAAATTTATAGCAATCAATTTTTATCAATAAACCATTGTATTTTGTAATTTAGAACATTTCACACTGCCTAATATAATACATAAGAATTGGTAAATTATGAATATACCAAATGATAAACTGGATTATTTTTATTTGAATTTTATAATATAAGTTACAAAAAAATAGATACTTGGAGGATTTTAACTTTTAATTCTCATTCCACAACGTACCGCGAGAACTTGTAAAATTGTAAAAACTTTATAATATTTTTTTAAATATAGCAAACTAATTCACTAATTTACACAAACCGATAAAAAACCGTTTTAATTACATGAATAATAAGTGTTTAATATTTTAACATAAATATGGTTTGTACTATGGAAAAGAATAAAAGCAGTGTAAATAGGGCAGTGAAACAGGGGGCTAGAGGGAAGAGCTTTTGTGCGGCTGGCAGTTAGCAAGTTACCTTGAGGTGTGTCGCATGCAGAGCCGAGTGTGTGAAGCCGAGGACTGCTGGTGCGGTGTGCGCGCGAAGAGCAGCCGGCAGAAGAATCAGGAAAGGCTGCGGTCACACTGGCTGCACACGCCGCTCGCAAGACGACCACAAGCCAACTGGATTTGCAGAGCGACCGAGTCCTGCTCTTCCTTCGAAAACTGACTTCACCGGTGCACCCACCTCGGCTCGCTTTTGCTCACTTTTCGCCTCGGCAGCTCCAATTAAAAACTGGATATTATATCAATATACATATATTATATATTTATACACACACACACTCGAGAGACGAATTCATTCGCGACTTGCTTTCGATCCCCTCCGTCGCATGATGTGGGTTCGACGCGTACCCGATTTACGCTCAAATTTCACACAAATCGGTCCAAACAAAGGGGAGAGCAGGCGACGCAAAGCAGTCACCTCGCGATTCTCGCGTTCCAGGAAAACTGCTCTGCTTAATAGACTTCCTCGAAAAGGGATTCCCTGACTCTGGCAATTAAATCTGTGCCAATTTTTCCTCTTCGTTTTGTGAGGCATTAATGACTTCTCGAAACTTATTTGTTCTGGTTCTAAACATAATATATTTTTTACATAAAATGGTTCGTCTGCCGATAAATTGGGATATTTACACATACTCGAGTTGCGAAACTACCAATTTAGAAACACAACAGACTGAAACGGAATTTTGCAACAAAATTTAATTTCATAAATATTTTAACAGCTAATTCTAAAGGAAAAGAAGTGTTGAAAACACAGCACAATTATTACCATGTCCAAGGATTAATTCTCGGACCTTCGTAAAATACATCCCAAGTTAATTTTTTTAAAATTTAATAATTTATTTTTGTCTGAACTGAGATTTTTTTAGCGATTCCAACCCACCTGCCTTGTATGCTAAAAGTCATTAATATATCGTATAAAAAGATGATGCTCACCAGCGTGTGCAATATTGTTTATTGCCCGGCGTGCAGAGAGGAAACGGTTGTCGTTATTTTGTTTCACTTGCCTGGCGAGCGCACACAAAGGTGCAATTAGCGCAGACACCCGAACGGATAATAATGCGCATAAATGAGTGGTGCCGGAAATGTTACGAGAAAAAAACGCGACCGACGGAACAGATTAATTTAAGCAGCGCCCTGCATGCGCACGTCGAATTCGAAACGAAGCAAGCGCACCCGCGCGATTCCGCGAATCCGATCTGATTTTTTTACTGCAGCAGAAAACGCTTATCTCGCATGAAAGGTGGTTGGCCTAAATTCACTCGCGTATACGTATTATACGAAATTGGTATCGAAAAGCGCACGGACCGAACGGTGGCGAGACGCACCAAGAAAGTGGACGCGCGCCAGAGAGAGGAGAGCAGAGAGAGATTCGAATCCTGCCAAGCAGGTATTAATTTTATTCAGGCAGGGTCATGGTCGGCCAGCACTGGCCGATATTATACTTAACGTGCTCTCTCTCTCTCTCTCTCTCTCTCTCTCTCTCTCTCTCTTTCTGCTATGAAATAATTACCGCCCCGCTCCTGCAACAAAATTGTGTATTCAAATATGCATCTGTTGTGCACGGACATTACACACACTTGCTCAACGTCGCTGCCTTTTTATTATGGTTTGCGCACCCTTCCCCGCAAAATTCAACAGTAAAGTTCCTCCGTGGACTGTCTAAATTGATTCTATATATAAATAAATTTGCAACAAAACATTTAAAAGGATTCCTTTTATTTTTTTAAGAGAAATGATGCTGAGATGAGCCACCAGAAAAATCCTTTTTTTTCGGAAAGCCCAATTTTTATTGAAATGTGTCTGTAAAATTTAAACAGTTCAATATTTCATGATATCTTTCCCTCTAATAAGACTGTCGTTTAAATTTCGATGAGTGATATTGAAATTGCTTAAAAACATGGCAAGCAATTTGGGAAATCTGAATTTTTCTGTAGCTACGTCCTCATTTGAAAAGTGCACTTTAAAAGTTGCAGCGAATATCTGTGCTTACAAAACTGGTCTACAAAATATGTACTCTAAAAATTAAAAACTGTGTTAAATATATATTTTGAATATTTTATGTAGATTTTTTCCTGTTTTAGGGCAAGCTCGGAGACCTTTATAATGAGTTTTCAATTTTTTAAGTGCGCAGCAGTCAATCCGCAATGATGTTTGTTTTTTGTCCCTTATTTGCCAATTTTTTTTGAATAAATATGAAAACATTTTTTATTTGTCTTATTTAGTTTAGTCTTTTAACCTAATCTTTTTGATCCAGAACGAAAATATTAAGGCTCTGAAACTCACACGCTATAGCGGTTTATCAGATAGAGATAATAAATTTTTATAGTAAAAAATTAACTGCCGAAAGGTTTTATTTGACCCAAATAAAATAATTTGCTTATATTCTCATAGTTCTGCGTAACTTGAGCCAAATTTCTACAATTTTAATCGATTGTTTTCACAGTTTTCTAGCGAATTATCTCGTTATTTTTAGAAATTGATGAACTGTGGGTCCCAAGGAGTTAGTATCATTGTGCCTGCTGAAGGCTGTGAAATCTTAATGACAGTAGCAGCCGATTCTCCGCGAGAACAGGCAATAAAAAAGTGATATCACGGCGACGCGTTGATGGACCATAAAATATTAGGTCCGGCATTGTGTTGGCCTATTAATAAAATTTACATAATGCTTTTCTTGCTGCTGCTGGCCGAGCAGAGCACTCACAGTGCGCGAGAGTGCGGCGGCGGCGGCTCCATTTTTCACGATTAATAAGAAATAAAAGAGCTGCATCGCCGCGGGCCGATTGGCTACTAGTGTTGTTTTTCACCAAATGACTGCGCGATGCTGACGAGTGAAAAAAATGGCAGCAGCAGCAGAGCAGGCAGCATCGCATCTCTCTCTCTCTCTCTCTCTCTCTCATGCGCGGTTATTTCCCACAGTAGCCGGAGACACGCAACCCCTCGTTCCGAACCGGCAGCGCGCATGCAACACAATTATAAAAAGCAGAAGAACCGACTGCCTGCTTCGGCTGCCAATACACAGCTACGGACAACACTCACTCTCCGGGAGGGACGACCTTAGCATATATTTCCTAATTACGCGCGCGGCAATAATCTCCTCTGCGCCAGTCGTAAAAATGCCGCAGGTATGCAAAACGCCGCGCGGCCGCCAAGAATTTCCGGACACCGCGAGAGCGTGCGAAAAGTTAAGTATCAATTTGGCAGCCACTAAACTGCGATTTTATGCTGATTATCTTACCCAAATTTATTGCCCGCCACCTTTCTTCGACTGTTAAAATGGACTTTGCTCATTTCCATTTTTCATCATCACCAAGAGATCAGCTCCAGGGGAGAGGAGACTTATTTGGTAATTGAAGGAAAATGAAAATGAAAAAAAAATGCCAACTCGGTACTTGGAACTCATCAATCACTGTTTTTTTGTCTTGACTTTCGACTGTGGGATCCTGAGTCCTGACCCCGGCAAATCGTGGCAAACTAAATTTCCCAGGAAAAACGGTTGGAGCCGATTAATTTCAATTTATGGCCATGTCACCAGTGTTTGAGATAGAATTAAACAATGCCAACGAAAAAAATTAGCTGGTAATTGCTATTATCAATGGAAAATATCAGTTATATCTTCTAAAAATTTGTTTCAGATGGGTAGAGTACATTTTGTTATTATTTTTTCTTGCAACAAGAAATTTTCTAATCATATAGGTTGCCTCTTTTTAATTGTTGAGTGTTATGAACCCTTTGAAGAGTAAAAAATGAGTCATGCATAGGCTCAAAACTTCTTCAGGGTTAGGTGGAAAATAAATTTCAAGTCAAAATCTTTACAGCTTGAAAGAAAGTCAGTACTTTGGAAAAACAGGAGATTTATATCGTTTTTTCCAATTGACTGATTTCAGTAAAATTTTAAAATTTGTACAGATGTGTCACTAGCTTCCATCAGAGCTTAGAAACACTTATGTGCGGAGATAGCTGAAATTCTCAAGTTGGGAAATTTCTGCAGCAATTTAGTTAGTCACCCTTGATTTTAATATTAACGGATTTCCCTTCTCCAAACAAGAACATTTATTTTTTATAATAAAGGAGGAAACTATAAAGCCTCAACCGCATCAATCCTCTTATATCGTAAATTGTTTCTAGAGTGCATCATGCAACTTCACTTAAGTTTCTTAATTAGACGTTCTTAAACCACAAATTTGTTTCTGATGGTAAATTCAATGAATTAAAAATGTGAATTTTAATTTTTAGATTGATCTGTAAACAATTTTTAACTCAAATATAACGTAAAAATAATTCAAACTGAATAAAAACATTTTGAAATAACTTCGATGTTTCGGCCACCTTCAAGCATTTAGCGAGAGGCGTGCGAGAAAAATGCTCGGCTGCTTTTTTTATCCCTAATCTGCAAACTGGTATTCTGACAGTAAATCATAAACGTGATTCTCGCGCATTCCTGCCAGTCACGAATTATGCAACCGGCTTCGCATACTTGCCTAGCATGTTGCGGATCGCGTTTAACGGGACGTTGCGCGCATCGCATAACTCTGGACGGGTTGAAGTTCAAAGCAAACAGCTGTTTAATTAAAACTAATAATGCTCTTTATTTTTCCAACCTGGCGCACGTTCGCCAAATATAGAAGTTTCATGTGTTTGTGTGTGCGTGTGTGTGTGTGTGTTTATTATAAGATTTGTTAATAAATAATATCAAAGTAGATACATAGGAGGAAGCAAATTCTTGAAAATGCTGGCGTGTCTCCAATTGCGGTTAATAATGATAGTAAATTCTTTCCAAGGCATGAAGTCGACAAAAATGTACAAATAATATTAATCGCCTGCCTAGCTTTACAAGTCGTCATATGTATGAGAGAATGATATACAACCAACTAAAATTGACTCACAAGGTCTACTTAAAAATTAAAATTGTCGTTTATACACACGAAATTGTGGTACGCTCACAAGCTGAAAATTAACCCTAACTTAACAGACAGGAAATATTCCTTACGCACATGTATCTCGGACAAAATAAATCAACTTCCCCTTCCTCTGTTTGTAAGAAATTGAATTGGACTAGCTTCTGTAATCAGTAACACAAATGTCAATAATTCTCTGCACCGAATTCCAAATATTTACAACTCAATTTCCTGTATTTTTTAATAATCTAGCTCAGAATTGATTAGTTTTCTAATTAACCTGGATTATTTACCAACTAATGAGTGGAATACAGAAGAGTTGTGGAAAATACTACAAATTACTCAAAAGGTGTTCCTGTTTGTTGTTTTTGATTGGAAAAAACGGTTATTTAGAACCGGTCGGTTCAAAAAGCTCAGCCCTTGAGAATGTCGACACTTATTAAATAAGGCATACAAAGACAATGGTTAAGGCCATTCAGTGCAATTAAAGCTGCTTTTATTAATTAATGTAGTGGTTTTTGAGTGGAGACCTCCTGATAAGTATATATGCATCTTTTAGCTCGAGAAAAGAATGTTAACCTACGGCTACACGCTAAATCTCTAGATCCGACAACTAATCAAGGTCCCTGCGTAACAGAAGAGAAAGTATTGTTGTGTGTGACATCAATAAATGTACAAAAATCACTACTTTTTTATGAAGGAGCGCACCTTGTTGACGCACTTGTCCATGAAATTGCGTTTGCGCTTGGGCTCATCAAGCGAAAAGACCGACTCGGAGCGGACGCCGTCGTTGCAGCTTCGCTGGCCGGCGGTGGCCGCCTCGTCGCAGCTGTGGCCGCGCGCGAGGGGCGGCGCGGCGCGCACCGGCCGCTCCGGGGCGGTCGGCTGGTTCAGTTCTGTGGCGCTCAAGTACTTCTCGCAGGCCTTCACCACGGCGGCCTCGTCCCCAATTGGCTCTTGCGAACTCTCCCTGTCCAGCATGTTGTCCAAGCTGTGTGTCCTGCTCGGCATCTTTGGTGGTCGTGGGCTGCTGTGTCCGGCGATCTGCGCGACACGGCGTGGACGGAGTAGTGGACTCGCGGGCGGACGACCTTTCTGGTTGCGCAACCTGAACACACAACAAATACAGGCTATAGTTACTAATGGATTGCTACAAATTGGATTGAAACAATTTGTAAAGGTTGAAATGTTTGCATGTAATAGCAGATGACTTATTTTAACATTGATTTGACAATTAAAATTAGTATATTAATCAGGTTATAAAATAGGCTATGGTAGAATTGACGCCAGAAAATATAGGTGTTAGTTATTCATATGCATGGTGAGAGCTAATTTAAAATTAAAATACACCCTACAAAAATTCTAGTGATACAAAAAGTGTGCTTTCTTCAATTTAATTTTACATCAAGAAGAGATTCAGGAAAAATAGAAAATTGCAGTTAATGAAAAAGATAAATGTTTCAAGCACTCACTTCGAAAGGTTAGCTGCCGAGGCGTGGCCGTCTAGTCAGTCCCGCCGAATCCCGGCACTCCCTGAGTTGCCGTTGATGTCCTTGTTGTCATTGCCCTTGCCCGAGTCGTTGCTCAGGGTGCGCTGAAAGGTGGGCGGATGCCTGCCGATGGTGCTGCTTGGCGTGGAGGGCGTGTTCTCGCCCTTGAGGCTGCTGGTGGTGGTGCCGCCGCCTCCGCCGCGCAAATTCATCTCGCCCTTGAGGAATCGCTCCAGCTTGTCCACGCAAGCGTCTTGGTAGTCGTGGATCCAGCGGACGCCGTTGAAGTGGCACACGGCGCGCATGTCCTCTGGCAACTCTTCAGGCTCGGGCCACGCGAAGTTGTCGATTATTGGGACAATGTTGCACTGAGACTGCAGTGCAGCAACAATCTCCTGTAAAAAAAATCATGTTGAGTCATCGAAAATTCAGCGAATAAAAAAAGGAAATTAGAAATCTGGCATCTGGCATGCTTACCCTGTGAACCCAGTCTTTGCATTCGACGTCTTGGATGCAGCGGTCCAGCGCGTTAGGAGTTAAAACCAGTAAGAAGTGTTTGGCATTTCGGATACTTTGCAGCAGGTTGTTATCGAATTTTCCAGCCTCCAGACGCTCAACATCAATGAACACCGAGAATCCCCGCAATTGCAAGTGGACTTTCAACAAACTGTTAACGACAAAAATTAATTTTTGTAACTACAGTTGTTAGCTGATATCTTAGTGAAGCGTTTTAAAAATTTCGCTGTCAGTACCTGGCGAGTTGAGATCCATTGGAGCGCCTGTAGCTGACGAAGACGTCAAGAGGCTTGGCCAGATCTTCATGCGACGAGTTGACGACGCTCTCCAGGCCGCCGATCGACTCGAGAATCCTTTGTCGATGGATGCTGTTTGAAATTCCACACTCGTTTGCTAGTTGATTCTCAGTCAAGCTTCTGTGGGCGCGAGAAATGGTTAATTTAGAAACAACGTCTTTCAAGCCATCACGTCACACTACAAACCTAATTGAGTCCCTGTCAACGCCAGCGTTGAGCATGGAATACGTGTAAATAGAGAATTCGACGGCAATATTTTGCAAAAAGGAGTTGAGGTTGCTAACGTCTTTGCTACTGTAGTCGGCAAGTTTCTTCAGATTTTGCAGTTCCCTAGTGAACCTATAATTAGAAAAAATAAATTAGACTTGTCTAATTTCTCCGTGTTTTTAGCTTCATACCTTCTTCTTCTAATTCCGTTCGTGATGCCAATGTCATCACAGAGATTATTTTCAGTCAGCTGCAGCAGCAAGTCTCCATCCACTCTTGATTCCACAAAATTCTGTGCGTATTCCGTAAAGCCGGTCTGCTTAACCCATTCTCTGACGTCTTCTGACGACCACAGAGGCACCTGTTGGCTAAGTTTGTGCGGCACCTCTTCACCCATCAGGCGCAGTGCTTGGGCGGCGTACTTTGAGGCCACTGCGTTTGGACAACTGGCAACCTGCGTAATTTTAAACATTTAGAAACGTTCTGGAAAATTAAGAGAATATCGTTACCTTCTTGAGAGGCTCGATAGCACCGATTTCCTTGAAGATCTCCGAGTTGTTTTGTTGCTTCTTGATGCCGGCTTCCATGCAAAAGTGGAAGGCGGCCAAGTTCCTAGCCTCCTCGCGCTTTGAGCTGAGCACAGGCACCAGCCTCTGCAGCCAGTTCTTGCTCTGGCCGTGCGCGTGCGCCAGATTCGACTTTGCGAACTCGGACGGATTATGTGAGCAGACGAAAGGCTCGACGAGGTTCAGCGTGCCCGACCTGAGCACGGCGGCCTCGATCTCCTTGTTGGCGACCAGCACGGCGATGGCCAGGCACGCGTAGTACTTAATGTTGTCGTCGTCGTGGAACGCCAGAGGGAACAGCCACATCGGCACCTTGCGCTTGATCATCGCCTCCTGGTTGTCAGCGCCGCCGTACAGCGACAGGTTGGCCAGGGCGCCGGCACAGTGCCGCAGTGTCTCCACGTCGTTTTTCCTGCACTCAAACAGGACCGCGTCCAGTCCACCCAATCGCACCACCTGAGCAGAAAATAAATTTATATAATGTTTTTTATTGCTCATGATGTAAACAAATATTTTTAAGACAAAATTCCATGCATCAATAATTTGTATTAACTTTTATAATTTAGACCAATGATATAAAATGACACGAATTTTAATTTTTAAGCCGTTCAAGCTGATATTAAAAATGTCCCGTAAATACTGACCTCACTGCAGGTGCTTTCGCTGTGTTTGAAAAGGTGCTCGAGGATGCCGGTGCCGACTCTGGAGTGCTCGACTGTGTTGAAGGTTTTGGTGCTGTTGCAGGCGACACTGACGACCTTTTGCAGGCCATGCTGCACCACGTGCGCCCTGTTCTCAGTGGTAAGGATCTGCTCGAGCAGACGGGCGCTGGAGAACCTGAGGTTGGCCTCCGACTGCACGCAGTTCTCGATGAGCAGGTTGAGGGCGCCGCTGGTGCGCAGCGAGTTGCAGATCGAGTAACCGAGCTCGTGTCCGTGGGTCGGCACGGCCCATGCCCTGCGCACCAGATCGTTGACGCGCGTCAGACTCTGGATGGCTTCGGTCGGCTGCGTCAGCTTGGGCATTTGGCTGTTCAGATAGGTGGTGCACTTCTGGATGGCCCGCTCCACGTCCTGCTGACTCGACACCAGAGACAGACGCTCCAGGTCTTCAAGAACCAACGCACCATTGTCTTCCTCAACGCTCAACATGTTTGATCCGTTCACTAAAGAGCTCATCTGAAACAGGAAAATCAGAATTTTATATTGGTTTTTATTTTAAATCTGTTTTGATTGCTGGACTTGAACCAAATTTGATTGTCTTTGCTCTTACAAAAGGCAGTGGTGAATTTAACAGACCACACGCAAAGCGGGTCAAAGCAAGTAAGAAATAAATCGTTTACCTGCGCCGACGAAACGACTGACGCCGAAGAAGATTTTGTGTGCACGTCTTTTGTGACAATGGAGGTGAAATTCGACTGTGACGACGTTGACACGTGTTCCTGGTTGCTGCTGAATATGCTGCCTGACGAGGTTACGGTTTGTCTCTGCTGTTGGGCACTTACAGCCTTCTGCACGACAGATTGCAAGTGGGAATTAGATCAGAGTTAATTACGTTTTAAATTTGACCCGTGCACCACTCATGCTATCGTGTAAAGATATTTATCTGCATTAAAAATTTCGACGGCTAACTTTAGGCCACATTCAAAATGAACAAATATTTTCTTGTTTTATTGAACTATTAAATAATAGAATAAAAAGTTTAACGTTTAATTTGAAAATATTAATACGGCCTCACTGAAATTGAATTTTAATTTGTCTAATTTATACGAAAAGGCCAGTCAACACATTGACATTGGGACGCGTCACGCAAGCCTTGTATTAAATTTAAATTAGCACTTTTTAGCCAGGAAACCAGGATATTTGCTCAAAGCGTGCGGTGGAGGAAACGAACTCGTGAGCTGGCTTGAGCAGACTTGTTTACACAATGAATCAATAGTGCTGAAAGAAAGTATTTTTAACTCGCCAAGGCCTGTGCACGCTTTCTTTAGACGGACCCACAGAAAGGGTTGAGGAGGCCTTTTACCTTTTCAGTGCTAAAAGCTTCAGTCTGGAGGCGGACACTGGAGGCGGCAATGTTCTGGCTCTCCTGCTGCGTCACCTCACTGGATTTGATGGATCGCTGCTCCTGCAACACACGAAATGGGCAAAGCTTGAATTCGTGCTTTACTCGGAATTGTATTTGTGTTCGGCGGGGTCACGTGGTGGGGCGCAATAAACGTGGAAAAACTAAGTATTTACCCTGCGCGTACCAATCTACCAAAACTTTTCCCATTAACGTCAGGGTCATTAGCCGGAATACCTTGCTAATGGCGAATCAATGCAAAGCAACTTGTTACAATTACCATCAGCGCAGAGATGGTAATCAAATTCAATTATTTGCTTCACTTATTCCAGACGGTTGGATTGCTAAATTTGCACGCTATTTTATTTGCAAACGAAAGCAACGCACGGAGTATAAATAGTTTGATTGGAAAATGCGTGTGTGGATTCAGCTATGGCGCTAGGTTTATTTTCAAAAGACACGGTTCTGTTTGGTGCTGGCGGTCGCGTGGTGTTTACTGTGCAAATTCACGCCTTCGCTGGAATCCATTAGGCAAATTGCGTTAAGCAGCTAGGTACCGTAGAGCACGCCATTTTTTCGCAAAAACAAACACCTTTGTTTTTCCAACGTAAAATGAGGCTTCCCGGCCGAGGAATTCACCCCTGACGTCACGCCGCGGCCGCTTTTGCAGCAGTAAAGCTCGAGAGGCTATTTATTTCAATATGCTATTCTTCAAAATGCCTTTCGCAACGGACGTTATTTCGAAGCTCTCGGCGAAAAACACACACGCGGCATGCCCCGGCCGCGGCGAGCGCAAGTACTGCGCACCGCGAGTGAACGCAAGTGTTTCGCAAGACTCACCAGGCGGACGGTCACGTGACTGCTGCGTTTGTCCTGCCGCGACCCTTGCGAGATCCACGGCACCCGCTTGTACAGCCCCTTGTGGACGGGCCAGGGAGCCGACATGGCGACAGGACCAGCCTCATATCTCGACTAATGCAACGAGATTTTGAACGCGCGGGCTCTAATTTTACTCTGGCCTAACTGGCCGACGTCATCCGCGCTCTCGCACTTGGCCAGCCTATCCAATTAGCCGCGTGTGGACGTGCGCCTCCCGAAATCCACCTTAGCCGCCCATCGAATCGATTGCCAAACTATTGTATCGTCAAATCGGCGTGTTAAAGTAATAAAAATTTTTAAAAAATATATTTTTTATTTCATGCGGTCCCAAGTTTAGATTTCACGCTAGATCGTTTGACGCAAGGCTGCCTCTCATTAAATTCAACCTTAAAAGGACGAAGAAGCGGATAGCGTGGAGAATTGTGCTGAGAAGTCATGCATACAACATGCGACGCCTATCGATCAGTGTTTTTGGAACTTGCTGCTCTTCTTCTGACCCGAATGCGTGCGAAACCGATTTTGGCACGCGTTGGAGCTTTTTATGCGATCCTTTCATGTCATATCAAAGAGTTTGGGAGACGCAAACTAGATTCGCAACGAGGGCACAAATCAATGACTCCTCAAATAGATCCCGAACGTGCCAACGGAATTTCCTACACATTAAGCGCATGGCAATCGCGCAATTATTTATTTTACCTAGAAAAACTCAAGTGTCCTACAAAGTGTCACCCCAGGGAGTCGATTCTTGGCACTTTTTTGTCACCCCTTGAATAAGCAAAAGGCTATTTTCAGTGCCGCGAGGATTAAATATAGAAAGTAAAAAAATAATGTCAAGAGCCCTCAAGGCCCAGGAGTGCTAATGGAAACCAAGGGGAGGCCTCGTGTCGGCGGGGCCAAAATAAACGTAAATATTTTGGGTTGAGGCAAAAAGCAGGTGCAGACCGGAAAGAGAACAAAACACGCCGCCGACTTACGTACAAAAAGCACAAGGCCGGGGGGTGTCCTCCGTTGGGGCGCTAACAAGCGTTCCGCCAGCGGCCGAAAGGCAAGACGGCGGCCACAGTTTCCAAGGGCCAGCACCGCACAGGCGGCCAGTCGCATGGTGTTGCGGCTCTGACCCCGAATCCGCAGGCCGACCACCCCACCCTTCTCTAGGCCACCCTCGGAAGCAAAGTGACGTCACGCCTCAATCGATATGTATGCCACAAGGCAAACGCAGCGTGCATTCGCAGCCGAACGACCAACGTTCACGTTAAATACACTTCTGCTGCGCTCGCGTAGCTTCTCATTTGTTTTACGCAGAGATTATGCTCTGTATCACCGAGTTCGTTGCATATTTAATTATGGTTCACGCCATTTGTTGATATATTGATAAAAAGGAATATTTACACGGTGACGTTTAAGTTTTTTTTAACATCCTTTCTTCACTATTGTTAAGTAGGCTCAATCTCACGCAAAAAATCAGATTTAGGCAGTAACTGTGCACTTCCGTTGCAGCAGTTGCATAGCTACTTTAAATCCAGGGGCAAATGTCACGCACATGGGCGGCGTGAGTTTTGACCCCCATAATTTCACAAAATGTTTCAACTTGCTTGCCATCTTCGTCCGCGTGTGCAAAATCTATTTTTATTCATTTCACAGGTTGGCGACACCTGATAACACGTTTGATCGGTTTCAAGGATTGGCTGACATCTCCTTATCGGAGCGCACGTTTTCAATTTAGTCAAAATGGTGTAAGAACGCTGCGGAACGTGAGATTTATCACCGATAAACACGCAATCCGATTTAAGCGCAAACTCTTTGTATGTCTAATAATGAACACACGAGCATGCCCTCTAATATCAACAAATATCTGTGAGTAACCGAAGCCAAAATAGCAGCGGTTAACTAAACGGAAAGCAGCATTATTTTCTGGTGGCTCACCATCTGAGAGAATATTATGGCACGTGTTTCGCTGCTCCCGTGGTATCAAGTTGATTGATCGGATGCTAAATCGCGCAGGCAGAAATGCCAAAGCGACCGTTTCGTCGCCACATCAACTCGGACGGCTCTATTCTCGACTTGTGATGTCGCAAACTTCTCCAATTAGCAGTCTAAATTTAATGCAGGGCATCAAGTATTTTTCGACGAGATTTTCCTCATTGATTTGGCATCGACACAAGAATCAATGTTGTCCAATTTAATCGCTTCATAGCCAAGTTCAAATTTAATTTTCATTGAAGAATAGATTATTATTTACTACCTGACAAGAAAAAATTAAACCTAAATGAAAATATATGTATCAATTATAATAATTGCCCGTGGAAGAAACTTGGAGCTATGAGAGGTTGGCACATGCAAGTAAGTGAAAAACATGAATTAACAAGCGTCTCTAGATAAGGCTATTAAATAAGAAGAGACAGGAAAACAAGCAAAGCGACGTCACTCTACCTTGAGCGTCATTTTGGTCGAAGGTGCGGCGGTGGCAGATTAAATCCGTGCGCTATCAGGGAGCTCGCGTCGAGCACCCACCGTCCAAGCACACAAACGCAGACTGACTGCGTGTGAGTGTCTCTCCCCGCGAGATGACTTTTGCCTCTTTGCTCTCTCTCTCTTCTTCAATGCTAATAATCGCCCATGACGCAATCCGCTAACTTAAAGTCCCACCGAGCGTCCAATCAGAGGCTTTTCGCGCCGTTTTCTCGAAGCGCGTGTTTTTCTGCCGCTTCTCTTCTCTGAACCGCGGTAATATTTTTGCATGTGTGTCTCTCTCGGTCTTTCCTGCTCGTTTTCGACGCGACCGGTTGACTCACTCACGCTCAAAGTGGGCTCTCGGCCAAAAGCCCACTGGCTGCCCACCCAGCCGGCACCAGACCACGATCAATTTAACTCTCTCAATTGCTTGATCTTTTCCTCGTCACAATCAGAGGAAGGCGGTGATTCACTTTGCAATGAGAGAGTGTATTTAAATTATGATCCGATGACACTCACGGTATCGGCGGTGTCGCTGCCACGCCACACATTCAACTATTGGTGTTGGCTCGCAAACTGGATTCCTCAGCCCCCGAGAGAGGCAGAAAAGTGAGAAATGCATAATGGCTTTTAAATATTCATGCCAGCGGACTGCTGCACGCAACATACGACGCAATTTGTGTTTAGTTTTTACTGCATGTTACGCGTGTTCATAAATAAAGTGGAGGCGGATCGAGTTGAGAAATTTTCTGACAGGCAATTAAGTGTTTATTATGCTCATTTATTTCAAAAGTTTTAGCCTCGCTTGAATGACTCGCAATTTTTTAACCAAACATACACCGTGACCCCCCAACCTCCTCAAAATCCCGGCTGAATGATGAAGCAGTCACCCAGTTATGCAGATTCGAAAAATTCCAACGTCATTACCCAGTCACATTATCTAATCTGGCGATTATTGCGTCAGACGCAAATTCCTACCTGTTTGATGGCGGCGCTCTTCTCGGCGGTGACCCCTTCCATCTCGAGGCGCGACCTGACCGCGGCCGCCGCGCTCTGCTGCTGGAAGGTGACCTCCCCGGTGCTGAAGGAGTCGGTGACCACCTTGGTCTTGGTGGCCGACGTGACCCGCTTCTGCTCGAACTTCATCTCGGAGGCGGTGGTGGTGGCGCTGCTGTTGTTGGTGCCCGCCAGGGCCATGCTGTTGACCACCAGGTTGGGCGAGGTGAGGGCGCCGATGGCCGGCGGCGTCGTCGGCGTGTCCGGCTCGGGGAAGGTGATGATGGGCTCGCCGTTGCCGACCTCGGCGTCGCCCATGACGTTGTCGTCGGCGTCCAGCTGCTCCAGGGAGTTGCGCAGCAGGTCGGAGACGCCGTTCAGGGCGCCGGCGGCCGTCGACAGGGCAGTGGCGGCGGTGCGGAAGTTGCTGCTCTGCTGCGTGGTGACGCTGCTGCTGCTACTGCTGGTGCTCGACAGGTTCTTCATCTCGGAAATGCTCGACTGCAACTCCGACAGGTCCGACTTGACTGAGGACGCCTTCAGTTCGCTCACCTGGTGGCTCAGGTGGCTGCTGCTGCTCGTGTGCTGCACTCGCTTGGCCACTCGCGAACTCGTCGACGACGCGCTGCTCGACTGCACGATCTGCGGGGGAAAACACGTTTAAGTTTTGGTTAGCACCTCCATCTCCTGTGCCTTTTTCGGTTCTGGCCACTTTGGTTTTCTACGATTAGATTATTTATGCTCATTGGCGTATAACGTGCATGGCTCTGCAAATATTTGCATGTTCGGAGTCCGTGTTTGTACAACCAATACATAATATTCTGTTCGCTGTTCTTGAATGTGAAAGACTTGCTTTGCATAAAGATGTCTGGCGTGGGACGTGCGATTTCTGGATATTACGATTTATAAAATCTCACGCGTGACCCTCCCACGAATTGCAACAAAAAATTTAATTTCAACAAACGAAACCATAAAAGACCTGTTCAAGTGCTCACAACCCAAAATCGCTTAAAGCAGGTTGAGGCAGCGAATGGCCTGCCGTGAAATATCGTGCAATAAAAGAACAGCATCAGGTTACAAATGACGGTCATAAAGACATGAATTCACTCGCCTCCTTTGAGTCAGCAGACCTTTCAACCTGCGGCAAGTGAGAAGGAAAGAGCCCACGCGATCGCGAACCCTTTGGTAATCCCGAGATGCGGGGGAATGAATGAACAAGCGTGCCGGCCACGCAGCAGCCACTCGCGTCGGACGCTTCGGGAAAACTAGCTTTGTTTTGTCATTCTGCCGCTCAAAGAGATGAGAAGAGCGCTTTTTAACCCCGCGTGTGCGCCACCCGGTTAAAAATACCCACCGAGACGCCGCACATTATTTCAGTGCGAGCCGCGCGCGCGATTTACGACCGTCCGACACACATTATTCTGTGAGTAATGCTTTTGTGACGTCGGCCGTTTTTCCATTCCGCGGCCGCCCGCTTGGCCAATCGCTTGGCACCGGTGCAACAGAAAATGCGGTGGCGGCGGAGGCACGCTAATTGGACACGTTGCGACCGCGAGGCGTGAAAACGAGCAGATCTTTGTCTGCCGCGCGCACCCCGCTGGTAATTACGCTGGGGCGCTTTGCGACAAATTGAGTCGTTTGCACGCCGACGAGGGCACATGTCGCGGCAACAGGTTGAAGAACGGCTGCTCGTCGTTTTAGATCATGAATTTAGCAGTGACGCAAACTAAGTTTTGGCAATGTGGAGCAACCGAAGAAAAGAAAGCCTCCTTGATAGTAAAACTTTGATGAATAATTAAGTGCAATAACATCTCTAAACATTTTGCCTTGACTGAACTGACTTGATTGAAAAATCCGAAAATAACACTGATTTTGCGGGAGTAAAATTATAATGTAATAAATAAAATCCTCAATTATTCCCTAACAAAAAAAAAGAAGTAATTGTAATATTCAAAATCTACCTATTTATTGCTAAATTTTAACTCTAAATATTTTAGTTTAGTATGCCGAGCACAACGCCTGGTTGGATAAGCGGTATGCAACCTGAAGGTCGCATCTGTCAAGGTAGTTGCCTACCTCACACTATTTCTCCTTGGAAATAAATTTCTCAGAGGATTATTCTAGAATATCACGCAAAAAGCCCACACGTCTCATGTAGGTGAATAATATGCGGATGCTAAATGTGCTAATTCGATTACAGCCAAATAAATCCCCGCGTACGTCACTGCTGGCGAATCTCTAAATTCGCTTTGCGACCAGATTATTCTACCTTTATCGTGAGATATTTCCTCCTTTAATTGGTATGTAGCTCGTAATCTTTCAAAAGAATAGATAAGAACGTTAAATTTCATAGAAAAAATTGATCCAAAGAAATCCAAGATAGGACGGAAGCTTTCTGCCATCCGGATTCAATATTCAAAGTTATCTCGACAAAATTTTGAATCGATGTGTCACGCCACTTGAATGAATCAGACGAAAAAGAGATATTAACCTGTTGAGCGGCGGACTGGGCCGTGGTGCTTTGGTTGGTCTGATTCAGGCCGACCGTGGTGGCCACCGGCGGCCTCCCGACGAGGCCGCCGGGCCCCGTGGCGCTGATGAGCGAGTTCTTTTTCTTCATGTTCTCAAAAGCGGCGGCGATGTCGTTGGTCTCGTTGCTTCCCTCGATCGAGGGGAAGTCGGACATCTGCAACAGACAGAGAGGCAATAAAGAGCTGGAGTATGTTTTTTAGATCCAGATACAAGATAGTTTGAGCGGACGCGTACAGGCTCGCACACTGTGCGCATCATAATACAGAAAAGAGAGTCCGTCGGCATTTATTTTACAACATCGTGGGCGGCACAAATGCTCGCTGCGACTGCCAGAGGAGGAAAATAAGCGCGCACGCTGACTCGAACGAGCTAACTGACGGAGCAATCGGTCAATACGGTATTTTTAGACGGGGTTGCGGAATTCACATTTATATATTTAGAATAAAAAGTAAAATAAAATTTGCATACATAAATTGTAATTGATTTAATTCCCTCCGCTCGTAAAATGCGATTAATTATGTCCCAACCAAAAGAGAGCAAATAAATCTTTCTCGCGATAGGAATCGAATGTTTGCAATATACTTATCGCATCGTGTCGCGAACAGCGTCGAGGGTGCAACAGTTGTGCGAGCAGCGAGCAACTGTGTCACTCACTAGGCCCGTTCGGCGAGCCGGCCGCGTGCAAACTGAACGGGGGTGGGTGTGCGGAAAGTGCGCCGGGCGGACGAACCTGTCGCAAAAAGGCCCTCCTCGCCTCGGTGCTGGCGTGGTGCTTCATGGCGGTGCGTCAGGGATGTCTCGCCATATGGCCACTGACGAGTGAATGAAACTCACTCTCGTGTAAGCACTTTGGGGAATGCGCGATTATTTTGATGCTCTGCTGATAAAATGCACTCACTCAGCGCCGAATGGCGGCGGCACCGAAACGCCGCTCGCGCACGATGACGAAAATTAGATTGGCCGCTGTTTGTTTTGAGCCGAGAGAAAGAGAGATAAAGCGAGGCTTCGCGCCCGCCTCTCGCTCTCGTATTAATGTAAATGCGCGCGGCTCCGGTGTTATTTGCTCTTCCACTTGAAACAAGCGCGCTCTTTCAAAAATATTCCGACACTCGGTGCATCAAAGGGTGCCAGCTGTGTTTGGCAACATCTTACTCGTTTTGTGCCTCAACAGCACACGGTCTTGATACATTTTTCCGCTCGGTAAATGACTCGCAATTCCGTCGAGCACGCATATTTCTCTCCCGTCCGAACAGATCGTTCGTACAACAATGAATCCGGCTTGTTTTTTTTTCACCTCTGCGAAAATTCGGATAAATCACGCTCATCTGCTCTCGTTACTCACCCTCGATCGACCTGCCGTAACGGTCCAGCCGGCGCGCAAACGGGTTTTGTCCGCCAACATATTTCGCCAAAATTGCAGATTGTGATTGATGCTGGTTAGCAAAGCAAAGGCAGCTGGGCCGCGGCCGAAGGCGAGCAACAGGTTGCTCCGCTTGACACTCGATCCGTGGAACAATTTTATTTTTGCCGCGGCCGCACACAAAAAGCGTCTCCGCGACCAGATTTTTAATTAGAATGCGGCAAACCCACGCGCGCTTTTCGCACCAGCAGCTCGCCCGAAATGGACATGGGCGTTTGTTTGATGGGTAATGCGAGTGTAATAAATACACACATCATGTCAGGCCGCGGCCATCAGATATGCTCCTTCCGCCGCCACGACTCTTTTATAACTCACACGCACACAAAGTCTCATTACCTGCAGCTATCGCGTCTCATTATCATTCAGAGATGAACTATCCATCCGTCTGGCGAAACGGGTTAATTGATCCCTCGTCTGCCTTTTGTCTAAATTGAGCATTCAGGTGGACCACTTTTTCTCCGCGCTCAAAAAAGCCGTCAGCCTTTGAAAATGATGGATGTACACCGAGACATTAACAAGTAGGTTCTAAAAAATATTCCAATGTAAGATATGCTTATTTTTTTAATTAGATCCCGAATGTATAAAATAAATTAATTACAGCCGACAGTCAACAATGCAATTTCGTTTGCAGTATTTTAATGAATTGGAAATTGCGTGTTTCGATCACTTAGACAAGATCGTAACCATTAAACGCCTCTGCTCCTGCTCGAGGTCGAAATTGCATCAAAAGTGACCCGTTTTCTTTTTAAAGCATGAAGTTAGAACCAAATAATGTCGAAACTCGAGTTAATCAAAGCTCGGTTCTTAATTTGCTCAGCGCGCAGTGCAGGTGGATTGCATCAGAAGAAGGGAGCTTCTCGCTCCGCCAGAAACGATCCATTAATCATGCATGCTGCTCACGGAGCAGAGTGGAAAACGTCTCCGCCAAGGTTCAGCATCACTTGCAAAGGCGGAAACAAGATTCTCAAATTTTCTTATCTCGTTCGCAAGGCGGAGGAGAATGGAGATTAACGTTGAAGAGTTGAATAAACAGCGCTTACAAAATGCTTATCAAAAAGGGACTACACCTGAGCAAGCTGCCAAAATTAGACGGGAGCTTAATCGAACCAGACTCTGCTGTGTCAAAAAATTCAGGGTCGATCTACTTGGAATTTTCATAGCTCTGCTGCAATAAAAAAGCGTTTCCGAAAATCGCTATCTCGTTGATGCGAAGCGCGCAGCAGAAAAAACATAATTGAGTTTTTTTATATAATCGCGGCTGTAAAATTGTATTTTATTTCTCAATGGCAGGGCGTCGCACGCGTTTCGCACACCTTCCCTTTTGTTTTTCGCCTGCATCGTGGGCCGAGAAGAAAACGAATTCGACTCAATCCACGGTGGGGCGTTTTTCTCTTTTCGCAGTGCAATAAACAAATAAATCGGCCGCTTTTTATTGACAGCTGCTGGCCATTCTTCAAAATTCGTTCGTTCGAAAATTCAGGCTCGCGGGCGAGTGTTGTGCTCGATTTCGAACCGCAGAAAAGCAGCGAATCGTGTGCGCGAGTGGCCGGGTGTGCGAGCGAACGAACGGTCAATGAATTGGGAAATATGTATGTTTCCGTCGGAGTGCTGCTGAATGGAACGCCTCGTTGAAAATCAGGTGACTTGTACGTCAGCAAAAGGATTGCGTTGAAAAGCGTTAACATGCCGGTGTCCATCACAAACTGTCACCGCCTCTGTATTACTCCTAATTCGACTGTTTAATTGATTATAAATGTAGTTCGAACATAAAAAATAATGCGAATACGAATTCCAGTCAATAGGTTCCAACCTTTTATGGTTAGTTGTTGTAAAAATTGAAATGATTCTTTTGCAGCGTTGGCTTGTGAAATCCTTATTGTTTATTAGAGGCATTGTTCAGAGTGCCCGGCCATCTAAGTAAGTGCTGTAATAGTTTAAGCCACAATTTGGCAGCCGCGTAGCTGGAGAAGGCAATAAATTTTTATGTTGCATTGAACAAAATTGCAACTAAATTATCGAAAACGTCGTAAATCTGAAGGCAATGGACTACGCAGATTGGAAATATTTTATTTCCATAGCGAATCGTGGGAGTTGAGCCAATAACGCAAGCGCGCATAGCCGCATGCAGTCGTGGAATTCACGGGAAACATGCACGTCTGCAAAACGTAAACGTCTGGCGCGAGGAGCGAAAATCAATTTCAGATCTGCGATTTGTAAGAGTAGCTCGAGCACACGAAAGTACAAAAGCTGCCACAGGGGCCATCAATTTGATGCAATCAAGCCGCCATAATTCACGCACCGGGGCACTTTTTTCCAAAAGGCCGAGAGAGATGTGTGTTGGTTCTCCGCGCGCCGGCGAGCACCGATTATCGAGTCAATTGAAAAGGGCGGCCCCTGAGAGCGAGTGCAAGGACGAACGGAGGTGTGGATGAAGGTGAAAGCTGCTTGCGCGTTTATATTCGGAGCCTCACGTGTGCGTGGGCCCTTCTTCTTCTTGTTATAATAAACGCTCGGCTGTTCACGCCGTTTTGCATCACACTCTCTCGCATACAACGCCAAATTGGCGCGCGACCACTTTGAAAAATCCGGCTTGTTGCCAAGCTAGGAATTTCTCGCATTTTTAGAATTAAAATTGCAGAAAAATAACCAAGAAATTAAGCAATGAATCAGATTCGAAGTGAAAATATTGCAAAGGCACAAAACGTCGGTCCTACCTGATGCAGCATTTGATGGTGCGGAGGGAAGTTCATTTTGAACGACATGATCACGGTGCGAGAGGTCGAAAAGTGCGATTTTCCAACTTAATCGAAAGGCACGGGGTGGTCCATAATTGGATCGAGTCGCGAGCGCGGCACCGGGCAGACTGGACACTGGGGTTCCGGTCCGGCGGATCAAAAGAGTCCTGCTCGCAGATGGAGCAACCCCACCCCAAGCCCAGAGAGCATAGTCGAGTGCCCCTCTCTCCTGTGCGTTGTGTGTGACTCAGCTTTCATTCACTGTTATGTGCCCATGCATAAATTGCGTCACAGCAGCGGCGGCGTGAGCAACTTAACAACAACACTATCACTGCCATTGGCCAAATATTGACGTTTTCACGGAGAAGAGAAATATTTTTATTGCTTTTCCCTCTTTTTATTACCTAGATTTGCAATTTTAAACAACTGCTTTTTGTTTCAAGTAAATTTTTCTGTGGCTTGCAGCAACATTCCAACGTTTATATATTATTGTAAAAATGCAAGTTTTATTAATAATTCATCAGGTGCACTTACAACCATTTAAGTTAATATGCAGCTGGCGTCACCATTCTGGATCAAATCCACTGATTCCCAAACATGGAGCAGATTGAGAAAAATCACGCTTTTCCTTGTTCCACAAAAAAATCGGCGCCAATCTTATTGTCACTAAATTTGGTATGGCGTCAACTGTGACTCTTTTCTACTTTAATTGTGCTCTGTCTTGGCTCAAATGCAGGTCTTGGGAGACACATTTCCTTGTAAGGCAGAAGCGCGCGAGAGAAAAAGAATTGTGCGTATGTTTATTCTAGAAATATTTCCTCCTACGGCGGAACAGTGCCTTTATCACGCGCGGCAGAGTGAATACTCCATACCTTGATAGCGCGCCAGCCAGAGTTAGTCATCCTGACACAAAAAATTATTATCACACACGGCATACCTGTTCGCGGTGGTGATTCACCACGCTCAACATTTTTGACTGAATCAATTAAAGAATAAAAAGAGCGGCCAGGTAAGTGAGTGGTTGTTTCCTCTTCGGTTTTCGACTCTTTTACTGCCCGCCGCGGGGCATTCCGAATTTTGGCTTGAATCATCGATCCGTGGACCGCGCATGCAAATTCGAATCGAGAGCATCGCTCGAGGGCAGATGAGTCAGAGCGAGGGATTAAGTAAATTATTGGCTCCGGCCGAGCGAGATCCGCGTCTATAAACCGACGTTTAATTTGTTCTGCGGATGGGCCAAGGAACTGACAAGCTTGTTGCGCGCCGAGTAAAAAAACAACCCGAGGCAATGCACTGAACGCCGAAAATCATTTGTCACGCGAGTTAATTAATGCCACATTTCTGTTAAATTCATCTGGGCTGTCATGAATTTTGATTGAATTGAGAAAAGCTTTCATCACAACCTTCACGGTAATTTGAATATTCCGAATGAAGACATATCGACATGCAACACTCGCTGATTAAGACTTTCATCTCCACATTTTACGTCGAAAATAACAAAAGATCACATATTCCCACTTAGAGAGTTGAATTACTGCAACTAACTATTTCTGTCCTTTTTTGAATAGTTGAAAACACTGTTTCAAATTAATTATTTATGAGACAAATCAAACTTTGAGAACAAAAAAGGTATTTTTTAATCAGGAACAAAGTTTCACTCATTTTTAACATTCATCGTGGCAAAACCTACTGAAATTTGCTGCAATGCGGATTTTAAATTGATGATGAGACTTTAAGAACCGAAACAGCTGCTGTCCAAGACAAGTATGTGTGAGATAGCTTTTACCTTAAACGCCCATCCTGTTTTAAAGAACACAGGATAAAGCATTTTTTTTATTTTTTTAGATGTTTTAAATTGATGCCTGTGCGTGATTTATATTCTTTTATTTTTTCTTAATTCAAAATATTAATCAATTCGAGGGAGGAGCCGTTAAGAGCCTTGATAATCCATGTGTTGCGGGTGAAGATAAAGTTTGCATTAGCGATGCAGCTCTTGCACAGGCGGTCAGCTTTTAACTTGTGTAAATGGTGGACCTCACACGTGGCAGTTCGCGAGTTAAGGACACAAGTGGCGAGCCCTTCGAGCCAACTCCCTCGGTGCACGACGCACTTAATTTCAATTTAGCCAGTCATTGGCGCCAGCTTCCATTGTGAACGGGCAGCCAACCACCAGGGTCTCTAATAATCGGCACAAAAAGAACTGCTGTACGCGCTCTGAATGCGTAAAGCGCCAAACAAAACGACGAAGCGCACATATAAGAAGCGACAGCAGAGCTCCACCTATCTTTATAGGCGCAAGCAGGCAGCGATTGTGACTCACTACCAGGCGAAAAACTGCGTGTCTATGCCAATCTCTGGCTTTTTTGTTTTGTTTCCTGCCGCCGATGTATGTACACACATACACACACTCACGTTCACGGTGCTCATTTATAATCAAAATCTTGCGAGCAGAAATAACCCGGCGTCGGATGGTGATCTCACTTTGCCAGGGCTAAAGGTTAAATAGCTGCGCAAGGCGATCATTGAAATTTTGTAGGTGTCTTCAGCATGAATCACTTCGACAAACAAGTGTTTTAATTCAATTAAGGGTTAAATTTTCGCACCTTTGCGGATCTAATTCGATACAATAATTGCTACACAGAGCGTTGATAACTCCTACCCTGCAATTTTCTCTGCAAAACTGCGCCGTTTAGCCTGTTATTAATATTGAATTAAGTGCGTTGGATGTGTGTGCGTTCTGAAAGGTCGAAGCATATTTCCGTAATTTATGCTGGCGGTATGCAAATGTGGATAATTAAAAAGCACAGCGAGGCATCTCCAGCCACTCGCGCGTCGAGTTCCAACTTGGAAATAACGAATTTGCATAAATTACCTCACGAGATTTATGGAAGCGAACGCGTTGACGATAATGGTTGGCAATAATAACGATCCGACATATAAGCGAATTCCACGTGTGTGCGTATGAATGCGTGATAATGGCGGCCCCAGAGATCTGAGAGGTCTACTGATTGTTTTGTTTCTCTTGGTTTTTACTTTTTTGGAAGCGGTTTTACCGCTCGAAACATGCTGCGCACCATGCTTCCTTGTTTTTGTCGTTCGCCTTTTTTGATTATAATTAACTTGACCCAAAACTGCACATGTTTAACAAGATTTGGTTTAAAAATAGTCCCTTTGGGCCGTGAAGCAGTGCATTGTCTGCTTTATAAAAGGTAAAAAAGATTTAAATTTGATTTTTTTGCTACATTAAGAATTTTTTTATTTTTTAACAGCATATTGTAGGCCTTATTATATTTCTTAAACCGTTTATATATCTAAAAAATGCCTGAGATCCTCGCTGTCTTTCTCAGTGTGTGCAAACAGAACCACTCCATATATATAAATCCGACTGACATATATGTGAATAAAAAATCAATAAATTACTCGCCGCCAAAATTGGTAACCAATCTTTTTCCTCCGGGCACTGTCAAAATGTGGAAAAGGCAAAGAGTTGTAAATTTCAACTGAAATTGCGGCAAGCCCACCATAAATCCGAAATTAAGCAATCAAATTGCACGCCCGCCCTAGCAAAGCGGCTTACTACGTGCACTTGGCAGCGCAAAAAGGTGCTCGTTTTCCTGCTTGGGGCTTACCTTCGAGCTGCGTGGCCCTGGCCAGCGTCTGCCAGGTGCTCCTTGGCTCAAAACACGTCCGAAATCGGCGGACGTGGGCACTCGCACCCCGTCAGAGCCCGTCGGCGGCCTCCGACGGCCCACTCGGCGGCCAAGCAGCGGCCACGAACGCCTCGGCAGCGAAACAGGAACCACAAACACGCGGCATTTATGCACCAACCGAGTCACGCTGGGCCGCTCTCACCCATTGTTGCCGTTTTTACAATGAAAACACAATGCCGTGACCTTCGGATGGCTCACACGCGAGGAGCACCGCCGCCGCTGCCAAAGTGGCCGCGGCTCAACTCGAGTCGCGGGATAATTCGCACCTCCGATTCAGTTTTCGCACTTTTTTGCCACCGTCTGACGCAGATTCCGGATATATCCAAATGATTTAACGACTCTGTCATCACACTGGAGAAAAACAAATATATCGTCTGGATTGATCTAAACCTCATCCGGTTGGAATATGCGTTGAAAATTTATGGATTTATTGACGAACCAACTTTTCACCTTGCTTTTATTTCGCAGATCCGAGCGAAATTATCACCGCGGCTGCTCGCGAAAAGGATTAGCCGGTGCCACCGACTTGGTCGGATATTACGCCAAGAGCGTGCGCGCAGTGACGCTAATTGATTAGAGAAGCCGTGTCGCCTTGTGCGGAGCTGGCGCTACGATGACTCACAGAATTTTCTGAAGAAGATTGGAGCAATTAGGAAAATGCTCAACAAGGAAAAGCTGTGCACAGGTTGACATACGCGACGAAGGAGACGTTTGCGTGTGGGTCTAAATTTGTCGCTAAATAGCAGCTCGTGACGTTGGCGCGGCTCCTTGAGACGTTTTGGCACTCTACGACAACAACAACGGCGAGGTGATAAGGAAGACTTAAATTCTAAAGGTCTTAATTTGAATGTAGACCGAGCGATAATGAATCGTAACACTTTCCGGTGGTTCCCCTTTGAATCTAATTAGTCCCAGGCCATCTGGCGACGCAGCGTATAAATTTTATTCAAATCCTTCAAACTAAGACTTTTATGAATATTAAGACAAATTGATCACGGCCCCCCATCTGGCCTGCTATTGGAGAGCATTCAGACATTTCAGACGCAGATTAAATAAATAGAGCGCCGGGAAAGAAATGGAACTTCACATGTGCGGGCTCTTAAAGTTTCAAAATAACTCTCCTTGGAATAATAAATTTTTCGGTCCGTGACATCTGCGCACCAAAAATCAAGCGTTGTCAGTCAGTCACACACACACACACAAGGCTCTGCAGCCTTGTCCCCTCAGAGAAAGCGGAAGAGGAGTATATGATACACTCGAAATAACTCGCTTGTGTTGCGAGCGAGCAGGTGTATTAGAGGGACGTGCGAAGGATTCGCGTGGGTCCACGCGGCGTGGTAATTGACCACTCCGTCGGAATTGCACGCGGACATCGGCCTAGGCCTGTTTCTTTCCCGATTTTTGAAACAGGTTACTGTGCCAAGGAGATGGTTTGCGCGGGAGGAGGGTGGCTTGCCCGAAAATAATCCTTTGCCAGCGGCAAGGTCTTTGGCAATGACACAGCGTTGACGCCTGCCGCGTTATTTACCGTCGTCTTTTTAAGTGAGACCCATTTTTCTTCTCTTTCACTCTTTGATAAGTTCATGTTTGTACGTGTGCTGTGCTGTTAGGTAACCATAAGTGTGGCGCGATGCCACAATAAAGAACGCACTTTGTAGCTATTCTGGTTTGCTTGACCAAGTGACCGTTATAGTTTATTAATTTTTAATTGTGAGTAGAGTTTGAAAGTCTGCAGCTTGCAGTTTCATCATTCCAGAGAAGGATAATGACATATTTACTGTCAATGATTGTGTTGTAGCACTCGATATAATTACGCATACTAATATGCAAAGCATGCAATTTTATCACAATCCACGCAGCATCATTTGCCTGCATTCTACAAGACAAGTTACATGTGTGCCTTTTGCTATAATTGTGCGTACTAATAAATTGCCACTTGCATTGTCTCCAAGCACCCCAATTACATCGCTCGAGTGTCAGAGGGCAATGCAATAAAAGAGAAATAATAATTGCGGGTGAGAGCAACAGGTTTGCGGCCTCGGCGCCTGCAGCTTATGCATCCTGGCGCAGCACCGATGCGCTCAATGCAGTCGGCATTCGCAGGCGGATGATTTATACGAGTGGATATTACATTTCCTGCGCTCCACAGCGTTTCGGTCCGCACGGAGAATAATTTTACGACCTGGCACCAAGCTACATTTGACCCAGCCCCGTTTGCGCGTTAAAATGCAGGCGGCCAAAGTTGCTCCACGCGTTTACGACCCGCTCGCTTGCTGCTGCATTTCATATTTTGCTACGCACCAATTTAGAAATTCCGAGAACGACGCCACCCGATCGCTCATTTCGATTCTCAACAGCGAAACAAGAAGAGGTCCCAGCCTCACAAGAGGAGTAATTAAAAATCGTATGAATTTAGAGGATTGATTAGGAAAACAGTAATTTGAGAAGCCAAAAAACTAACACGGGCGAAATTGTCTGATGAGGCATTGGGGCCCTAAACAGCTATTGTCTGGTCGAGAAATAAAGAAGACGAATTTCTCTTTAATTTGACAACGAGGATGAAGCCTGGTTTTAATTATATTCAACAAGCTATTGTCTAGTTTGAGATGATTTAATTCTTTAAAGTTTTTAAATTGAAACATTTTGCTACTCATCCCATTTTAAAGAAACTATATTAATTTCAGACGGTCTGCGGAGACATGGCACAATTCCAAATCAAATAATTTCGATCCAGGGTAGTATTTTTAGAGCGCAGGACACCGACCTGTTGTTGATGCTGGGCGAAGAAGGCAGCCCTGCTCGCGAGAAAGCGTTCGTTCAACGCGTTGTCCATGAAGGTGCGTCCGGGGGCCGCCGACGGGGGCGGCCATTGCGGGTGCTCGGCGATAAGCGACTCCAGCCTCATGCTGGCTGTGGCGAAATATTAAAACTGAAACTAATGAGCGCGCCCGACGGAGCTTTTATAGATTCGAAATTCCCCCACTCGATCGGCCGCGGTCAAGCCTCCCTCTCATCTGCCGCCGCCGCCGCCGTCGCCGCCGCTCCTTCTGTTCGCCTGCCCGACTGGCGACACTTTGCTTCTCAAAATCGTAAAAATACACTACGCACACACGCCGGCGGCAGCTTTCTTTATTTTTTCTTTTTTCTCCGCGGCGCTGCGCAGTCCATAACGCACGCCACCAGGTCGGATTGGACCCGCGAGGAGGAAGAGTCCGCGTGGATTCCCGGTATTTTCGCGTCCAAAACGCGCGCTAAGCCTCCACGGGTTGACTCACGAGTGTTTATTTTCGCTTGGCGCTTCGTGGTGCCAAATCTGCTGCCAGCCAGCCGTCTGCCTGCTGATGGAGCCGAGCGGCCAGCTCGCTCGCGCCTTGTTTATGTCGGCAGGAAACATTTGCTCCCTGGAATCTGGGTGGCGAGATCGCCAAACCAACGTGTCAAACGCCCGAGCCAAGAGTGAACTAATTGCTGTTAAATTAGACTCATTGCCTCCGAGAAGAAAGGATGAAATTTTCAGAAATTAGGTTGCATGTAAACATGAGGAAAACTGTTTTTCACGCTTTTACCGCTTTCTTTTGATCTGATTAGAAATGATAAAAGCGTTGTTTTGTTGATTACGGTTTGGGTTTTGTAAAGGACCTATCTTAATTATGAATTATTAATTAAGTCATCGACATTTCCAGCAGTTCCGCAATTTATGAAAGACTTTTAAACGTGATGCAAAAGAGAAAGACTTTTAATAACTACTTGTTTATTCCTGGATAAAGTCATATTCTGATAAAACATTAACCACAAAATGGCAAACAGGATTTACTGATTTGGAATGAATAAAGTTGACGACTTTTAATTTTCTGTAATTGTACGGAAATTTCCAGAGCCAATTCAATTTATTGCCAGTAATTACCAGAAACCGCTGTATTTTAAACCTTGAACCCTTATGTGCTTGGGAATTAGAGAAAATGCACATCCTTTATATGAATTTACACGTGATCGGAATTAAGATAGGGCGAGAAAAGCGCATTCTGAGAAGCGATTCGACTTAAAAGCAGCTCGTCTGTCATCCTCTGGAGTGGAGTGATTAAATTCCATTCATTGTTGCTTACGAGAGAGGAAATTGATAAGAAACTGTGACGCGCTTGCTTGGTGTGTGCATAGCGAGGGCGCTCACTCGTTTTGTCACGCCGTTTTTGCACGCGATATAACACCGCGCGCGCTGGAGAAACCGCGCGCCGGAAGGCTATTCTGGTCGGACTGGAATGAATGGAATCCCGAAGAGAGGCTGCCAGTTACACGAATAACACTCTTTATCTGCGAATTCGACCGCAATTGATGACTCCGCGTCACTGCAAATGAGCTAATTTTGGCTCTGCCGCACACACAGCGCAGGAAACCACGATTAGTGGGAGTGCAATCGTAATGCAAGTGCGGCTGCCCTGTCCGGCGAAGAGCTGCGGAAATTCGCGGAAGGACGGAAGACGTGATTACGAATGCAGAGAGTGGGTGCAGAAGAAACTCCGCTCAAGGTGCGGGGATATTACCAATTACGCAATTTTCTCTGCTCTAAGAACAGCATTTAAGCTCTGCCTTCCTCGTAAGAATAAGCAACAATTAAAAATAAAATCATCCATCAGAGGGAACAAGGAAGCAAAAAATTGGTTGAAAGAGGATAAATTTAAGAAAAAAAACAACTCTCAGTCAGAAACAAGGAAGTCTTAACAGGTGCAATGTAAATTCAATTGTATTGATTGGTTTTTCTTAACAGGGTTTTCCAATTTCTTGCAGAGATAAAAATATAAATATTAGAGAAGTCAAGCAGGAAGGGAGCCTGTTGCAATGCTTACAGTGAAGTAATTGTTTCTGCACGCTGATTAGATTGATAGCTAAAGTCTAACGTTTGTGGTTTTTCCACGGGAAATATGTGCATCAGAGGAAATATCCACTTTATTCTTTAGGTCTCCTAAAGTCTAATGATTCAGTTAGCGGTCATTTGAGTTGATTGTGCGATCAGTCGAACTCTACAGTAAAATAGATGAAACAGGACAATGCATCAGTAATGATACGGATTTTTCCTGTTTTTCGAAATTTTAAAGTGCGTCACTACATTTGTCATGGTTTATTTCAATTCTTCTCATTTAAGCTCATCCAACGGTGTATGTCTCATGAGGGGGAAAGTCCTTGTTATGAAATAAAATAAGATTAAGTGCTCGCCGTTTGAACAGCACACAAAGTTTGCAGATAATTTCCTTAAAAAAATCAGTTCTATATTATACCTAAATTTAAGCTTAAACTCAATCCTAAAGAGGTTGTTTCTGCACTGGGTTTTTTTTGTAGGATAAAAGAGACGCAAACTATGTTTTGTTTAATTTAATTGGTTGGTTTTTAGACGCTCTAATGCTACATTTACACAAAGGGTAGCCGTAAGATGAATTTAAAAAGACTTTTAACTTTTCAGCAGTCGTGAAGAGACAAGAAGCTGTCGAAGAAGGAATCGAACAACATTGTCGTCCCCAGCAACGTCTCCATGTAATGTGTGTGCAACCCGGGCTCTGCAATTCAATTAATATGCAAACCAAGCTGCGAGACCCCTATCAACGTATTTCCCGACAATTATTGTTTTGTTATTTATTTATTATGCTGCACCTAAGCTGACACGAGAATGTGCCGTGGCAAAGAGTGGAATCTGAATGGAATCAGAGGCGTTCGATTTCATTCCCCGGCAGCTCCAGCGAACAAAACAAGTCATTGTTTTAATCCGCCTGGCGCGAGCGGTCAGACGGAGCAGAGCATTGCAACAAATAAGTAAATTTATTGCTCGACGCTATTGATTTACAATTTCGATCTGCAGTGGCTAAACAAGTGGAACAACAACTTGAAGCAAACAGCAGCGTGCAGCTCAAGGCGATCTAAATATTACATCAAATGCGCAACGTGATGTCATATATGGCAATAATTAAAATGCTACTGTGCAAAGACACAACTTCTTCTAGCATTCCGAGAAATTGATTTGAATAATAATTTAATGCCATCCATATCTCAACACGATTGTCTTAATGGCTGTTAAAGTGGCAGTAATAGGCGAGCGTGCACATGCACACGGCGTGGGCGTTTCTTTGGAAATGGTTGAGGCGAAATTGCTGCTGCATTGTTGAGAGAGAGCTCGCGCGCGCGTTATAGCTGGGTCAGCAGTGCATCCTTTGGCAGAAAATGCACACAATTTGAAGGACGCGTCGTGCACGATGAGAGAAGGCCGTAAATTTTTCATTTCCAGCAAACGACGACGTGCCTTTTGTTTCTTTGCTGCCTTATGAATTGTAATTGAAAATCTTCGCTGCCGCGGCAACAGGTGCCGTGGATATAAACAACTCATATGCCCCGAGATTTGTATGCATATGGGCTCAAGTTATGCTTGACTTGCGGTTTAATTTACTATCTGCTTGCCGATGCAGTGTTAATTGGCCTTTCTTGGTAGTCAAAGTTGGTTTAACAAGTAATTGCGGTTTCCACCTCTCCCACCGCTCATTATTGTGCGAACAATGCAATCTGCGATTGTTACAATAAAAAGGTGTCAATGACAGAATAGAAAAGAAGGGGAATTATCAAAATTATAGAGTTGTCTTGCAATAATTAAATGACAGTTCACTCCAGGGTTGCAGTGATTCGAAAATTGGTCGGTATGAAAAAGAAGGGACCTTTTGCCATACTAAAAATTCAAATAATTTCCGGAATATACAGCGCTTGACCACATTTTCTTGGCAGATTTCGATTCCTCTCGTCGAGATCTGTCCAACAGTGAATGAAACCTTTTAGGGAAACTCTTTGTTGTGAAATAAAATAGCATTTCGTCCTGGTCCCGACAAAATTGCGCAACGTTCAACAAACACCCAAATTTTCATTGTCGAATTGATTGTTGACCTTTTCTTGCAACCAGGAAATTCGCGTTTGGTTGTTGAAAGTTACGCAATTTTGCCGGGACCAGGACGATTTCAAGTAAGGAGACAGTCCGCACCATTTGAAAAGCATTCTAGCTTTGCAGCCACTTTTCTCAAAAATTTACAGCAGATTAAATTTCCGAATTCATGCATTTTTCCCTTAGCCAGAATTAAACGTTCATTAAAAATTGATATTCTGTCAGATCCAAAATAGCTACGTGCATTTTTTGGGTCATATGTATATTGACTAGACATCATGTTTCAATATTTGAGCCTGCATGCTGGCTTTGGATTACAGAAATGGGATGCCATCTTTTTAGAAGAAACAGCAACACCACCAGAAAGCTGAGTCCTCTCCAAGTGGCACCATCGTTGCTCTCTGGACGCACGGAAAGAGCCAAGCGGCTGGAGAGACCTGCTTTCTGAGCGCTTCATCTTTTGGCCTTGGCCGTTCGTCGTGTAAATAAAACTCGCGGCGCTGCCTCTCGCGAGTGGGTGTCAAACAGCTTGAATGAATTTTACTTATCGGAGCGGAACACGATTTTTATCCGCAGCCAGATTTTAAATTAATAGCCAATAAAACGTGATAGTGAGGCGATTTTGACTCGACCAGATGCCCGAATAATCGCGTCGAGCGTAAATTCTGCTCTGCCAAAATTCAACTTTGTTTGCGTCCCCTTCCAGTTCAAATTTGCGCGTCCACTGAGGAATTTCGCACAAAATTCGGTCTCTAAGTCGATTTGGCTTCTTGCGCCGGAAAGGAAGAGGAAACGTGCAAAAGTGCGACCATATGTTGCCTCAGCAGCGGAGAAGCGAAGCGTTTTTACAGAAGTGCGGCCGAGATAGCAACAGACAGCGAGTAAATTTCCTCTCCACCTCGAGCGACCCGAGCCCGCGCGAGCATCTTTCTCTGCCGACTATTTTATTTATTTCGCACACGCCCATCCAGCTCAATTATCGGCGTTTCCTTCCTACCAAACGGAGCCAGCCTTACGAGCGACGAATAAAACTATTTGCGGGCCCTCTTTGAAATTCCCATTATTGCTTTTATGTTTCCGAGCAGCATCTCGTCTCCCGGCCCGGCAGCACGTGGTTCGCGCGCAACACCGGCAGGTCTTTCACCCTGGCATAAAAACACGCCTACGCGAAAAGAGCTCATCATATAATCTTATGTAAATTCGGTCACAAAAGCAGCTTCCACTAAACTTAATGTGGCTTCGCAGAACGTGCGCCTGCCTGCCTGGCCTGCTCGAGAGCGAGTATTATAATAATGGCTCTAGACACCTCTCGCTCTGATTTGGCAACGTTTAAAAAGGCTCGAATTTGCATATAATCGACTCAGGTATTTTCCTTACAGTGTGTGTTAATTTTCAATTTCTCCCAGTTAAATAGCACACATGCACACACCGGATCGTTTTACATATTTGAGGTTGGGATGTAAAGATGGGCTTTTGTTTCGACAAAAGAGACGACAAATTTTTTACTTAATTTACTCAGACGGTTAAGGTGTTTTTTCTTTAAATCACATTTTCAATTTCTCACGCAATGTTCCTTTGGTTTTCCTTACAAAGTTTTAGTTTTAGAGAGTATCATATTTAACTAAATAAATATTTGAATTAATTATTTCCTAGTTTGCACGAAAGTAGACAACTGGTCTGACAGACGAGCTGAACGAAATCATGGGTAATTGAGTTATGGAAGGCATTTACAACTTTTTAAAAATTTTGATGGAAAAACAAGCTTATGACTCCTCTGTAAAAACTACATTCATCGTTTAGCAATTTTCCAAAACGTTTTGTAAGTAATTTATTTGGGTAACGATTTTTACCAGGAACCACTTGCAAAAATCCCGGTTCATGTTTACTATTCTGACACTCATCATTTTTATAACACGAGCGAAGAATACGATCATAAACCAAACTATACAAGACTTGCATGCTAAAAAAACTGATTCACAAAAAGCAGGAAATACAGCAGCAGGAAAAGAACTCAATTGATATTTTGACTGACAAGTTCTTGTGCTGAATCAGAAATAAAATCGAGACACGTGCCTGTGCTTTTGTTCACATTTCGCAATTTGAAATCAGCTGACGGTTAGCATGCCGAAGGAAAAAACAAAGTGGGCCGCGTCTGTCTGTCTGGTGGACGCAAAGCGCTGATAGAAATGAGCGACACGTGTGGGTCGGCTCCGGCTGGGTCCTTATCGGGTAATTAGCCGCCCGATCGATACATGCGTGATAATAATCACCATAATAACGAGTGAATATTAAACAATATGAAGAAGGATAATTATTAAGTCAAAATAGCAGCCTCTTCCCGAGAAATTCCACTCTTATGGGTGGACTAAAAATAATTATTGGGAGCTCAACGGCGTTATGGCTGATTGGCGACATTAAAACGAACGTGCGCAGCAACAATTATCCTGCGTCGGTCTGTGTGGTACATAAAAAAGTTGCTTTGATCGATCAATTGGACACTCAAATTGCACGTGATTCTCGAGGCGGATTTTGCCGCTTCAATGCTGCACTGCATTTCGCAAAAACACCTGCTTGGGCAATTTTCCATTGTGCCCCTCTGCGCGCTATTTGTTTAAATAGCCTGCAAAATGTTTGTTTGGAATTTAAAGCCAAATATTTGCCAGTGCCAGCAAACGAGATAGGATCCCTCTCTGTATTGTTAGAGACGAGCGGCTTTTTGTGTTTGAAAACAAATGTTGGCATCTTCGCCGCTTATTTGCGTGCAACAAAAGCTTTCAACTTTTATTGTGTCTGCTAAATTATTGCAGGAAAATTGTTATGCTTGTCTTCCCATTAAAGATGCAAGCAAAAACGCGATTGTTTTCAAAGGCAATCAAAGTAGGTTTTGCAAACTTACACTAGAATTGATTGCATTATTGTTTGACCCTGTTGTTCAATAGTAAAATTGTTAATTTATATTTGCAATAATTAAGTTTTCTGTTTAGAAATGAGAGCTTGATAAAATGTGGAAATGAAATGCATGGATTCAATATTTTTAATGTAATTTCAGCTTCACGAATGCATTTCTTGTGACGGAGACATTATGCTGTATGTGATCATAGTGGTGAGCTTTAAATAATTTTAAGGTCAGTGTAGCATTTCATGGTGCTAGCAGGATAAATACTAAAATTAGATTTATTAATTTTGCATTTATTTTAGTCAATAAAAAACATAATATTCTTAGGAAATTCTGGGATCAAATGCTTAAATAGCAAGATCAATGGCGGTGATTCCTCTCTAATACATTCGGTTATTTCGATACCAGGTGAGACAGGAAAAAAATAAAATATCGAACAGATCCCTTAATTTACAACTAAGGATTCACTTTAGCGTTGTTAATTAAAGCCGGAGCTAGGCGTGGGCTGAAATTAATTGCGAGGCACTAACTGAATAAGCGATCAAATCTTATAAAACGGCTGTTAATCTCGCTAATTATGCGCTCCAGCAGAGTTGACAGCGCCTGCGGAGAAATCCGCGTGCGCAAAAAACAAGTAGCTTATAAAATTTGTCTCGACCCGCTCTTGTTCTCTCTGCGGACACAAGAGAGGCGTTTATTGAGAGGTGCGGCGCTAATTATGCTAAAAATATTGTCGTGTTTCCGACTAACGATGCCAATCTGTTATGAGAAGACGCAAAGAGAAAGAGAGAGAGAGAGCGCCGATGTAGCCAGATAGAGAGAGGCCAACAGGGACAAACGTACACAAACGCCGATCGCCTGCAAGATAGTGTGTGTTAAGTTTGTGTGGTTTTTACCCAGTGTTTATCCTTGACTAACATAATTATATACGGGAGCACGGGTGCGTGGGACTGGCTGCGCACTCCGCAGCCAGTTAATCGGCGCCGCTTGGACAAATTTCAACAACAAAATTACACGCCGCTGTGCGAAATCTGGCCAACTGGCCACTTTCGCTCTGCAAGGGGCGGCAGACACGTAATATATCGTATCTCGTATTCTGGTCCACGCTCCTTAGCGAGACGATTGCTGCGCAAATTGAATCCGGCGAGAGATGAAACTTGTCTATTGAGAAAGACCAGGTGCTATATACACACTCGAGACTTTCAGTCAATCAACTTTTCTTTCGTTGGCTCTCTAGACGACCACATTGGTACTTAATGTAGAATTTTGGTTTTAAAATCTGACCCTGAACCGAATGTGATGAAAAAACATGACCTCTGAAATTAATGATAAAATAAGACTAGTTTTTTAAAACAAATTTGCAACAGTTTATCCTCTTTATTTGATTTAAAATCAATTTGCATGTTTTGGGACGACATTTGTTGTATAAATTCCTCTGGCAGGATGTTTGCATTCATCATTATTTGCGCCAATTGTTCAAAGTCAATTGACTTTTTGAGTTTAAAATCCGTGAGCTCGGGATTTTGAAAAAATCTTTATTTGATTTTAAATAAACAACGAAAAAGTGCTTAATTTTGAGGCACAAAAATAAACAATTAATTCCCAAGTCAACCAGGTGCTGTTCACATCTTATTTTTGAAGCAAACTATCTAGTCTTCAATCATTTGTTTTCCCTAGATAACAAATTTATCAGGATTAGGGATTAAAATTTATTTTTAGGAGCTCAAAAGCACCCGCTTGGAGACTTGAGTTTCAACTGTGTTAGTTTTTAGTTCAGATTTTAATCCTGCATGAGCAGTAATTTTCGAGATTCCAGCGCCGCAAGCAAATGTGTCTAAACGGAGGCTGCTGGCTATAAAAGCACCGTGTGTGTTGCAGTACCGCTGTAATTAATTGCATACATGCCTGCCAACTGTTACAAGTATGAGGCGGCCCTAATTTACGATCGACAAATTTATGGACTTTTGCAGAAAATGTAATTCGAGAGGATCTTCGCACTTTGCATGTTATGTTGATCATAACTTATGCTGCATCATCATTTTCTCCCGCGTTCGCGCGCGCGCGTGTGTGTGTAATGAGTAAATACATTTCACAACACCATGTTGACCGAGTCATTTAACATTCACATTAATTGGCCGCTGAAAAGAGGCGCTAGAAACAGGTCGGCTCATTTTATTAGCGATATATAGCCGCGCACAGGTTTTTTTCTTTTCCTTCTCTTTGTGCTTGCTGCCCCATGCATCCAGCTTGTTGATAGAGCAAGGTGAATGGCCGTCGGCCAAGAGGCCTTATGTGCCGCTTTTTACTTTTTACTCGCATATACATACTCTGCTCGACCTGTTTCTTCCTTGTTGTGCAAAGGCACGAGCGAAGAAAAAATACTAATACACTCCAAAGCGCCTTTCGCACTTTCAATAAATGCGCGATTCCCAGAAATTCGGATTATTTAGCGTTTGCGTCGGTCGGCGCCGGCCGGATCTTCCAAATCCGTGGGGATTAATCACTTTTCGTGAGTGTATGACGCTGATCGCCCCGTTTAAAAGCTCATTTGCAATTAGCACTGGCCTGCTATGGTCACGTGGTGTGCACACATGCAAGCGTACCTACATAATAACGAGCAATAATTGTACGAATTTGCCGCTCCCTCGCCTTAAATATACAATAACTGCTCGGCCCTAATGACAATTGATGAACTGGCTGAAAGCCGCTGCCCACGGGTGGCGGCGGCGATGTGCAAAACTGGAGATGGAAAAGTTATTTGGATGTAATGACATCCGCACCAAACTCGGCTATGCCATTTGAACGGGAATTTATTTCTTGAAGAAAAAAAGAAGGGTTGCTCAGCTGAACGTTCGAAAGCGCGGGGATTTCCCCTTTGTTAGTTGTTATACGTTAAGTGTGTAACTGGCCTGTCTTGAAATTTCAAGAGGTAAAATATTTCTTGATTGGGTTTTCAGACTTTATAGCAGCGTTGTTTTTCCTGTTGCGAGTAGAAACCACCTAAATCAAGAATTTAAATTTGTATTGATTGAATTTACTTAATTTATTCAGGAAGGATACACTGGCGGAGCTTTGAAAAGATTTCGTAACTTGTTCTATTTTTTATTGAGCTTGGTCAGTCGTTTTGAACGGCCAGTTTTTGCTGAATCCTCTGCAGCTAATTTTGTGGCATGAATTTTGTTGAACTGCTGATGAGGCCTGAGGGGTAAAAACAGCACGAGAACGAGTGAGATAACTTTTAACTTCAATTCAGATCGCGTATCCAATGTTAATTTTCAATTAGCTAATTGCCTCAAAATTTTCGAAAACAACGCCACGATTGTTTTATTCAAGGCTTCAAACTTTCCCAAGTTGTAATCGAGCTTCACAAGTATTGAATTCCCCTGTCTAAGGGCCGATTTTTGACAAATGAGCAGCAATATTTACCGCCGCCAAGTGAAATAATGGAAATAATGAGCGTGTGGGAGCGCGATGGGTGCTCATTAGCGGCATGACCTTTTATAGGCCAGAAATCGAGTACGCGTCGATTATTATTCGAGTGCGCTGAGTGCCACCGCGCGCGGATAAATATGGAGAATGTGTTCTGCCGTTGGTTGTTATATTATGTACGGCAGTGAGTACATATATATTCCGCGAGAGCACATTTATTTCGTATATCTGTCGGCCATCAGCGAGGCACTTTGGCTCCGCTCGTTTCTTTGGCAGCCGACCATCGTCAGCAAAAAACGCACGCTGCCATATACACGTGCTGAAATTTTTAATTTTAAATTTATAGCGGCGCTAATTCATTGTGACGGCGCTTTTTGTCGCGCGCGCTATTTCACTCCGCCGATAAATCGCACTGCACCCTGCGGCAAAATACGCAAACATTGCAAAATCGGAAAGCGGGTGAAAATGAACGTAGCATATAACGGACAACAAAAGGTCGGTGGAGCCGCATGAGGAGAACGGATTGCAAACACGGAAAAGGAGCGTATTTATTGAAAATCTTGGCTCCGGCTCTGTGGAATAGATTAGTAGAAATGCAAGCAGAGATAAATGTGCGCAAGTGAAGTATGAAGTAGCGCGTTGAACTAATTCCCCCGTCGTTGCTTGGAAAACATTTTCTGTTTGATTCCAACAGTTCCGAGAACGAAGTGAGCAAAACAAATAAATCTGCGCAGTGGACATGAATCGACAACATGCGAGTATCTACAACATCTTAGCTCTACAGCAATAATTTTTCAATATTTTTGTGGAGAACATTGTCTAAGGAAGAAGTTAAAAGATTGATCTTTCACAGCTTAAATTCGTTTTGGTTAAGTTAAAGCAAAATTAACGATTTTTTATGAAACATATAGCCATTAATAATGCAACGAGCGTCTTGTTAGAGAAACATTTGTTAGAAATGACCCAAGTTTTGATCAACTTGTGCAGATTTGCTTTTAAACACTTAAGATATTTTTTTTTTGATTTAATAAACTGAAGCTGCTTTACTGTTCATGTTATTAGTTTTTTTTTCAAATTATAAAAATTAAAAATAAATAAATTCAACCATAATAATTTACAAATAAAAATTAATAAAGCCCAACAATTTTAAATGCTAGAATTCATGTTTGTTTGCTTTAGGCACGAATGACTTATTAATAATTTTATGTCTTAAATAAATTAACTATAACGGTTTTTTAAAGGCTTAGGAAAACCCTGAGAAGGCGAGCACCGCGACTTTTTCCTCGTTCTGCCAGATATAATCTGCATGAGTGTGTTTGTCCATAAAGAAAATGTATGTGTACGTAAATGTTGTTGTGATGATGATATCCGCGTCTTTGCGATAGCACTCATTCGTTGCTCTGTTATTACATATTTATTTTGCACATGGCACGAAAGCCGCGCTGTTTCTCGGCGCAACCCGGAGCTGCTGCCGCCCCGAAATTGCGTGCTGATGCAAAATCCGAGAGGCGCAAAACAGATTATTATTATTATTATTATTGTTATTTGCTCACGTGCGCATCATAATTGCGCCTAATTTGGATGAGAACAGTGCTGAAATGGGAATAATTTCCAAACTTATTTGGAATTCCCAATGTCAGCGAGGAGAAGGTGATAACATCCAGGTCCGGGTTTGATTTTTTTTTGTGCGTGTCGGCGGGCTCGCGTTTATTTTTTTGTAATTTTCACCAGCAGCGCGCTTCTGATGGTTTCATTATTTAGCTGGGGATCGCGATTTTCGCTCGGTGGCAGATTATATTTTGTTCTCGCTATCTCGACGACCTCCAAATGCTCCGTCAAGTCAAAGTCACGACTCGAGAAATTGAAACGAGCCTTCAAAAATCTTAGGTTGTGTGATGAGTCACACATATTTGACGGTTTTCTCTTATTATTGCCAATCACTTTTATCGATAAATAATACGTTATTTACTAGGGCACACGTGTTATTGGGAAATTTAACTAACTCGGTGAACTCGTTTTATCTTTAAATATCATCGTTAAAATAATATGACGATATTCGTTGCTTTTGAAAATTATTGCAAATTCCAAAAGTAAGACTTAAAAGTCTTACTTTTGCTGTTACAATATATCACTCAACCAGAGGTTCCAATTTCATGGCTTTAATTTCCAGCAAAATTTCTTAAACTGTCAATATTTTTGCGATTGTCCTAAAAGGAAACCATTTTCAATGAATCAACTTGGGTTTATACAGTAATTTTTCCCAGAAGAAGCCAACAAGATAAATGTTCATGCGTCAAGCTATACACTGGGGCGTTAGGACTAAAATTCGCATGGTGTTGAGCATCAGGCTCAAAGTTCTTCCATCTCGTATGCAGCGAGTGACTCGTGTGTGGCTTGACTAGCTGCGAGAGATAAACAGGAAAGTGCAGAGATGTGCTAATATAACAAAGAGGAAGTTGTCACGAATGAAAATTTATTCAGGCGCTCTCTCTCTCTCTCTCCATCTCGCGCCCGCCAGCGCGTCGCTCACACATTTATCGACTCGGACTGAATGGCAACAAGCCCCAAACGGATAAAAAACCATACAAAGTAGTGTAGTTTCTCATCATGCTCTCCCAATCAAAGTCGATGCACAAGATGAAATTCTGCGTAAAATAGTGAATCACGGCTGACTTAAAAAGCGAGTCACGGACTTGGATGGACTCCATTAATTTTTCCTCGACGTTGAAAAAATTATGAGCTATGCAGCCTCTTTCGAACGATAAATCTCCTTTTTTCAACAATTAAATCACGCACTTGAGAGCGTATATATTTAGACTTCTCCATCCTTGAGACGCAATTGCGATCGGAAAGATTGTGTGTAGCAAGGGAAATAATATACATTTTCGTCTGATGCGTGCGAAGAAAATGCCGTAGGAACGGTTTTATTGGCACGGCGTGACCTTTGACCCTGGCAACAAGGCCTGATGAGCGCCGGCCGTGTCACCAATCGCATATCAACACGCTCGCGCCGGGGTTTGAGCTTTTGAATTACGTGCATGCGCTTCAGATATTCGATTTCAGAAACGCGTCGGCCGACAGAGACGGATTTCATTCATGGCGGTGGCGGCGGTGATTAATTTTGAATAGACAGACAGAGACGCGCATGCAAACGTGATGTGGAACACGGAAGTGAGCAAAAAAATAAAGCCTCTTCATTCAGTCGTGGAAAATTTCCTGTTGAATATGATGGCCTGGCCTTGAAAGATGTACCGCTTGAGTTGAATAATAATAATTACGCATACTGATTGGTTCTAATGATGCACCATTAATTATTTATCCGAGAAACGCCTCCCCCTAATGAAGCTATTTTTTCGATTTATAATTTCCAATATATTGGAATTCCAAGATGGTGAGAGAGAGGTTGCCGAAAGTGTGACTTTTTGACCTCGGGGTTGCCTGGTACAAAGCCGGTAAAAAATCGGGAACTGGTTATACTGGAAAGGCATTACAAACCGAAGACATTTGCCTAATAGTGTTTATTAACCAGTGGTCATTGTCGGTATTCGAAAGGTAAAAAGTAGCCATGACTGTAATTATTCACCTGATTTTTAACTGGGACGGTGTAATAGTTAGAAGCATTTCTCGATACCGCAAAGGTGTCTGACCGATAAAGACACAACGCACACAGACATCTATAAAAAAACACTAAGCAGCAACTAAAAAATAAAGCAAAGAAATTCCATCAAGATATTGCTAGTGCTGTCATTATTTCTGGAAAATTGAAGCACATGGCGAAAAAAGTGCCAAACAATGACGAAATCTTATCAGCTGAAGCAATTTTGAGAAATATTTCGCGGTGAGGCGATAAAGAAAGCGCGGGAACGAGAAGTAGCCGATATACAGGAAGTGAATTGTGCGTGTGTCACTGTCACTCACCGGCACGGTGCTCCTGCGCGCGGACGCGAGCGGAAACTTGTTGGACTGGACGCCGAACGAAGGCCATTTGTTGTCCCGTCCGACGACGAGCGAGTCGTCCGACAGCTTCTTGTCGAAAATGTGGCGGTGCCTCTTAGCAGGATCGGCCTGCAGCGACGTCTGCATCGTGCTGCTCATCCTGCCGGACGCTGTCGGTCGGTTTTTCGGTCGGTCGTGCGTACGGGTGTCCGAGAGAACTGAACCGATCGATTCCTTCTCCCGAGACAAACAGCCGAGCCGCTCGCTCGCACGCCGATTCCGTGAGTGAGTGAGGTTCACTTGTCTGCGAATTGAGCCGGGGCTTCACATCTTTCGTGCGGCGCGGCCTTCGAGATGCCCACCTCTCATCTCGCTGCCGCCGCTGCTGCTGCTTCTTCGACGCTGCCAGAGTTTCCCCTCCCCCTCCTCTCGGTCGCCGCTTCCCCGTTCGTCATTCTCATTCACAAGATGCCCTGTGCGTGTGGCTTTTGGTGCCCAAGTGAAAATTTCTTAATGTTATCGTGTCTCTGAGAGGCCCACTTCCCTTTGGGACGAGTCGTTTACTGTCCTTAGTCTTTGTTCTCAAAAATTTAACCAGGCAATAGAAGAACTCTCCGGCACAGGAAGTGGTTCTTAATTTGCCATCAAAGTTTAAATTTATTGGTAAATTTTAGAGGGATCAGCCAGCCGCGCTAGCCTGTAAATTTTGGATCACGTGAATCTGGCTAAGCTGCACCAGCCACCGGAGAAAAAGGGCCAAAAATTAAAAAGTGCAGGATAACCATGTCTTCCGGCCCTTCAGGCCGTTAAGCACTATCAAACTTTACGTTTAAAATGTTGACAGCAGCGCCAGCCGCCAGCCACCGTGCAAAAAATTCGGCTAAGCCGGTCCACTTTAAATCTCGCGGCTGAGACCTCTAGTTCATTTTGAATTTGAGTTATTTGTTGGATTTTGTAAGTTATTCGCCTCAGATTAAAACCTTTCCTAACTCTGTGCCTCTAATTTAGCTTCAGGCCTCTTGATTTTTCTCCAATAAAATTTAAAAAGTAAAACTATATATACGGCTAGCGTTTTCTCTAATCAACTTACTCCGATGTTTTCTTCCTTATGTTCATTTAAAACGGCTGTAATCTCATATTTGAAATTTACTGAGAGAAACTAGAACCGATTCCCCCGAGGTCAGAGTGAAATTAGACTAAACCCTGGTTGCAGCCAAGCGATTTCCATAGCAACAAAGTCCGCCCCCTTTTGTGCAAGCCTTTGCAGAAAGAATGGTACCGCTACGCTACACATATATCTCCGTAATAATATTTTAATGACGGATAATTGCCATTGCAACACTGCAAATGAAGGTCAAGATAAACGCACACAGTCAATATGAGACTTTGAGAGAATCCGTCTTAGCCACTGGCCACAAATTGCTCCAGGAAACAATAAGACCGATTATGAATTTAAAATCCGCGTCTTGCGGCATAAATTGCGTCAAAGGCCAAGTGACAACCGATGTCAACAGCGTGTTGGCATGATTTAAGCCAATATTTTCATTATGTTTTATGGCTTAAGCAGTAAAGTTGAGAGCATTACATCGAATTAGCTGATGTAAAAATAATAAGACGAGTTGGAGCCTTCACTCATAGAGCAAACTTGCAATAATTAGCAAGGCGTATACACATAGCCGTGAATGTTCTTGCTCGCGCGGCTAAAAATTACCTCTCACATGCTCGTAAATTACACTGCGGACCCTTGTTAGCTTCTTCAACAGACGCAACATAGAGAAATGTTGACCAGAGGTGTGAGTTTGCTAGCAAGATGACAGATTCAGATTGGCAAACAACAAGGTTGTTCAGTTTTTGCACTTGTTCCCTCTGCAAAACAAATTTTTACTGCTTTTAAATTGCTTTTCTAATCAAGATTTATTTTTTTTTGCCATAACTCGTGATTCGTGCATGCATTTTTTTCATCTCTTTCAATCAAGTTTCAAAGTGATGCAACAGAAGATTTCAATTATGATATGTCACGAGATGCAACGTGAGAAACATACTGCCTTTTGTTTGTGTTCAGGCGTGAATACACCCATGTGTTGCTACATTGTAAGAGATGCACTGCGGGTGCAGATCAAAACTGAGCTTTTTATTTTACTTTGCTCATTTTTTAAATAGCTGCAATTTGATGGTCTCTGTTATAGCCTCTTTAATTGAAAGCAGAGGGGGGGGACCTAAATTTATTGGCGACAGACCAATTCATTATCTTGCGTCACAGCTGCCGTCTTAATTATTTTTCTGGTGACAATGTTTTCCAAATTGCGTGACGCCGCGCCGCAAAAAAGAGCTTCTTGGAAAGCCGACACTTAAATCTCGAAGCCTGTCGACACTAACTGTCGTGCAGTCAAAACTTTGCGCTTAATTGAGTCATTTGATGGCGCCATCTAGTGAATTGCTCTCTTCTTTTTTATCAGATCACGTTATTAAACCTTGAACTTTTAAATCAGGTTTGAAATAATAAAAAAGAACATGAAAAAATTGGCAAGGTATTGCGAGCTGAAGCCATTTGCAAACAAGCTTTAAAAGGGGAAGACAATAATAAATACTGAGACTTTTGAGAGCATTCTTAAATTGCTGGTTTCACGTGGATTTTTAACCAAAAGTGTTTCGTGTGGAATGTTTATTTCCTGGCAACGATTGTTAATGACATCAGGCGTGTGATTTAGGGAAATGGCATTTATATTTTATATTTCTGAATAAATTTTATGCTTAACTTAATTAAGAGTGAAATTGAATTTTATCAGAAATTATTGCTTCGGTGTTATCGAGTAATTTATTTAAAATTTTCAAATTTTTATTATTATTATTCTTGTTTATTCTGCCTTGTCATAAATACATAAAATAATTGGATTTTTCTTTTAAAATAGTATATAAAAATACTTTTTAAATTTTTAAATTTTTTATATGATTAAAATTCAAGTCAACAGATTCAAATTACAAATTAAAAAATTTAAGATTTATACACAAGATTAATGCGAATTTTAAATTATTAATAGTTAATAAGCAAAAGTTCAAGTGAATGTAAAAAATGAGAAATAATTCAGTTGTTTATTTTGTTATTTGACATCTTTAATTAAAATTGAACTGTAAATTTTCCTTGATCCTCTGACGCATTATTATATTTTGTGGATATACAAACATCCGCGCGCTCTTGATGTAGAAACTCCAACTAATGCCGAGTAAAACTCTACAAGGTAATCTGTCCAATTAAATGAAAAAGCCGTGCAGTTTGAGCCGTGTTTAGACTTTTAAATCGGCCTTTAACATCTTTTAAACGTCATTAAATCCTCTTAAATGATGTAAAAATCCCAGAAATAATTTTTAAGAATACAAAAGTTTTTCCTACCCTGAAGCAGAGGCGGCATGTCATCTTGGCCCTTTTCCTACCCACCACGATCTGCAGGGCCATCAAAAGGTAGACGAGCATGATGTCGTACGAGAGGCCGTAAAGGATGCCCTTCATTTCGCTCTCAGTCAGCAAGAAAGACGTGTATTGCCGCGATTCACTCTCGATTTACTCTCGCACATGTTAGAACAATGAAATCCACCTGGCGCAGGGACCCGCCGACTGGCGAATGAAAAATGCACTTTTCGCGGTGGAGGGAAAAAGGAGTGTGCATGCGCTTTTGCCCGGCACTTGCATTGCGAGCACTTTCACACAACTCAGCTGCAGATTTGGCCTACAAGTTGCTGGGTAATTAAGACGAAAGTTAAATTTTTTATGATAGAAAACTTGTAAATAAAAACAAATGAAGTTATTTTAACTCTGAAGAAATTAGAGGCCAGACTTTTTGTTGCGGGACGTCATCTTTATCCTTCTCAGCTTAGTTTCAGTTTACAGCTGTAACTTAATGATTAGTGTTGAGACGACTGTCTGCAACATATTAAATTTTGCCAGCAATTAACATTTTTTTCGATATCAAGCAGCTAAAACATTATAGCACTTTGAACTTTGTGGCAAAGTTTGATACAGACGAGCACGTAATTTCTGTACACTTGCGCCAGTATATAGTTTGATACTTATTTGAATGATAAAATATCTACTATTGTCATTGGTTTTTATTAATCCTTACCTGCTTTATACGCACTTAATAAAATTTGCAATTGATTCGAATCGATTAAAACATAAATCTTCAACCGATAGTTTTGAAATGCTTTGGCCTACCTTCGGCGAAGCACGCGAAATCTTGCAGCACGCATTGCCCATTGAGGTGTGACCGATGACAATGGCCGAATCCCGATCTTTAAGATCTTTCACACCGGCTGTGAGGTCAAACGAGCCGCCGCTGCGTGTACAGAGATGAACTTGTTTCGCGCACAAAGCGATTTAAAGTGAGCAGCCAGCCGAGACCGCTTCTGGAATAAGACACACATACACACACACATCAGCCCCGTTTGGCGGGGTGACGTAATGAAACAGAAGCATCGCGCGCGGGCTCTCCTTTATCACGAATTTTTAACTCTGTTGAATTCATTGGGATGCATCTCAAGTAAGCACAACAAACACCTTCACTCTCCGCCCGCACGACTCGGCGGCTTTTTATGTTTGTTTCTCTTGAACTGGAGAGCACTGCACTATGGAAGTCACACTCTGCAGCTGGAACAATCGCATGCAAAAAAATTCAAATCGTGAACACGATTGCTGCTTAATATTATAAATCACTTGTGATGTCTTTAGTAGGAAAAAAACTGGTAAAGTATAAATTGATCGCTATCAGCTTTCCACTGCGATAAATTTCATGAGTGGAATGCATCCCTCACAGTCAGTCAGAAAGGTATGCAACCAGTTAAGCAAGTGCACCCAACGTGTTGCATAGATAAAATTCCAAAACACTGAGAAGATTATTTTCTTAATTTTCTAACTTTCTAACTAATTTCATTTCTGCAGTGTTATGATTCTGTGTTATCTTATTGCATTTTATAACGTTGGTAGGGATCATTAATGTTCTTCAGGGTAAGTTTCGATTTTTTTTGACACGGCAGTTTCTGGATTTAATCAGCATTAATGCAAACAAGTGTACCGGCCTACAAAATTCTGTTAAATCAATTCGGCGATTACTAATAATTCATTGGCAGTTCAATTTGAAAAAAATGAGCCGAAGAATTCACTTAAATTTAAATAGAAGTTGACTACATTATTGATTCTGCACTTGCCTCTGAATATAATTTTTATATACATTTTTAATTGTGAAGAAATGCATTTTTAATTCAAATGAATTTGCTCGCCGTAATGTGCAGTGCTGCGAGAATATCTTTGATGTATGCAACCTGTGCAGCAGTCAGACTCAGCGGGTTCTATACTTGCGTTCTACAAATAAATCTGCTCCTCGGTTTTTCACCATCAACCATATATATAACACTAAATGGATTTCACATACATTATTAATTCATGGGCTGTTGAGCATTTTTGTGATAAAAAAACGTTCTCTAATAACGTACCTTCATTAATTGAATATTAAAATCAAAGCACGTGAATGGAAAGTGATTTAAATTCCTTGAAAAATCATTTCCATAAGAGTATCAAGGAAAGCAACGTCGTGTTAGCTCTAAACGTTGGTTAGTGCGCACTTTTGTCCATATTTGTGACCACATTAGCGTGGGCAAATGGCAAAGCAGCGTACCGAGAGTAAAATATCGTGTCCCGGGACAGAGAAGCCCGCTTATAAGGCCCGCGAGTGCTTGTTGGCGATTTAAAAGTGTGGCTATAAATTTGGTTGGCGCGTAACTGTGAATCATTTAAGTGCCACAAATTTCGAGTCCAGATCGCTCGCTCTCTCGCCGGCCAAGTCTCGATCGCCCACAAAAAGCAAAACAGGTTCTCCTCGCAGGCAAACGGGCTCACAATGGGCCCACCTGATGTTCACCGCAGACGCTCGCAAGGCAACAAGAAATGCGTTCTAGGCCCTAATACAACGCCTCTCTGTTCAAAATCGTCACTCAAAAACTGCTTTAAGTTATAAAAACCGATTTAATTTGGTGACCTGATATTTAAAGACACGTTTTCCTGAAAATCTTAAAACTGAGTTGATAGAAATAAATCGTGTCGCAAGACCTGTAGTGTCTGTGTCCCTTTGTCTTTTTGAGAACAAAATAATTAACCTGAAAACGCCGCAGAAGTTGGAAGAAGGTCACCAGATGGAGGAATACAATCACGTCTGGAGTCGAAGGAAGGAGGCGTTGGCGACCCGACTGAAAGGATGAGGTCATCCCGAGAGTGGGCACGAATAGCGAGAAAGAAACTTTGTGCCGAGCTGTGTCGATTTGCCTCTCGATCCGACATCACGTGTTCGCTGAAAAAGGCGATTTTTTCGGGTTTACAATTAATTAATGCCAAAATTAATCCGGCTGAAGATCATGCTAGAAAAATTCCTATTTTTTACGCTGAATAATAGCTAGAAATAATACTGATTTATTTGCTTGGCAACCGCATGTATTGTGGCAGAGAAGAGAATGCAGGGGATGTCACCTTTGTGTTTCCAAATTGAAAAGGGCATTCTGTGAGAAGGGTGATTAATCAAATATTCTCGCCAGAGTTACTTCACACCTACTGCGCATACTATCGTAAAAATGACTTTTCACAATCCACTGCTGCGGCACGACATGCCGCATGCAACAAAAATGTCGTATTTTTAACCTTATATGAAACTGCGAGGATCTAACGAAAATAATTTTGGCATTATCGCTTACTTTAATCGCAGTTAATATGAAATTAGTTTGTGAAATACTTGGATTGGATACCCATTTATTTGTAAAAAAAAAATTACTTTTGGACAGGTTTGCCATCGCGTTTGTGATAATTTTGTTCCGCATTTACCACGAAATCATATTTGAGTTTCGCCTTTTGTTGTGTTAGACTTTGTCGTGCGTCTACAAACTCATTTCACCAGAAGTAATTTGGCTCGCAGGCTGACCCTGACTGAAAACCCCCGTGCATTGCATGCGATGCTTTAAAAGTGGCTCCGACGCCAGTCAGTTCTCTTTTTAATCACAGCTTTACTTCGCATGTCAATTTTTTGTATTTTTCAAACAAACCATGCATTTGTTTAATGACGGGAACCCATCAACAGCGAAAAAGCCAGTGTGTGCAAACAAAATAGGCACACATTTGATGTCAGGAGAATCGATTTTTTTTCTGCTGACCCAATAAACTTGATTGCAGTGCTGCCCACCTCAAATCAAACGCTTCCTTAGCTGCACGAATAAGGAAGTGTGTTCTATTTATTTATCACCCTTGAACCTTCTCCTTCAAATGTGATACAGTTCATCGTTTTTTTATGATCCTATAGTCTAGGTGGCATGCGTATGGAAAGTAAAACAGTTGATAATTTTTTGATAAAATGCACACACACAGCACTCTATCATACAATAACACATTTCAGAGTAAAATGCTTTTCGTGACATTGAACTGGAGTTGATTGACTCTTTTAGAATTTCAGTCTCCGCTATTGTCCTGCATGTGCTTATTAATTAGATGAGATCGTCGATAGGATAAGGACAGAAGCAAATCAAGCGGCGGCATCGGGGAGACATAGAAAATTGTTCCGCCGCTCGACCGGCGCATTTGGGTGTTTTGGGGAGGTTGCCATAGCGATTCTAGCGGTGCATTCTATGTGTAGGCAGGCGCATTTTGCTTCACGCATCACTTATTGAAAACAACATCAGTCACTTCGGAAAAAGGACCGGCGGCACCGCACCTGCTGCGCTGTGATTGCAGATTTATTACAATAGCTGCGGCGATTCTCCATGCGCGGAATTATTTTCATTGATGACGACACCCAGCATTTGTTGCTGGCTAAATAAGGTGGGTGCAAATGCACGGTCTGTCAGTAGACGAGCGCATGCACGTGATTTACTGTTATCCTCGCACTTTTTTTCGGAGCCGAGCAAGCGCTCGAAACTGCAAGATCAAATTTCAAACTCACGACCGGCACGCACGTGTTCTTTTATTAATCGACATTGTAAAAACTCTTGCTCGACTTCCTCTATTCGCAATTTTGCCATCGTGCCGGTGAAAAATAAAATTACTTACGTCGGTGCACTGTAATTAGGTAATCTGCCTCCGTGCGGAGATGCTCATATTTTTAGATTTTTCCGCTGGCTAGTTGCAATATTTTTGCACGCTTTTTGCACTCCGACAATGAGTCGCGCGCGCACATTACTGAAATTTTGTTGGATCGTTGAATTTCTGAGCTTATATTATGCACCGGAGCCGCGATTAAGGGTAGTTGTCTTGCTGGCTCCGACGAGTGAGGCACTCTGCAAGATGCTGCTGCTCTATGGCACATTTTGGACCGCTTCTTCCCTTCACCTCCAACGCAAATTGGAGACCAGAACCTTCTATGGAAGTTCAATTTTATAACAATCGCGCTCTCTAGGTCCCTTTGACCAAGAGATGCCTTTTAGCCACAATTTTCTTTCTTATCAAAATTGACTTATTGAACAATTCGTCATGTTTCCCATTTGGATCATCTTTTCCATCCTCAGTTTCTCCATCGTTTCCTTCTGGATGTCGAAGCGAAAGGCAAGTAGTTTAATTTAAATCCTTAAATTAGTAACATTAATAAGTAGAAATTCAAATTGAAACTATTAAATTTTAAATTAAACTGCATTAAATTTTATTCTTTTTATTTAGTCTCAATTTAAATTTAAATATTCAAAGCGTATGCTTGCATGTTTTTATTGATCAAATCATTTTATAAAATCGATTTTGCTATTACAACACTATTATTTGAGCGCCCCACTGCGAGTGCACTGCTCTGCTGAGCCAACAGCGCAGTGCATTTTAGTCCAAGGCATGCGAAATGCGAGTTGGCATTTTTTAATCTGTTCGTGTTTTATGAAGCATGAAGCGCCACTGACTGACAGAGAGGAGTGGCACGCAGTAGATTAGCATGCACTTTTCACTGTGCCACGCTGTTATTATTTATTGGTTAATGCCCGCGAGCGTGAACTTCACCTGCGAGACTGCTCTTAATAAGCATTCCTGCGCCGTGCTCGGCGAAAATTCAAACATCTCTGAAGGATTATTTTCTTTGTGTCAGAACGAGAGAAATTAAAATCACGCGATAACGACATGCTCCACTGGGTTAAAACGCAGACAAAATAGCGGCTCCTGACGCCGGGCCTGCCCACTCGAACGAAAGTGCTATACAGCGAGCCGCAGCGCGTTGGTCGGCCGACCGCGAGGCATTTTTCCCCGAAAGTTATGAAATTGTCCGCCGATTCAGCGCAGCTCATGTTAGCGCTATTAATTAGTCTCTCCCCACCCATGCGCGCATCTCATTACCGCATCTCTCTCCGCGAAAAACGAGCGGCCCGTGACAATAATGTGACGTGTAAATGCAGTGTAGGCCGGGAAATATTTTTCACTCTGGTTGAGAGAGAAAAAAAACACACACATGATGACGAAGAGATTATCTTTCGCCCACCAAGCATGATGCAGGTGCCCTCTCTTCTCGTATAGCCTTTAGTGGAATAAGAAGTGGAAGCGCACTTCTCCCATTGGCCTGCTCTCCGGCGCCGAAGGCCGGTGTATTATGCTAGGCGTCGAGCCGTCCTACCTCATAAGAGACTGAGCACTCGGTCGCTACACATCGGACGCCGGCCGCCTATTTAAATTGGCCGATAGTTCGGTTTTTTTATTTTATAAAGTGAGTGGTGCGGATAAATGTGCAGCGATGACAGTGACAAAAAAGAGCGAGGGATCCGCGGCGCGAAAGAAAAGCGCCGCTAACAAGATTAGCACCGCAGGTGCCGCATCCACGAGCCAGGTCGCGACGTCAGCCGCGAGTTCATCATCCGTGGTGGTAAAATCCAGCTCCACGACCGAGGTAGTTGAAAATGTGGTGGAAGAAGTTTTGCAAGTAAGTCAGACGGAAGATGTGCAGCGTAAGCGGAAATTTACCATCACGGAGAGCAATGGCAGTGTGCTGGCCGTAGAATTGGGAGAAGTAATGGAGAGCAGAGAACTGGCACAGTCGCAGAGTCAAAATTCGTTTTCTAGCTCGCAAATTTCTAATTCGGCCTCGTCGTCCCACCAGATGATGGAATCCGCGAGTTCTAGTTTAATGGAATCTCAATTGATGGAATCTAACAGTTCCAACGTGTCGCAGTCGCAAAGCGTGGAAGCGAGCTCGAGCTCACAGAAAATGTCTAGTTCCAGTTCCCAAATTCGGGAATCGCAGTCAAAAGTCACGGAGTCGGCCTCAATGGTGAGCGAGGCTGCTTCCAGTGTGATAGAAACAGACGCCATGGCCTCTATTATGGAGGCGGCTTCCTCCCTTCAATCCATGAGCATTTCCGAATCAAAATCAAGCAAACGGCAATCGACCGTTTCAAAATCTTCCAGTAAATCAGAGATGTTTGAATCGAATTCTAGCACGGCAATTAGCGCAGGTGAAGTTCACGCGTATTCCGCTTTCGAAAGCGCACAGAGTGAATTTTCTTCCTCGATGCAGGCGCAACAGTCCTCCAGCAGCCGCAGCGTACAGGACGGCGTCGAGTATGTGAGCATCCCTGCTGCAGGGAGGCCGTCTTACCGGCAGGAGGTGGTGAGAAGCAGCTCCAACAAGGAGATCGTGCAACAGTCCTCGTCCAGCAGCGTGGTTAAGAGCAGCTCCAGCGTCAACGTCACCGAACAGGGCGAGGCCACGATGCTGTCCTACAGCAGGCCGGCGGCGGGCATACAGACGGTCAACACCAGCCGCACCACCTACGCCGTAGACAGCGACGCAACTGGATCCTCCTCCACGTCTGCGGTCAAGACCAGCTCCAGCTCGGATAACGCTGAGAAGGGCCAGGCGAGAGTCCTAACGTACGACCTGCCTGCGGCCGGAAAGCCGACCGTCAACCGAGGCCCAAGGCCCAACGCCAGCTCGAGCGATGCTGCCGGCAGCCTCAAAGAAGTGCCCGGCCAGACGATGCACTACATCAACATGGACGATGGTAGCAGTGTTAAAATCACTGAAATCGTGTACCAGCAACCGATGCAGGCTGCTGGAAAGCCGTCCGTCTCACAGCAAAACATCCGTGAGCAACGCAATGCCACCGCCCAAATCGTTGGCACTGACCTGCAAAATGTGTCCGTGGAGGAGACAACCGTCTACAAGTCATTGCCGACAGCAGGAAAGCCGTCTGTTTCTTCAAGAGATCAGAAGGACCTGTTGTTGCGTCAGCAACAGCAAAAAAGGTCCAACATTGAATTCACAGATGACAGAGGCTCGACTAGCTTCGTCGAAGAACACGCCTATCAACCTATGGCTACCGCTGGAAAACCCTCAGTGTCCACGAGGACGAGTCAGTGGAGCCGTGATCAAAAGGGTGCACAGACCAGGGTTCTAGAGAGCCAACATGGCATGGTTGTCGAAGAATCTACACACTACCAAACGTCAAAAACATCTACACAAGACCAAAAAAGTTCTGCGAGTTATGTGGTGGAGGAGGCGGAATATAAACCCATGCCGACCGCTGGAAAGCCGTCAATGTCCAGAAATCAACTTTGGGACAGTCAGAAACGAGACTCTGACGGTCAGGAATCGGTGACCCACCGCTCAATGCCAACAGCTGGAAAACCGTCTGGTCGAGACGCTAATATCGACCTTCATGACGGTCAAAAAAAGGTGACCACCGAGGAGGTCACGTATCAGCCAATGCCTACCGCTGGAAAGCCCTCGATGTCCAGAAATCAACTTTGGGACAGTCAGAAACGAGACTCTGACGGTCAGGAGTCGGTGACCCACCACTCAATGCCAACAGCTGGAAAACCATCTGGTCGAGACGCTAATATCGACCTTCATGACGGTCAAAAAAAGGTGACCACCGAGGAGGTCACGTATCAGCCAATGCCTACCGCTGGAAAGCCCTCGATGTCCAGAAATCAACTTTGGGACAGTCAGAAACGAGACTCTGACGGTCAGGAGTCGGTGACTCACCGTTCAATGCCCACAGCCGGAAAACCATCTGGGCGAGACGCTAATATCGACCTTCATGACGGTCAAAAAAAGGTGACCATCGAGGAGGTCACGTATCAGCCAATGCCGACCGCTGGAAAGCCGTCGGTTTCGACCAGAACGGTGCAGTACTCTACCTACTCGGACGACGTGTCCAGCGAATCCCAGCAAAGACACGAATCCATCACCATGGAGCAAAGAACGTCTGTGTCGTCGCACGAAATCATGAGCAACACTACCCAGCGCCCAACCCCGACGCCACGAAACCTCGGCGCAACCGACAACGGTGACCAGCAGGTTTTAACCACGGTCGAGAAAATCATCTACACGCCGATGCCGGCGGCTGGAAAGCCGTCCGTCGCAAAGCGTCCGGACGAGAGTCCGAAAACGAAGCCGGCCGCGGGCCGCGCCACGATGCCGCAGGACGTGCTCAAGGAGCTGAAGAAAAGACAGAGTTCGCAAAATGTGTTCTCCTCCGACAGCACGACGGTGGAGGAGAATTACAGCAGCAGCAGTGTCGACATTTCGAGCACCAACACAAATAATACACAGCAGTCCATAATTAACGAGACGATTGTAATCAGCAGCAACGAGGGTGGTAGCACTCGCGATGGCTCAAAGGATTCGAAATTTATCGCGTCACAGCAGCAAACATCGCGAGATAAGGAGAGCACACGTGGGGTTGCCGAACAAAGTGTCACTATTGAAGACGTTACAGCATCTCATGTGGCCGAAAATCGGGAACAAAAAGTGGCGAGAGGGATGGCAGGAGAGAAGAAGAGCAAAACGGAAAAATACTCCCAGCCCAAAGTCGAGCAGTGCGTTTGTGAAATCTGCACTTGCGGGTGAGTGAAATTAGATTGATTCAATTACTTTAAAAAAATACAGAATATTAAATGTATATCCGTTTCAAACTTAAGCATTACGCAAGCCACATAGTGCATAATAAATATTAATTGTAAACATGTCCACTTGAGGCCGAGAAAATTTAATAATAATTTAATCGAGCGTTGCACTCGCTTTAATAATTATAATTTGACCTGTCCCCATTCCATGTTTTGCATTCACTCGGCCGTCACGTTCATATCAAGAAAAACTGAACAGCTATAGACTGTGGGGAACGTGTATAGGCCTCAATTTATAGTTTCGTGTAGTCGATAACTAATAACACGTTGCTAGAGATTGATTGCTGCTTCTGATCGCGAGAAGCATCAAGCCGCTTTACGTGCAGACCGACAAAACCGCAGACTCGCGATTAGCTCATGACTCGATTTAGTTTCGTTTTACGCGTTTTGCCAGCAAGAGGATGTGTGGGCTTACAAGGCGGTGGATTTTACTCAATGCTAATTGCTCACAAAGTCATACGCCAGCAGACTTGCGCAAAACCAAGTACATTAACAAACTGTTCGTGGAATTTTCGTTGCTCACTTTTTTCCTTTTAAGTTATGATGAGCGGTCTCTTTTTGGAAACTTTTTTCTTTTTATCTGAATCTTTTAGGTGTTGATAACAATTTAATGTCATATGCTCCAAAAGTTTGATTAGCACTTTTCGACTGGGTGTTTAAGACTTGTTATCTGTTTGAAAGCGAATTAAAAGCTGGCGGAGATATTTTAAGAGCTGTATGTTGATTAACAGTTTAGCTCCTCGAGATTACCTGACGAACATCAACAAGGAATATTATTAGCATGTCTTCTACAAATAAGGGAGCAATTAATGATCGATTAAAATATCGCCGCACGACGCGTTGAATATATTAATCATACCAGCTAGTTCGTTTGGTATGCAATAACTACTTCCCGCTTGTACAAACTCGACGAATTCGTCGCCCGAGGAGCGGTTTGCTTAGTCGGCTAGGCATCTGTTTGCACCATTTTTGGGAGACGTTGAGCAAAGTGCTAAATAAGTCGACAGCTCGCATCAGCTGTTTGCGAAAAATATTTAGACAAGTGGGATTTAAAAATTTCCGCGTCGAGCTGCGTGACGTAACCCTTTTTCTCGCACAATTTGAATCTCCCACACGTTATCATGACATCACACTCATGATATTATGTTCAGCGGCCAACAAGGTCAGCGCTCTGCTGAGTCCACACACCATTATGATAATGGTGCGACAAGCCGAGAGAATCGCAGTTGATAATTTCTCACTGCCCGCCCTTGAGTCATCTGTTTGAACGAAGCGAAAGAAAGAGAGAATAGTGTCTAAGTTCACGATGATGCGGGCCGCAGGATATTCGACCGCGTTTGAGGGACTTCTGCGTTTCCTCCCCGCGAAATAAAAAATGGAAATCCACACGCTCTCCGTGTCATTTTTTCAGCGAGGGGATTCAAGGGTGATTAGCTTAGGTGGCGAACATCCTCAAATTGATCACTACTATTGCGGCTTCTTTTATCAAAACCATCGATACACGCACACACAACTCGGAATAAAAACAAAAATTGTTCATACCGGCATTTTTCGAGCTGAAAATCTGGCAAAATTAGCGTGTGCGGCACGTAAGTGAAAGGATTTTGTGCTCGGCGTTTCCTGCGCAGAATACAAATATATGCTTTGTGTGTATGTGTCGGAGAAAGACGCGCGCGTCCGACTGAAAAACACACTCGCACTGCGAGTCATAATAGACTTAAGTAGGCCGTTAAAGGCAAGTTGTTCTCCAATCAGCACGGAGCTCCTCACTTGTACGCCTTATTAGGTGCGCGAGAGTAAATGATCTTTCTGCTTACTTATACATGCACATGTGACAAATCCAGCGTTAAAAACTGGTCCTGCACTTTCATCAGTCCCCGACAAACCGTTCGGCCCCACCGAAGAGCAGTTAATAATTTGCTTAGTTTAATGCGCATTTGCGTAACGCTGCTGTGTTTAAAATTGAGAATTATTATCGATGCAGCACGCTCAAAAATATTATTGACGAATTTATTGCTGACCAAAGAAAGCGAACGAGCAATAAAACCATGCGTCAGCGGCAGTGCGTTCTCTTAATTTTCGACCTTCAGACAACCGCGCGCAGAGGCAATTGCTCGCAATTATTTAATCGTTGACAATATAATATGATGCCACTTGATTGCCGACCAGCGTTCGTAAAATTAGCGTAAATTGCAGACAATTTGGCAGCAAAACTTGGGAGAAATTATTGTGTGTGTGGAAATCTGATTAAAATTGTAAATCCAGGCACTCCATAATTATTCTTGGTCACGACAACATTTTTCGTGCCAATTCAGCATATATTTTGCACCTCAATGATTTTACGGATTTTATATGTGTTTTCAATTTCGGATCGAATTACCGCACAGAGTAAATAATTCTATCACGCTTTTTTCACACGTCAACCCCAGCTTTGACAATTATGAAAAGTGACAAGCCACTGGTGCTTAATTACGCCACGTCTCATATTTTCCACGTTGCAAATGTGAATAGAATCCTAGAGCAGTAGGTCATAGTAAATAATGAGGCAGCTCGTATTCCACGCAATAAAGTCGTCTTAAACCATGACCTCTCCAAAAGGCAGCGCTTTGAGCCACTGTGGAAACGGAAAATCGAAATATGAGGGCTTTGCAGTCGTCAGGCGGCGCGCTGGCGAAAACGATCGCTGCGGCTCCGGCGACTAGAAAATTTCTCTTGACGGCTGACCCCGCCGCTGCTTTTTGTGAGCATAAAATATGTTCCTCTCGTCGGCCGGCACCAGATAGGTGACGTCACGGAATAAAATCAAACTGGTTTCGCCTTACATGGTCTGCGGGCCCTGAAGTACACTATAATGCATCTCTCGGCACCGAGAAATGACTCAATGCTGCTCACTGCCAACTTTTCCTCTGCTCGAATCAAACGACGATAGTATGGAAATAAACTGACAAACAATGGCAGCAGTGTCAATTCAATAGAAAAGCAAGTCCGGACTGGCTGCTGACTGCGTATTGGGCGGGCCAATTAAACTAATTGGAGTTAAGGCTCTCCTAATCTATGTATATGTTGGCTCCCAAAACATTTTAATAAATAAATAAATATAATTAAATTTCTACGCAGTAAAAGTTCATTTTTTGCTCAATATAAACTGAAGCAAATATTCCTTTAAACATGTTATTTAAAAACTTAAAATTTTTATTTATTCATAATAAGACAAATGCCACAAATATCGATTACTCTAAATGAAACAAATGAACAATCTGATTAAAATAATTTACAAGTAAGCACAGTCCGTACTTGTTATTGCGTCAACTCAATGGAATATCAATCACTATCTTACTTTGTAAAGACAAGCGTAAATACAGAATCCCTTAACGAACGTAAGGACGTTGCTGTTTCTCAGAATAATGTTAATCATGCTCTCAGTTTTCCTCATTACCATATACAACGAAATTTATTACGCAACTCGCAAGAATAAAATTAAGACAGCTAGCTGTGCACGTGATTTTACGATTGCTAAATTAAAAGATCGCGCATGATTATCTTTTCAGCCGGCACCATTGCACACATGGAGGAGCAAACGAGCCTATTTTCACTCCAACAAAAGGCGCTGACGTCCCTGCGGACTCGATTTCACACACGGAATACAAGGCGTTCAGACCTGATGAGGTGGACAGACCAAAAATCAAGAGGCTGGACACCGTCCTGCACCAGGAAGGAGAAATCGACACAAGCACAACTTCTAAGTATGATTGGCCGCGAGTCAATTGGTTTTCGGTTTTATAGCGTGCTGTTTTTCAGGACCACTTTCGTGCCTATGCCGTTCGAAAGGCAAAAACCGATTAAGCGCGAGTCTGAGCTGCACCTGACTGAAGGAGAAATTGAATCGGTCTCGGCGTACCGCTCAGAATTCGACAAAAAACAGGCTGAAAGGCAAAAAGGGTAATTGCTCGCATTTATCATATCCATTCACATATGAAATCACTTCTTTTCTAATTGAAGGGAGATTTAAATAAATGAATTTCATTTATAAATTTCAGATACAAGTATGAAGACCACTTGCATCTGGAAGGACCTTTCCAAGGCGTGCCTCATTTGCGTGAGGACTACAAGCCTGTGGTTGGCGAAAGGGCAGAAGTGCGAAAGTACGAAGATCACCTTCGGCTCGAAGGTGAATTTTCGGGCCAGAGTCGAAACAAAGAAGAGTTCAAAGTTGTGCGTGGCGAGCGTGCGGAGATCCGGCGCCAAGAAGACCACCTTCGGATGGAGGGACACTTTGAGGGCACCCGCAAGGACGAGTATTCGGGCGTCAAGGGTGTCCGTTCCGAAATTATCAAGCATCGTGACAATCTCCACCCTGAGGGCGAATTCCTTGGCAAAAGGGAAACGCCGGTGCCACAGAGGGGAGAGAGGGCTGACGTGAAACGCCCTGAAGATAACCTTCGACCTGAGGGCGAGTTCACAAGGCGTAAGGAGGATGCCGCCCCGGGAATAGGGGAGCGCGCGCAAATCAAGAAGCCCGTGGATAATTTGCGTCCTGAAGGTGAATTTACAGGGCGAAGAGATAACTTTGTACCTGGCAAAGGTGAAAGGGCGCCTGTCAAGAAGCCTGAGGACAATCTGCGGCCGGAAGGAGACTTCACTGGCCGCAGAGACGAGCCAGGTCCATTGAAGGGCGAAAGGGCCGCTGTGAAAATTCCAGCAGACAACCTTCGCCCTGAAGGCGAGTTCACCGGAAAGCGAGATGATTACGTGCCAGGAAAAGGTGAAAGGGCGCCCATGAAGAAACCGACCGACAACCTGCGGCCGGAGGGAGAGTTCACCGGCAGAAAGGAGGAGCCGGCTCCTCTGAAGGGTGAGCGAGCTCCTGTCAAAAAGCCGGTGGACAATTTGCGTCCTGAAGGCGAATTCACAGGCAAGAGAGATAATGCCGAGCCTGGAAAGGGCGAAAGGGCAGAAGTGAAAAGGCCGAAAGACAACCTTCGTCCCGAAGGAGATTTTACTGGAAAAAGAGAAGAGCCTGCGCCTCTGAAAGGAGACCGCGCGCCAGTGAAAAAACCAACTGATAATCTGAAGCCCGAGGGTGATTTCATCGGGAAGAGAGATAATATCGTTCCTGGTAAAGGTGAAAGAGCCGACGTGAAAAAACCTGAGGACCACCTCAAGCCCGAAGGAGATTTTGTTGGTGAGTTTTTAAGCCAACAATTTTTATTATATTTTAATCATATCCAATGTAATGTTTTAGATTTTACCACCTCGAAAGCAGATTTCACCGGCGAGCTCGTCGAGCGCCCGAAGATGGTGCGCCGCAACACGTTTACTAAATTGGAAGGTGATCTCTCGTTTGAAGAAACCACAAGCAAAAGCGAATACAAAGCGCACCAATCGGTTGAGCGCATTGAGGTCACGCGCCACCGAGATAATTTGACTGTTGGCGAAGGACGTTTTGAGGTAATAATTAATTAAACGATTTAATAATGTAACTCTCGCATTTAAAAAATTTATGTAGCACGTCACGCAATCCCAGGAAGATTTTGATGTAAAAAACACTGGACTTGTGCGTGGAGAACGCAGAAGGACTTGGACCAAACTTGACGGTGAACAATTCTTTGAGTCCACAAATGCGACTGCGTTCAAATCTGTAAGCAAAATTTCTGATTTTAGAATAATTTATTTGATAAGATTGCCAATATTTTAACAGAAAATTTATTAATAACTGTAAATCTGTATTTTTAAAAAAACTATAAAGAATCTAAAGATGATAAAATGAAAGCAAATTGTGACGAAATTTTTTAATTATTTGAATAATTTATCAAACGCTATTATGCGTGCAAAACAACAATCGTCCCCATAAATTTTTACAATTCTTTGCTGCTCTCGTAAAATAATTCTGTTTGTTGAATATTTCAAAATATAATACTTTTCACACCGTTTCACCGATCTCCACAAAATCTAATTTTACAAAAATATCTTAGGTTCATATTAATACAATTATTTAAATTTTTAATTATGAAACATAAATTTATTGACATAAATTTTTGTACCTCAATTTAGTAAATAAATATGATAGAGTTTAGCAGGTGCAGTGTTTTTTTTTAAATAAAATTATTTCGCTTAATTTCAGGTGTCGCGAAATGAGAAAAGCGAAGTCATACGGCACGAAGATAATTTACGCCTCGAAGGAGAATTTATTGACGACCGTCCAAAGAATGATTCAAGGCCTCTAAAAGGCGAGAGGGCTGATGTAAAGCGTCCTGTCGATCATTTGAAGCCAGAAGGCGAATTCGAGGGGAGGCCAAAAGATGATTTCACGCCTAAGCGAGGAGAGCGCGCCGATGTCAGAAAACCCAGAGACAACCTTCACCCAGAAGGTGACTTTGCTAAAAGGGAGCGCGAGTCTCCAAAAAGGGCCGATCGAGCAACGCCGATCAAACCGTCCGATAACCTGAAACCTGAAGGACAGTTTGACAGACCAGAAAAGGAGGCTTATGCGCCTGGCGAGCGGCAACAGCCAATCAGACAAAAAGACAACCTGAAGCCCGAGGGCGAGTTCACGAGGAAGGAAAAAGAATCTCCAAAGCGTGGAGAGAGACCAGGTCCCGTGAAACCAACTGATAATTTGCATCCGGAGGGAGACTTCCAACGGCCTGAGAAGGAAAAATACTCGCCAGGAGAACGGCAGGCGCCCATCAGGCAACACGACAATTTGCGGCCGGAGGGAGACTTTGAGGGCCGCCCTAAAGACGATTTCACCCCCAAGAGGGGCGAAAGAGCAGATGTCAGAAGACCTAAGGACAACTTGCATCCTGAAGGCGATTTTGCCAAAAGAGAAAAGCCGGTTCCTGCTCGCGGTGACAGGCAATCCCCGATCAAACAAAAAGACAATTTGAAACCTGAAGGTGACTTTGAAGGACGGCCTAAAGACGATTTCGGCCCCAAACCCGCCAGAGGTGACAGGGCGCCGGTCGTCATTCATGAAGATCACCTGAGAATGGAGGGTGAATTTGATGACTCTTACCGATCTAGAAATGAATACAATGTAAGCTTTCAATTAATTAATATTAAATTAAATTTAATAAAATAACATCGCAAATCTCAAATAATTAAATTTCAATTTCGCATTACAGGTTACAAGAGTTGAAAGAACCCAGATGATTCGTCAGGAAGACAATTTGCATTTACAAGGCGAATTTGTAGACCAGCGACACAGGGATGACTATAGCCACACCCGCGGCGAACGTGCGCCGGTTCGCAAACCAGTAGATAATTTGCATCCTGAAGGAAGCATCGAGGCTCGGCCTAAAGATGACTTCTTGCCAAAGCGTGGTGAGCGTGCCGACGTCCGCAAGCCCCAGGACAACCTGCGGCCCGAGGGCGAGTTCACTAAAAGAGATCGCGAGTCACCCAAACGCGGAGAAAAGCCAACTCCTATCAAGCCCACCGACAATCTGCACCCTGAAGGGTCCTTCCAACGACCTGAGAAGGAAGGCTTTACACCTGCAGAGCGTCAGTCGCCTATCAAGCATCCAGACAATCTGCGGCCTGAAGGTGATTTCCAAGGACGCCCTAGGGATGATTTTACGCCAAAACGCGGAGAGCGTGCTGAAGTGAAGCGACCGCACGATAACCTGCACCCTGAAGGTGACTTTGAAGGACGGCCGAAAAAAGATTTTGTGCCTGCGCGAGGTGATCGAGCACCGATTGTGAAGCACGAGGACCATCTCAGAATGGAGGGCGAATTTGATGATACATATCGCTCAAGAAACGAGTACAATGTGAGTAAATTTTTCAAAACTCATTAATTAAATAATTACTGCTTTTTTTACTAAATTTATCAAATAATTAAAAAATGTGGAATATCTCGTTTTCAGGTTACGCGTACTGAGAGAACTCAAATGATCCGCCAAGAGGATAATTTGCACATCGAGGGTGAATATACAGATGTCCGCCGAAGAGACGATTACAGCCACACTGTTGGAGAACGCGCTCCCATCCGCAAACCAGTTGATAACCTGCATCCTGAAGGAGAATTTCAAACGCCAGAGAAGCAGAAATACGTGCCTGCGGAAAAACAAACTCCATATAAGCAACACGACAATCTGAAGCCTGAGGGAGCTTTCACCGGCCGCCCGAAAGACGATTTCACGCCTAAGCGAGGAGAAAGAGCTGACGTAAAACGTCCTGAAGATAATCTTCGGCCTGAAGGTGAATTCACCCGACCTGAAAAGGAAAAGCCGAAACGTGGAGAGAGGCCCACGCCCGTTAAACCAGTTGACAATCTTCACACAGAGGGCGATTTCCAAGCGCCAGAAAAACAGAAATATGTTCCTGCTGAGCGCCAAGGTCCATACAAGCAGCATGACAATCTTAAACCAGAGGGAGATTTCGAAGGGCGGCCGAGGGACGATTTTACTCCCAAGCGCGGAGAAAGAGCCGACGTCAAGCGCCCGCAAGATAATCTCAGGCCTGAAGGCGAGTTCACCAGACCTGAAAAGGAGGCCCCGAAACGTGGCGAAAGACCGACTCCTGTTAAGCCCGTTGACAATTTGTATACTGAAGGTGATTTCCAAGAGCCTGAGAAGCCTCGTTATGTTCCTGCCGAGCGTCAATCACCCGTCAAGCAGCGGGACAATCTTAAACCGGAAGGTGATTTCGAAGGGCGCCCCAAGGACGATTTTGCACCCAAGCGTGGAGAAAGAGCCGACGTGAAGCGGCCTGAAGACAATCTCAGACCAGAAGGTGAATTTACTAGACCTGAAAAGGAGGCCCCCAAGCATGGTGAGCGACGAACACCCGTCAAACCAACTGACAACCTCCACACTGAAGGCGACTTTGAGGCTCCAGAAAAGCAACGCTATGTTCCTGCCGAGCGGCAATCACCTGTAAAACAACGCGACAATCTCAGACCAGAGGGTGAATTCACCAGACCTGAAAAGGAGGCTCCAAAACGAGGCGAGAGACCAACCCCCATTAGGCCGGTTGATAATCTCCACACGGAAGGTGATTTCCAAGCGCCAGAAAAAACCAAGTTCGTTCCTGCTGAGCGGCAGTCGCCCGTAAAGCAGCGTGACAATCTTAAACCTGAAGGTGATTTTGAAGGGCGCCCTAAGGATGACTTCTCACCTAAACGCGGAGAGAGGGCTGACGTGCGGCGACCAGAGGATAACCTCCGCCCAGAGGGTGAATTCACCCGACCTGAAAAGGAAAAGCCGAAACGTGGGGAAAGGCCTACGCCCGTTAAGCCAGTCGACAATCTTTACACAGAGGGAGAATTCCAAGCGCCAGAAAAACAAAAATATGTTCCTGCTGAGCGCCAAGGTCCATACAAGCAGCATGACAATCTTAAACCAGAGGGTGAATTCACCAGACCTGAAAAGGAAGCTCCCAAGCATGGCGAGCGACGAACTCCCGTCAAACCTACCGACAACCTCCACACTGAAGGGGAGTTTGTGGCTCCAGAAAAGCAACGTTATGTTCCTGCCGAGCGACAATCGCCCGTAAAACAACGTGACAACCTTAAACCAGAGGGTGAATTCACTCGACCTGAAAAGGAAGCTCCGAAACGAGGTGAAAGGCCCACGCCCGTTAAACCAGTCGACAATCTTTACACCGAGGGAGAATTCCAAGCGCCGGAGAAGCAAAAGTATGTGCCGGCTGAGAGGCAGGGCCCGTATAAGCAGCACGACAATCTTAAACCGGAGGGTGAATTTACCAGACCTGAAAAGGAGGCGCCCAAGCATGGCGAACGCCGAACACCCGTTAAACCCACTGACAACCTCCACACTGAAGGCGAGTTTGAAGCTCCAGAAAAGCAACGATTCATTCCTGCAGAGCGGCAATCGCCTGTCAAACAGCGTGACAACCTGAAACCCGAGGGAGATTTCGAAGGGCGTCCCAAGAACGACTTTGCGCCCAAGCGTGGAGAAAGGGCTGACGTGCGGCGCCCGGAGGATAACCTCCGCCCAGAGGGTGAATTCACCCGACCTGTAAAGGAAAAACCAAAACGTGGAGAAAGGCCCACGCCCGTTAAACCAGTTGATAATCTTTACACAGAAGGCGATTTCCAAGCGCCCGAGAAGCCCAAATATGTGCCTGCTGAGAGGCAGGGTCCGTATAAGCAGCATGACAATCTCAGACCGGAGGGTGAATTCACCCGACCTGAAAAGGAGGCCCCCAAGCATGGCGAGAGACGAACACCTGTCAAACCAACTGACAACCTGCACACAGAAGGTGAATTTGAGGCACCAGAAAAAACCAAGTTCGTTCCTGCTGAGCGACAGTCACCCGTCAAACAACGCGATAACCTGAAGCCAGAAGGAGAGTTCGAAGGGCGCCCCAAAAATGACTATGGGCCAAAGCGCGGAGATAGAGCTCCAGTCGTCAAGCACGAGGATCACTTACGCATGGAGGGTGTATTCGATGACACATACAGATCTCGAAATGACTATCAGGTAAAATTAAAATGCAAACATGGACGAATAATTTTTTTCTTGCCATTAGTCAATTAATTCAAATTTTAAGAAAACTAATTATATGAGTTCAATACTATTTTTACATAATATTGCAAAACGATCATATTACAAATAATAATTTTGTAATTATGCTATGATAATAAGTCGTTACCTTGATAGTATATTAATTTTATGCCTTTAAAATACTCAGCAGCTATAGATAATTTAATAATATGTATAATTATTATTTATGATTACTATTATATACAGTTGATAATTTTCGGTGATCTTTGCATAAATTGTAATATAAAAAACAAGCAAAAGAATATAACTTACCGCAAATAAGACAAAAATGTTATTGTTGAACTATTTTCATGATTTAATTAACACACCGTTTAGGTAATACCATTATACATTTTATATATCTCTTTTATGTTATATGCGCTAAATAAATAGGCATACTTATAATTAAATTTTTTGTGCACACAGGTTACGCGTGTTGAAAAAAGTCAGATTGTTAGACATGTCGACAACCTCTATATTGAGGGTGAGTTTGAGGGACGCCCCAAGGACGACTTTGCACCCAAGCGCGGAGAAAGGGCTGATGTGAAGCGACCTGAAGACAATCTAAGACCAGAGGGTGAATTCACGAGACCTGAAAAAGAGGCCCCCAAGCATGGCGAGCGACGAACACCCGTCAAACAACGTGACAACCTTAAACCAGAGGGCGATTTTGAAGGTCGCCCTAAGGATGACTTCTCACCTAAACGCGGAGAAAGGGCTGACGTGCGGCGCCCAGAGGATAACCTCCGCCCAGAGGGTGAATTCACTAGACCTGAAAAGGAAAAGCCTAAACGTGGAGAAAGGCCCACGCCCGTTAAACCAGTTGATAATCTTTACACAGAGGGCGATTTCCAAGCGCCTGAGAAGCAAAAGTATGTGCCGGCTGAGAGGCAGGGCCCGTATAAGCAGCATGACAATCTTAAACCAGAGGGTGAATTCACCAGACCTGAAAAGGAAGCTCCCAAGCATGGCGAGCGACGAACACCGGTCAAACCAACTGACAATCTCCACACTGAAGGCGATTTCGAAGCCCCAGAAAAGCCACGATTCGTTCCTGCCGAGCGACAATCGCCTGTCAAACAACGTGACAACCTTAAACCCGAGGGTGATTTTGAAGGGCGCCCTAAGGATGACTTCTCACCTAAACGCGGAGAAAGGGCTGACGTGCGGCGCCCAGAGGATAACCTCCGCCCAGAGGGTGAATTCACTCGACCTGAGAAGGAAAAGCCGAAACGTGGAGAAAGGCCCACGCCCGTTAAACCAGTTGACAATCTTTACACCGAAGGAGAATTCCAAGCGCCGGAGAAGCAAAAGTATGTGCCGGCTGAGAGGCAGGGCCCGTATAAGCAGCACGACAATCTTAAACCGGAGGGAGAATTCACCAGACCTGAAAAGGAGGCCCCGAAACGTGGTGAGCGACGAACGCCCGTCAAACCAACTGACAATCTCCGCACAGAAGGTGAATTTGATGCACCAGAAAAAAACAAGTTCGTTCCTGCTGAGCGACAGTCGCCCGTGAAACAACGCGACAACCTTAAGCCAGAAGGAGAGTTCGAAGGGCGCCCCAAAAATGACTATGGGCCTAAGCGCGGAGATAGAGCTCCAGTCGTCATCCACGAAGATCACCTCAGGATGGAAGGAGAATTTGACGACACTTATAGATCAAGAAATGATTACAAGGTAATTTGTAATTTAATTTATAAAAAAACCTCAAACAAATTAGCTGTTAAAAATTGTATAACTACGTCATTATTATTAAAGCCATACAAAGCTACAAAAATGGTTTTTAGACCAAATTGATTTATATTGACCACAAACTATTAATCATTTGTCAAAATAAATTTTTAATTAAATAAAAAAGGATTGTATATTTTAAGTAAACTAAATTTTAAAGTTGATTCAAATATCTACATAACGTGTGACTTAATCCATTTCAATAAAGTAAAAAATTGGATGCTAATAGAAAATTTAAATACATTCGATTGAAGACACTTGTTAAACTTGAGAGCAAAAAAAAATTTTATTTAACCATTTTTTAATTTCTTCATAAAATCTGAATTTTTCCAATATTCAAGAACAATGTTCCAATTTGATGGTTTCACGTTTCTAATATTACAATTTTGCCAGTTTTATCCAAGTGAATAAATTTAATATATATATATATATATATATATATATATATATATATATATATATATATATAAAACAATTTATTCTATCATGTATATTTGAAACTTAAAAAAAAACTTCTGCTGCTAAATTTTATCAACTCTTAAATAAATTAATTAATTAATAAATCGATTTTTAACAATGTTTGTTTGCAGATTGTACGTGTTGAAAAAAGTCAAATTGTGAGACACATGGACAACCTGTATCTTGAAGGAGAGTTCCAATCGCATGAAAAGCCCAAGTTTGTGCCTGGTGAAAGGCAGTCGCCAGTAAAACAGCGAGATAACCTGAAACCAGAGGGTGAATTCACCAGACCTGAAAAAGAGGCCCCCAAACGTGGCGAGCGACGAACGCCCGTCAAACCAACTGACAATCTCCACACAGAAGGCGAGTTTGATGCTCCAGAAAAAACCAAGTTCGTTCCTGCTGAGCGGCAGTCGCCCGTTAAACAACGCGATAACCTTAAACCTGAAGGCGATTTCGAAGGGCGCCCCAAGGACGATTTTGCACCCAAGCGTGGAGAAAGAGCCGACGTGAAGCGGCCTGAAGACAATCTCAGACCAGAAGGTGAATTTACTAGACCTGAAAAGGAGGCCCCGAAACGTGGCGAGCGAAGAACACCCGTCAAACCAACTGACAACCTCCACACTGAGGGTGATTTTGAGGCTCCAGAAAAGCCACGCTATGTTCCTGCCGAGCGGCAATCACCTGTAAAACAACGCGACAATCTCAGACCAGAGGGTGAATTCACCAGACCTGAAAAGGAGGCTCCAAAACGAGGCGAGAGACCAACCCCCGTTAGGCCGGTTGACAATCTTCACACAGAGGGCGATTTCCAAGCGCCAGAAAAACAAAAATATGTTCCTGCTGAGCGCCAAAGTCCATACAAGCAGCATGACAATCTTAAACCAGAGGGAGATTTCGAAGGGCGGCCGAGGGACGATTTTACTCCCAAGCGCGGAGAAAGAGCCGACGTCAAGCGCCCGCAAGATAATCTCAGGCCTGAAGGCGAGTTCACCAGACCTGAAAAGGAGGCCCCGAAACGCGGCGAAAGACCGACTCCTGTTAAGCCTGTCGACAATTTGTATACTGAAGGCGATTTCCAAGAGCCTGAGAAGCCTCGTTATGTTCCTGCCGAGCGTCAATCACCCGTCAAGCAGCGCGACAATCTCAGACCCGAAGGTGAATTTACTAGACCTGAAAAGGAAGCTCCAAAACGCGGCGAGCGACGAACGCCTGTCAAACCAACTGACAACCTCCACACTGAAGGCGACTTCGAGGCTCCAGAAAAGCCACGTTTCGTTCCTGCCGAGCGGCAATCGCCCGTCAAACAACGCGATAACCTTAAACCCGAGGGTGAATTCACCAGACCTGAAAAGGAAGCTCCAAAACGCGGCGAGAGACCAACCCTCGTTAAGCCGGTTGATAATCTCTACACGGAAGGTGATTTCCAAGCACCAGAAAAAACCAAGTTTGTTCCTGCTGAGCGGCAGTCACCCGTCAAGCAGCGTGACAATCTTAGACCTGAGGGTGAATTTACCAGACCTGAAAAAGAGGCCCCCAAGCATGGCGAGCGAAGAACGCCCGTCAAACCGATTGATAACCTCCACACTGAAGGTGAGTTTGAGGCCCCAGAAAAGCAACGCTATGTTCCTGCTGAGCGACAATCGCCCGTTAAACAACGTGACAACCTTAAACCTGAGGGTGATTTTGAAGGACGCCCTAAGGACGATTTCTCACCTAAACGTGGAGAAAGGGCTGACGTGCGGCGTCCAGAGGATAACCTCCGCCCAGAGGGTGAATTCACCCGACCTGAAAAGGAAAAGCCAAAACGTGGAGAGCGACCCACGCCTGTAAAACCAGTTGATAATCTTTACACTGAAGGAGGTTTCCAAGCGCCAGAAAAACAGAAATATGTGCCTGCTGAGCGCCAAGGCCCATACAAGCAGCATGACAATCTTAAACCAGAGGGTGAATTCACCAGACCTGAAAAGGAAGTTCCCAAGCATGGGGAGCGACGAACACCGGTCAAACCCACTGACAATCTCCACACTGAAGGTGATTTCGAAGCTCCAGAAAAGCCACGATTCGTTCCTGCCGAGCGACAATCACCCGTTAAACAACGTGACAACCTTAAACCAGAGGGTGAATTCACTCGACCTGAAAAGGAAGCTCCGAAACGAGGTGAAAGGCCCACGCCCGTTAAACCAGTCGACAATCTTTACACCGAGGGAGAATTCCAAGCGCCGGAGAAGCAAAAGTATGTGCCGGCTGAGAGGCAGGGCCCGTATAAGCAGCACGACAATCTTAAACCGGAGGGAGAATTTACGAGACCTGAGAAGGAGGTCCCCAAGCATGGCGAGCGACGAGCGCCCGTCAAACCAACGGACAACCTCCATACTGAAGGCGACTTTGAGGCACCAGAAAAACCGCGTTTCGTTCCTGCCGAGCGACAATCACCCGTTAAACAACGTGACAATCTTAAACCGGAGGGAGAATTCACCCGACCTGAAAAGGAAGCCCCGAAACGAGGTGAAAGGCCCACGCCCGTTAAACCAGTTGATAATCTTTACACCGAAGGAGAATTCCAAGCGCCGGAGAAGCAAAAGTATGTGCCGGCTGAGAGGCAGGGCCCGTATAAGCAGCACGACAATCTTAAACCGGAGGGAGAATTCACCAGACCTGAAAAGGAAGCTCCGAAACGCGGCGAAAGACCTACTCCTATCAAACCTACAGACAACCTGCACACAGAAGGTGAATTTGAGGCACCAGAAAAAACCAAGTTCGTTCCTGCTGAGCGACAGTCACCCGTCAAACAACGCGATAACCTGAAGCCAGAAGGAGAGTTCGAAGGGCGCCCCAAAAATGACTATGGGCCAAAGCGCGGAGATAGAGCTCCAGTCGTCAAACACGAGGATCACTTACGCATGGAGGGTGAATTCGATGACACATACAGATCACGAAATGACTATCAGGTAATTATTTGCTATTAATGCTCGTGAAACAAGAATTTTTCAAACGTATAACTATTTTTAAACTTATATCATCATTAATTTTTATTGTTCATTATCTTAATATATCCAAAACAAAAATTTCAAATTAATTTCCAAAACCAAATGGTTCTTAATGAAATATTTAAATTAAATATTTTTGTTCTTAGATGACTCGTGTGGAAAAAAGCCAAATAATTAGACACCAAGACAACCTATATCCGGAAGGGGACTTCCAGCGTCCTGAAAAAACGCAGTATTCGCCAGCTGAGCGTGTTACTCCATACAAAGTGCACGACAACCTGCGACCTGAGGGCGAATTCCAAGGCCGACCGAAGGATGACTTCACCCCAAAAAGAGGCGAACGTGCCGACGTCAAGAAGCCAAAGGACAACCTGAAACCGGAAGGAGAATTCGAGCGGCACCCGAAAGAGGCAGCACCAGGTCGTGGCGAAAGAGCCGAAATTCGTAAGCCGACTGATAATCTCAGACCCGAGGGCGAGTTTGAAGTCACTCCGAAAAAGAAAGCACCGACTCGAGGGGAGCGCGCTGACATTGTGGTTCCGCAAGATAATCTGCAGCTAGAGGGAGAGTTTGATGATACTTATCGGTCGCGAAATGAGTTCAAGGTAAGTTTTACTTTGTTGTAATTTTTATTAAAATATAATTAAAGAGAATTTTATAAAAGAAATTCTATCAAAGCTAAAAATTTATCATACAAAACAATACACAATTCTTAATACGCCTTGTATAGGGAGGGAAACTGTGCCGCGATACATTACTTTGCAGCGGGTTGCATACCAATAAAGATGTTTCTCTCATTATGACAAACTCATTTTAATTTCAACTGTGTTATTGGAATTCAAGGTTGTTCGCGTTGAAAGGAGTCAGATTGTTAAGCACACTGACAATCTCCACATGGAAGGTGACTTCGTGGATCACCGATACAGAGACGACTATAAAACCACAGTTGGAGAACGAGCCGAGGTGAAGAGACCAGTTGATAATTTGAAACCCGAGGGCAACTTTGATGGGAAGCCCAGGGACGACTTCACTCCAAAGAGAGGAGACCGCGCTCCAGTCAAAAAGCCGCAGGATAACTTGCGACCTGAGGGAGAGTTTGAGACGCCAGAAAAGGCAGGTTACCGTCCAGGAGAGAGACAGAAGCCGATCCGCCATGACGATAACCTGCATCCTGAAGGTGACTTCTACCGGCCTGAAAAAGGCACTGTCCCGAGAGGGGAGAGGCAGTCGCCAATAAAGCATCCGGATAATCTCAAGCCTGAGGGAGACTTTGATAGGCCGTTGAAGGAGTCGGTCGGCCCCGGCCACAGACCGTCGCCAATAAGACACGCCGATAACCTGAAGCCAGAGGGCGAATTTGACAGACCTTCAAAGGAGTCGGTTGGTCCAGGCCACCGCCCTGCGCCAATTAGGCATCCGGACAATCTCAAGCCCGAGGGAGACTTTGATAGACCTTCAAAGGAGTCGGTTGGCCCTGGCCACCGCCCTTCGCCTATAAAACATGCAGACAACCTGAAGCCTGAGGGCGAATTTGACAGACCATCGAAGGAGTCAGTTGGTCCAGGTCACCGCCCTTCGCCAATTAGGCATCCCGACAATCTGAAGCCCGAGGGAGACTTTGATAGGCCGTCAAAAGAGTCGGTTGGCCCTGGCCACCGCCCTTCGCCTATAAAACATGCAGACAACCTGAAGCCCGAGGGAGATTTCGAGAGGCCCGTGAAACAGATGGCAGAGCCCGGCGAGCGGCAGAGACCCATTAAGCAGAGGGACAACTTGAAATTAGAAGGCGAGCACGAGAAACAGCCAAAGCACACAGCGCCACTCAAAGGGGAGCGCGCGGAGGTGAAAAAGCCAAAGGATAACCTGGCACCCGAGGGAGAGTTCGAAAAGAGACACCGCGATGACTACAGCGTCGTTCGCGGCGAGAGAGCAGAAATCGTACACCACAAGACCAATCTCACAATGGAAGGTGAATTTGACGAGACTTCCAGAACTCGAAATGACTTTAAGGTAAATAAAACAATTTTGTTAAATTTTTTGTTTGTATTAAACATACTACTTACACAATAAAATTTTACATTTTACGCTTTCCACTATTCTTGAATTTTTCTAAATTGCTTGCTCTATACTTTTTTTTAAATAGCACGCGATCATCTTGTTCATTATTTTAATTTTTTTAGTTTAATTTAATTGCGAATGTTTTTTATATCAGCCGTGATAATTTTATTTGAGAATGTCGAGAATATTAATAAAACTAATTTTGACAACTCTCCGATCAGGTTGTTCGCGGAGAAAGAGCGGAAATTGTGCGGCATGTAGATAATTTGAAACAAGAAGGCGTGTATGAGCCGCAAAGAAGAAACGACTATGCCACAACGAGAGGAGAGAGAGCCGAAGTGGTCGTTCATGAAGACCATTTGAGGATGGAAGGAGAGTTTGATGATTCTTATAGATCAAGAAATGATTATGCGGTAAGAGAAATAATAAAATATAAATGGTGAAAAAATACTCATTTATATGCATTCAGGTGAAAAACACCGAAAGGACTGTGCGAATCGTGCACAAGGATAACTTGCACGTGGAAGGAGAGTTCATTGACCACAGTTACAAAAACGAATACTCTGTCACTCGAGGGGAGCGTGCCGAGATCAAAAAGCCGCAAGACAATCTCCATCCCGAGGGTGACTTCGAAGGACGCAAACCTGAGCAGCGTCCGCTTCGTGGGGAAAGGGCTGAAGTGCGGATTCCGCAGGACAATCTCAGACCTGAAGGCGAATTCGAGAAGCGGCCCAAGGAGGCTCCGGGACGTGGTGAGCGCCAGTCGCCCATCAAGCATTCCGACAACCTGAAACCAGAAGGCGATTTCGAGCGGCCGTCCAAAGCACCGTATCGGCCGGCAGAGCGGGTATCGCAGACGAAGCACCCTGACAATCTCAAGGTGGAAGGCGAGTTCGAGAGACGCCCCAAGGAGACGACCCCCCTCAGAGGCGACCGGGCCGACGTGCAGAGACCCAAGGACAACCTGCATCCTGAGGGAGAAATGTCATATAGGCCGCGGAACGAGTTCACGGCCACTAAAGGAGATCGAGCGGAAATCGTGCACCACGAGGACCATTTGAGAATGGAAGGAGAATTCGATGATTCATACAGAACCAGGAACGAATTCAGGGTAAGAATCAATGAAAACTGTAAAATATAATATATAACATGGAATTAAAATTATACTTTAAAAGCAAAAATGTGCTCGCTATAAATGTACTAAATTTAATTAAAAAAAAATTAAAACCAGCTAGTGTGCCACAACACAATTCGCATCAATTATAAATTCAATAAAACAATTGCTTTTGTGCCTGTAAAAAAATCACTAATTTTAATTTATCTGAGACTGAAAAACGTTTTTAATTTTTATGATGCTTGCATAATTTCAAAATGCGATCAATATTTATATTAATTATATTTATATTCTTCATTAAGGATGCTTTTTTATTTCATGTCAATTCTAATTTATAAAATTATTCAATATGAAATAATTAAAAATGTATTTACTTTGTTCACAGGTGGTAAAAGGCGAGCGCGCAGTGATCCAAAGAAGAACAGACACGCTACACATGGAGGGTGAATTCGTGGACCACAGCAGGAGGGACGACTTCAAGGTTGTCAGAGGTGAAAGAGCTGAGGTCAAAAGGCCGGTCGACAACCTTCACATGGATGGAGAATTCCAAGATCGGCCAAAGGATAAAGCACCGCTCCGTGGAGAGAGAGCCGACGTGAAACGGCCAACAGACAATCTGAAGACGGAGGGTGAATTTTACAAACCAGAACGCAACGTGCCCGGCAAGGGTGAACGCCAGTCGCCGATCAAACACCCCGACAACCTCAAAGTGGAAGGAGACTTTGACCGGCCGGACAAATCACCATTCAAGGCTGCTGAAAGACTGAGTCCAGTGAAACACGCGGACAATTTGAAACCGGAAGGCGACTTCGAGCGCCCTGAAAAGCAGCCGTATGGACGCGGAGAGCGCCAGTCTCCAATCAAGCACCCGGACAATTTGAGAGTGGAGGGCGACTTTGACAGGCCCCACAAGACCCCTGTCGGACAGGGCGAACGCCAATCTCCCATTAAACACCCTGACAATCTGAGAGTGGAGGGTGATTTCGACCGTCCTGAGAGACAGCCTTACGGGCGAGGAGAGCGTCAGACTCCCATCAAGCACCCGGACAACCTGAGGGTGGAGGGTGACTTCGATCGACCTCAGAAGCAGACACCTGGCGTAGGTGAAAGACAAGCACCCATCAGGCAGAAAGACAACCTTAAGCCTGAGGGTCATTTCGAAGGTCGACCGCGTGATGATAATGTTCCTAGAGGTGAAAGAGCCGAGGTTAAGAAGCCGCAGGACAACCTGAAACTTGAGGGCGACTTCGCCAGGCGAGAGCAAGCAAGTTCCGTGAGAGGCGAACGGTACGCAACCGTGAAGCACCAAGACAATCTGAAATTAGAGGGCGAGTTCGTCGACACCAGAGAGAAAACGACCAGAGTGCTGGTCGGCGAGAGGGCCGAGGTTAAAAAGCCTTCGGACAATTTGAAAATAGAGACGGGAACCTTTGAAGGAAAGTCGGTCAATCGATCGGCCTTTGACAAAACCACTTCGATTCGAACCAACGCCGCGTACACCAACGTTACTCGAGCTGAAAGACGCAACCAGATGAAGTCCTCGATTTCTTTTGGCGACGACACGCAGTCGACCCAGAGGCGCCAGACCGTCGTCCGAAACGCCGGCGGGCCCGCGGACGCCGTGCCGCAGTCGCACTCGAACGTCACGTCCAACTCAAACACGGAGACGAGAGTGATGCCGGACGGCAGCATCGTGACGACAACAAAGCGGTCGTCGACCGTCGATCGCAGCTCTCAATCGGCGATGAGGGACTCCCAGCAGAGGGAAAGCTCAGAAGTGAGGTCGACCCAAAGCCACTTGGCGTCCAGCGACGTCTCGCAAAGCTCCGAACAACGGCAGACCGTGATTTCGAACAACAGAAAGGCTTCAGCAGTGAACACGAAAGCCAGATCCGAGAGCTCCTCACAGATCTTCTCGGCAATTGGCACGGACACGAGCTCCTCCGTCCGCCGCTCCAGCCAGCAGCAACAGCAGTCCAGCTCGCAAATCTCCAGCAGCCAAGTCCAAAAGTCCGAACAAATTTCGAAGAGCGTCCAATCCTCGCAGGTGTCCAGCAGCGTCCTGCAGTCGGACCAAGTGTCCAGCAGCATCCACCAATCCGGACAAACGACAAGGAACGTCCATCAATCGGGACAGGCTCTGTCCAGCAGCATCCAACAATCTGGACAAGCAACTAAAAGTGTCCAGCAGTCCAGCAACATCCAACAATCTGGAAAAACCTCGAGGAGCGTCCAGCAAACAGGACAGTCGGTGTCCAGCAGCACGCGACAGAGTGGACATCAGCTGAGCACCTCTTCATCGATGCAAAACGTCAGCAGTTCGTCCGTCTCTGGCGGCCTGCACCTTTCCGAGTCGAGAAGCCAGCACAACCTGTCCGAGTCAGCGCAGCACCACCGCAAGAGCGTCATCTCGTCCACTGCAGAGGACGTGAGCAACTCGGTGCTGCACAGGAAGAGCACGGCGCCGTCAAACGAGTCCGTCCACGTGTCGTCCATGTCGGCGCTGAGCCAGCGCAAGAGCATCAACAATCTCACCGAGTCGGCGTCGTCCTGCTACACCAACCAGCAGCAGGCGAACCGCGTCAGCCTGTCCACGCTGCACAGACACTCGAACGAGGTGCGACACGGCGCCTCCGACTCCCGGACGGTGCACCAAGGAGGGCAGCGGGCGGAACGCGTCGTCCGACAAGACAACCTCAGCGTCGGCGGAGGCGCGTTCTACGGCCAGAGCGAGGCCAAGTCGTACGGAAACTTCCAATCGCAGCAGCAGCAGCAGCAGCGGGTCACGCAGACGTCGCACAGGGGAAAGCAGCTGGCGTCACACATAGGATTTGGCGGCAGTGGCTTCGACGGAAACTCGTCCTACAGAAAGGAGTACGTGGTGGTGCACTCGGGAACGTGTCCCGCAGCCCTGCTTGAGACGGAAAAGTCCTCCTACAAGCATAAGCGAGACACTAAGGAGCACAAATTCTACGCCCCTAAATCTGGAAAATAATTAAATGCTTTTGTTAAAAATTTTATGATATATAATGCAACGCACTACTATTATGTGCACTTTGAGCCTGCTTCATAATAATAGAAGATTAATTTTGTTGAAAATCGTGCCAATCTCGAAAACATCGTTGTATGTTCTGACAATCTTTGTTATGGTAAAAAAGGAGCTTTAATAATTATAACGGATATTAAGTCTTCCAGGCTCCTTCTATCTCGTCACGTTTAGCAATAATAAAAAACATAATAAGTGATGTATCAAAACGAACTATTTAGAAAATTATAAAATTTGTTGTAGCTTTTTTAAGCATTTAATATTTTAAGTTTTTACTGATTTATTAACAACACTTCTCTTTCATGGGCATCAACTCGGTTTTAAATAGAAAAAGGCGCGTGCACCAACAGCACGCATTTAATAAAATGTTATAATTACGTGATGTACTTTAACGTGAAATAAAATGCTTTGCCTAACTGAATCAAATTTTTGATTGAATGTCCCTACACCAGGTTCTGGATGAATAAAAGAACGAATTTTAAAAATTACACATCTAGCTTTATTACGCACTTATATTTTTTAGCAAATCACTAGTGATATTTACACAGAAATGAAATCGTCGTTAATAATATAAAGACTCATCATCTTGCGTCAACGACACATCAATTTGTCGCGAGTGAGTGTTCTGATTTTTTTTTCATCAGGATTTTTACAAATTTTCGTTCACCAACCTAGGTCAAAAACGACCTTTTCATTTTTTGCTTTTAAATCCGACACCACAACATGATCATCACTAACATGACACTCAAATATTACATTTCATTTTGTCGCTACAATGGACAGAATTTTAATGAATACATTAAAAATGATGAGATAACACAGATATGCTGAATTATGAAAACGTGCTGGTTTATCTCGTGAGATAAAAATTAGCATATAATTCTCTTGTGAATCAAAATTCCACAAATTTATTACAATTCACCCCAAAATTCCTCGCATTAATTAATAACCACCGCAGTGAGTGTTTTTCCGTCTCGCAAAGTTGCACGACTTTGCACTGCACGCCTTTCAAGAGGGTTCGATCCAATTACTAGTTGTTACTATTTACAATATTTACATTATTCCCCTTCTATTGTCAAAATTTTCTTACTGAAGGTGGATGGAATTTTCATCTGACCTAAAACAAGGGTGAACGTATAAATGTTACTTTTGTTACTTTTTCGACCAGCTACTTTTCTTCCATTAATTTTTTTTTAAATCAAAAGAGTCAGCCTTGTTTGTTTGCTATCCTACTATACAAGCTGTGAGTGTTATGTGTGTGTTTCGTCGTTACATACTCAAGAAGTAAAACAATCTGTAAGGCCACGAATGATGCTAATTCTGTGTGTTCAACTCAAGTCGGTCGTTAATTTTTTTCCCTCACAAATTTACTCGCAGAGAGGTGTTCCTTTGATTGTGATGAATGGCAGATCTATTGCTTTCCAACAATAATTAGTTTTAGTCAATTGTACAGTGAGTGAATAAATTGGAAATTGATTATGTCCCTGAGTGGTAAGAATCCTCATAATCGAAATAAGCAGGCAGAAGTGATTTTTCGTTTCAGCTAACTCATCGGAGCGAGTCCAGTTTCTTTGGATTTCATAATAGGAGGCAGTCGGCGGTGAGAGGGAATCATGTGTGTATAGTATATAATTGTAGTTTTTTGCATAGTTTAGGCTTTCGTTATTACTTTTTTTCAACTACCCTCCAATGATCTGATCGTACTCCATACCTACCATAACGATAGCAATGATTAGAGTTAATTACACATACACCCATTTTAAGATGAGAGATGCTTCCTTCTTTTTTCATCATTAATTAATTAACAACACATTGCAAGTGTCCAGCGACACGATAGTGACGTGATTGCAAAAAGGGTCCAACTTGATTATACAACATGTAATTATATAAATTACTTCGAGTTAGTGCACGAGTCGTTTAAATTTACACAAAGACGGAATTAATCAACTTCACCGACAGGATTATGCACACTTTGAATTACACGTGGAATTATGCTGTAGAACTACTACGGACGCTTGGATTCGATTAATTTTTGGCTAATATAGAGCGACATTGCGGAAAAGAGCAAACTGGAATTGTTTCGTCAATGGCAGTGACTCTGGTGAATGTTCTAGGACATAAAGGACTGTCTATCCTCGTAATGCAGAAGTGTGTCTGTGTGTGAGTGAGTAAGTGAGTGTACGAGCTCAGCGCTAAAATTATTCCACTCTGATGCTTTTCTTTGGATATGTATTCCGCGCATCTGGTCGCCGAGCTCGGCCTAGTGGCTTTGTGTGCTACAGATCGGTTCCGAGTTGCAAGAGAGGTTGATTGGATTTACAGCTACTGCCTGATTCCTTGGGTGTGGACACAAAAAGTTCGATTTTTTTGTTTTTTGTAATTTAAGGCCCCAAAAGGTACAGTTTTATATTTTACATGCAAAAAACACCACAATATGGGCAGGTTACATGAAATATTATTTTTCTGTTATATTTACAAGAAAAATGTCGTGGCTAATTAAACTATTTCGTTTTATTTCAAGAGTGTAAGTATGCAATCGAAGAATTCCACAATTAATTATCAGCACCTATCTGAATGGATTTAATGTATGCGTTAAAGAAGTGAGCATTGGTTTAGTAATTGTTTTATTCTTTAGAAATAGTTGCTGCTAATTGATTTCGTCGAATGATAACTGGTTAATGCTAATAACTTTCAAGTAAGCTGGCGTTAATTTAGACTTTGTTCATAAATAATTAATTAATTGGGTAGAGATGGTTAGATACTTCGTACATCGTGTATTATCAAGACGGTTGTCAATAAAGAGAACCGTCATGCGTCATCTGAGATCATAACTCCACTACTCCCATAACAGAAAGTAAGATTATTATAAAATCTTAAGCATCTCATCACATAAAATTAAAAACCATCACTCCTTACGTTACAAATTAATCTTGCGGTTTACTTTAGCGGAAAATATTATTCACAAACGTGTCCACCAATCGCAGTTTGCGCACACACAAAAGTGATAATTAGATATTTCTCAAAGCATCTTCAAAGACCAAATGTCGATTTCAAAATGGCCCTCGATCTTTTAAACTCTTTCGCAATTATCGGTAGTGCTTATATAGTCAGAAGTATTTACAACGTAAACGTGTCTTGAGATCCTTGGAAATACCTTTTTTCGTACATTTAGTCGATAATGAATGGTTAACATCATCTTCAGTAGTGCATTTTCTGTGGAATCTAATGAAAATATATACCTCTATCATCGCAATCATTCAAAAAATCGCTTTTTTCAAGTGCTGCCGAGTTTTTCATCAAATATGTTTTGTAGGTTGCGAGAAATTCGAGTTCTGCCTTTGTGTCTAGCTTTTTTACATTGGTTGCACGGACACGTGACAGAGACATCGATTCTGGCTTGTGTTACCTGCTGATAGTGAGTGACTGACTTAAAAACTGAGGCTGTTTCTTTCTTTCTTTCAATGTTATTTGGAAAGGGGGTTCCTCCACTGGCTAACAAAGTGCTGCGGTGCGCCAAAATTTACGCTCAGCAGAGTTACTCCCAGTTTCTGGGTGACGGAGGAAGTTCACAAGGGTGAGCAACAGCCGAGCTAGATAAAACGAGACAATCGATCAGTTGGTGTGCGTAGCTAATTGAGTTAATTGATTAATCGTCTCTCACTATTTTCAATCAATGCAAGCAGCTCTTTTCAACACACCTACACAATTACAAGACAAGAAAGAAAAACTCAGGCCAAACACAATAATATAAAGCTAATAACTCATCGTCAGCCCGTCTGCCTTGCCACCCTTGTCGAGTGTCGATTCTTTTCCAAAAAATAACATTGTCTGGGCCAATCTTCCGTTTTTTAAAACTAATATTTACACGATAAAAAGCAGAGAAAGTCCAAAGGCAGAGGGCTGCAGCGTTCTTTTTTTTCCGAAGGTGGCTTGGTTTGCAAAAACTTGGCTTGCAACCACCGTTCTCCGGCTTAAAGTTCGATAATTAAAAAACCAACAAACTCAAGCTTCGAAATGAGGAAATAAGGGGCGCAAGCGAATTCCGTGCATGTGATGCTGATGTCCACCCTTTTCTCAAGTTATCGGGCAAACCTCCAGAGCAGTAGGCGACCAAAAATTACCTGGCAAAGCTCTTGAACGCTGCCGACTGAGGATTGATGCACAGCGGCACTCGGCTTGTATTCAGTTGGTCGCTGATGAATTTATGCATTTCCTCTGCAAAACGAAAATCAAATCAGACACTTGATAGACGCTAATATATTTACCACAACACTTGAACAATTAAATATTTACAGTGTATAATATGGCAGAGGATTATTAAGATTTAATTTGGTGTAGTCTAGCCAAACACTAAAACATTTTTAAAAACCTTAAGCTCACAAAATTTAAAGAGGACCTTTCCATAAATTTAAATTTTTGAAACCTCAACCGTGATAATACCAATTTACATAATGTTTCTCCTATTCCACAGAGGACTGATAAAAAGGCCATTTAAATCTGTTGTGAACTGACCTTTAACTTGCTGCACTGACTTAAGGTTCTTCTCCCAATGGTCATCAAAAGGCAAGGGTGCAGCGGGTTCAAAGTCTGAAGTGTACTGTCGGAGTCCTGCTGGCGTTGTGTAGCAACACTTACACATGCAAGAATGGTATCGAAGTCGCCCTTCGTCCAAATATGGATGCGCCAGAGCATCCACAACCGAAATTCTCTTGTCCTGGAAAAAACATTCATTAGCAATGGTGATTTAATTTATGATGTTTTCGTTTCATCAGCCTAAAATTTGGTGTGAATAAACCTACTTGCTGAGACATTTTAGAGCTTTTATGTAACACAATAATCAAAACTTACTGGATCAAAAACAAGCATCTGACAGAGCAGATGGACCGCTTCGTGAGTGGCTTGTGCTGACAACGTGTAGAGGGCCGTGAGCGACGGTGGACGCTGCGGCCGCCTCAGCATATGTGCCCGGGCTCCCTCGCAGGCGTGACGCATGTCGTCCAGAGCAGGAGTCCCCAACAAGTCGGTGATCAACTCAAGCTGAGCCGACAAATCATATTTTAGGCAAAGGCATGGATTTGTAAAGGCGAGTGCCAACCTGTTGGATAGGGCTCTGCGCCTGGAACAGAATCCGCCGGCCAAGGAGTTCGCCGAAGATGCAGCCGACACTCCAGACGTCGACTGCTGCCGAGTAGTGCCTAGCTCCCATCAGTATTTCCGGCGCTCGGTAGTACTGGGTGACCACCTCTTGGGTCATGTGCCGCGACCGGTCGGGTTCTTCCACTCTGGCCAAACCGAAATCACATATCTGCAAAGAGAGAGTCGTGAAAGGGAACGAGCGAGCGACTTCGAACTCGACTCACCTTGAGCACGCAGTTACTGTTGACTAATAAATTTCCCGGCTTGATGTCTCGATGTAAGATCCTCGCTGAGTGTAGATATTTGAGGCCTGGAATCAGATGACATTGACGACAGTCAGCATGAGTTTACATTATAAAACGCTTTTGTCATTTCAAAGGGGAGAATGTGAGGTGAAATTCCCCGACGGCTGAGCTCGAAAGTGGCCGAGGAAAAAAAACTGTAATTGTCAGTCAGAGGAAAGGGTTACATTGTTTCGCTCTCGATTGATTTAATTTGTTTAATAGAAGGGTACGTTCCGGGAAAATATTTGACAAGGCAATTTGACAATAACTCAATGAACAAACAGCTCTAGGAAAAGCGCGCAAGCCGGTTCGGTTCTGGGAAAGGAAAAAGTAGAATGGCAAAGTTTGGCCTGGCGCCTGCCCTGCATTTCCGAGAAAGGCAAGCAGACTGCGCGCGAAAATCAATGAGTGTGTACCATGGGCAAAAACGTGAGCATGACTGTTCTGGGAAATGTGGGCAGTCGTAAATTCCGATTAAAATGCCATTGCTGTCAGCAGGAGGGGCGATTAATTTTGGAAATTGTCGGCCAGGTAACGTAGGGGCTACAGGTGGCAAGGGAAAGAGAGGCCCGTGCTGGCGCAGTGAGCAACTAGGATAGAGCTCGTTCATAATTTAAGCGAGCGCGCAGGCAGGCAGGCAGGCAACAACGACAACAACAACGGGACTTTCATCTGAATTAAGCTTAATGCCGAGTGCGCATTAAAAGCCGAGAAAAATCGTGTCAACTAGCCGAGCCGAGCGGCGGCCAAGTGCGCAAGAAGCCGCGCACACCAACAATAATTATTGCTCTCCTGCATGCACCGGGCGCTCAATTAATGAGAGCCAATTAAAATATGTCGAAATTAATTGAATCTCGGCGGCTCTGATTATTGCACCGGAAAATGTTGATGTTTTAATTGCAGGGTTTGCTTGCAGCCGGGTGTCTTTTCTGACGCTGCACTCGTGCTAATGGGTTAATATTTTATACATGAAAGGAGCGCTGGATGCCTTTCGAGACGGCCTCTCATTGTGCTTTTTTGAGAGGGCAAACTCTCTCGGGCGGGCAGGGGGGAAGACGCTGAGTGGATTCATTTCGGCCAGCTTCCGTGAAAACAGCACTCACCTCTGAGAATCTGGTAGAGGAAAACTTTGATGTGATCGGCGGAGAGGTGCTGCGGGGACACGATGATCTTGTGCAGGTCGCTTTGCAGCAGCTCGGTTATGACGTAACTGAACCAATTCAATTAAGGAACAAACAAAGAAAGTCGTTCGAGTGACAACTACACAGATAAAATAGGACTAAATAAACAAGTACCAGCCGAGAACACAATCCAGGTGCATTCTTGCGTAAATGTGATATGAATGTTAATTTCACGGCCGCGCTCTTTTTTCTTCATTCCCAGAGTCCCTTAAAACGTGAGAAAAGCGATGTTTCTTTCCTCCAGATCTGTCGGTTTCTGGTTTTCGTTACAATATACAGAAATTACGCGCAAGCGGGGCGTAATTGTCCGTGCACCCAGACGAGATCAAGGCAGACGGAGAAATATTAAGGCTGTCTGCCTCTTAGCCGGTCATTAGAATAATTGCAATTTTCATTACGGCTGCCTGCGGGTGCGTGAGAATCGAGAATGTGTGTGCGACTCGGAACTCGGAATGCCAAAGCTAATCAACGCTGAATTTGTATGAGTAAGAATACTACACGTATGTGTGTCGCTCAACGGCATTTCCATTAGAAATCATCGTTCAGTTTTTTATCCAAACATAATATAAAATAAAATAAAAAAAAAAAACTGGAAAACGCTTGTCATGCTTCTGTTTAATGCCGTAAATGCTTTCACAGAAACCATTGGTGAAGACTTCCATAATCCGTCTATGAAATGAGTACCACGATCGTAAGGCAGCATTTTGTAAGTCATTTTAGAGTTATGAAATAAATTTCGAAATATTCTGGTGGGCAATATTTTCGTATTAAGTAGTTAGCTCTTAACTCAACATGGATTTTTCAACTGTTTGTTTCACAAATTAGGAAATTTTAAAGGTACGATAATTGCTGCGTATTTATACAATGATTTACTAACAAAGGACCCTGCAATGATGTTCTTTTGAAATTTTAAAGAAGCTCTTTCTTGCACCACACTATTTAAAGTGGATCGATACAGGGCGCAGTTGAAAATTAATTGAATTGTTAGATGCAATAAACAATTTGAAATAATCAAAAATGACCTTGCTACAGTGAGAATACAAATTTTCTCCAGAATTTACAGCGCTTGACCACATTTTCCAGGCAGATTTCGATTCCTCACGTCAAGATCTATTCAACAGTGTATGACACTTTTCAGGGAGACTCTTTGTTGTGAAATAAAAAAGGTTTTCAAGTAAAGGAATTGAAATAGGATTGGAAAGCATTCTTTTTTTCTCGAAAATTTACACGGCTACTTGGGTCAATTTTGGCTTCAACTGAATCCTAGTTCATGCATTGGAAAAAATAATTTTCCAGCCTTTTTGCAGTATCAATCCTCTTTTAAATAAAAACTTCTTTGAGTATTCAAATTTCGCCGTCCCTGTTTGGTAATTTCCAGTCCAAGTGACTCGTCAAACGTTTCCCGTCATCTCTTTGAGCCGGATTTCGGCTCGGCTGATCAATTTTTGGGCAATTTCCCCGGGCACGTGTGCGGGAGGCCGGCCGAGTGGTGCGGCCCGCAGGGGTGGTGGTCGCGTTTGGGCGCTAACCGTCGCGGCTGGGGCCGCTGCTGGGCTTCCAGGCTGGCTGGCGACGTGCGAGGAGGCAGCTTGGGCGCGCGCGTGTGCCTGCCCCAGCGCCGAATCCATTGAGCCCTCGTCATTGTCATAATGTGGGCGAGTGTGTGTGTGTGCGCGCGGGAGTCATCGATTGCGCCCTTGCAGGAGCCACCCCACGGCGGGGGCTGCGCACAACCGCCGCCGGCTGGCTCCATTCGGAGGGTCGCCATGGAAACGGCGCGGCGCCGCCGCTCAAAATGCAGCACAGCCCAAATTCCAATTACGCGGCTTGCGCCCGGCTTAGGCGCAGGTATTTTAATCCGCGACACGCAACTTGACCATTTCTTTCTCGTCGGGGTCGAAAACCTTTTCTGGCGAACAATTGCATGCCGGCACCGGGCTGCGTTGCGGCAAAAGGTGCCGGGCCCAAATGAATTGCAAATAGCACTTCGGCTTTGAAACGCAGATCTTTTGTTTAGCAAAAATATACTTTCAAATTTGGAGCATCTAACAGTCATTTCTTTACATGTTTTGTGTCTCGTCAAGGACCTCGGTTTAAAGAGTCTTAACCCTTCTATGGGATTTATGTCTGCTGAGAGAATTTTAACCTCTTGTCCGCAGACACTGAAGTGAAATGTTGCGAGAAGTTGATTCATTCTTTCTTGCTAAGTATCCCCACTAATCGTGCCAGCATGCATTAAAATAGTTAATCGCGGCTAAGATGCAAAGTATGCATGAGACGCCGTCGCTTCACGTGCTGCCGGTGGCGAGCGAGATGCTTATCTCCCAGTCAGGTGGCGTGTTGGTCAAATAAATATGGATAAAGCAACACAATATATACGTATACTTCCAATATATGAATGCGTGAGATGCACTCGATCTCTCGCGTGGTCAATCACTCCTGCTTTTCAATGGGACGCCGAGCCCATTTGAGAGTGTAATGCACCCTCTGAGCAATGAGCCTATTTTCTTACTTGGCGGCCGCGCTACTTGAGGCACACGCGGCGGCCTCAACTGATTCATATCCTTTCGCAACGAACGGTGTAGCGACTAATTCGCCTTTTTGTGTGCTAATTCAGCGCTGTTTTTGTTCAGCACAAAAAATTATTCAAAACAAATAAATAATGTAAAAACAATAAACATTTACATAGTTGAATACACCCACTACAATTTTAAATCAGGAAACATCTCGCGATTGCTCAGAATTTCATCACCGGTCAACGTGAATAACTATCAGCAAAATGAAAATAAATCAAAACTGTTCTTTCCATTGGCTAACAGTTACATAGGTCTTCTTGGCATAACTGAATAGGATTTCCATCTCTGGCTTCGCGTATCAGGCACTGCAAAAAATATCGCACGCTGCGCCCCTTGTGTGTACCTTACATGCCAAGTTTCACAACTTAAATCAAGTCACATCCTCCTCTTGCAACAGTCGTAATTTTTGTTTCCATTTCCTTTTTTCGCTCTTTCGCCAGAGAGTTTTCACGAGCGAGTGCACACTTAGTGACAGATGGTGTCTGCGCCTGTCAGACGAAACGGTCATCCGGTCCGTCACTTGGCGAGGTCTGTGCGTTAATTGTATTGATTTACGCCAAACACTTATAAAATTCGTCTAAAAATAGTTACGGCTCCGCGTCTGGCTTACCCAACTCTGCATCAGATTTAGACCGACAGCGAAAGTTGTTGATTTCAGTAATTACGACATTATCTCATTTAGCACATTATGTCAGTCCCAAGAAGGTTTTGGCAGAGAGATGACAAATAATTGTATAAAATAGAAGTAGGGAACAAAAAGCTAGAGTGTTGAAAAGCTCGAAAAATTCCGGGAGTAGAATTTCAGATTTCTGTCCCTTTTTTTCGCGAGTTTTGGAGCATCGAGCGGCCGAAAAGCGGTCAGCGACTGCAGCTCGGCCGGGATTTGCGCGAATGCTGCTCGGCTGCGCTCTCGCCGCCTGCAACATCTAATGTACACGTTCCCAGTGCGGGCTGGCATCGATTTTCCACCTAAGGTCACGAGTTTTACCACGACGAAGGTCGCAAGGTCAGCCAGAGTTCAAGCGCTGCGTGCGCCAGAGTCACCTTTTTTACACTAATTCCTTTTAAATTGAATTTGTCAAGAGGGCACCCATTAAATATTCATGACGGCGTGACATTACTCGAGTTTTCGATAAGAGGACTGGCTAACAAAGATGACTATGTGTCCTGTTCAGTAACTTAGAAAAATGCTAGAAATTTTTAATCTTTAATGTATATTTTTTCTTTGAGGGCGACTCATTGTTAGGCAGAATAAATATGACTTTATCTCTGCAGGCACCACCCATCATAACTGAGTTGAATAGATATTACGGGTGCAGCAGCAAGCCGGAAGGATTGTCTCATCGAATGACACAACTCCGCAACTCGATTCAAAATTCAGGTCATTTCCCGACCGCTTCCCTCTTCTCCCAAGCAACGCAATTAATTTGCATCAAGAAAACGCTCAAGCGTCGTTTCTTATTTGAAAACAAGCAAATAATTTCGCCACTTTTTCTTTCGCGCGGTACAATGTTCCCTCTGTGTATATAATTGCGTGCTAGTTAGCAAGTTTCGCCACTATCGATGCACAAGACCCGGGCAAGCGACCGACTGAGTGGTTGTTGCACTTGCAAGCTTCTTCGGAAAGCAGTGAGTAAGTAGTTTTGTGACGCAAACGAAGGTGCACCCACATCGACGCGTTTCTCATGCATAAGCAAACGACCCTGCGGTGTACATACCAGCGGCATCTCAATAAAAGAGCAATTTGAAAAGCAAACAAAGCCGTGGGGAATGCTCTCTGGTTGTGTCCATATGGTGCGAAATTGTATTTTGCAATTCTGCGCATGAGATTTGAAAGAAAGGATACATTTCTTGAAAAAAGTCCAGATGTGGAGGCTGCAGAATGTCCAGCGCCGACAAAACCTGGAACAAGCAAGAAATTTCATAAATTTTCGTTCAAAATACAAATACTAACAGTAAATTTAACAAGTAAACATGTATCATTACGTTACAGAAATAGTTATTGAGTTCTGGTTCTGGCCACAAATTTTGTACTGTTAACTTACAAAACAAAATTTCAACGGGCACCGTCCTCACTCTTTTACACAAATTCTAATATGAAAGTTGTAATCACGTTGAATAATTGCATCATTTGTAAAATTAATGTCCTTTTCAGGTCATTGCTTTCCAATTTCTTCCAGCTGCAGATAGTAAATGGATAGACACGCGGCCGATTAAAATGTCAACCTGGCGCGCGCACTCGACTCCATTCAAGCAACTCCGCGTGCGTGTCGCTGCAAGACTAGATCAGCCGAGGAATATTTTGATCTCTGCTGCTGCGGTTAGTGTTCGCTAAATCGAATCCATTGTGAGCGAGCCAAGGATATAATAAGCGGCGGTTGATCTCAGACGAGTGTGTGTTGCGTGCGTCTGTTCTGTGCTGGATGAGCGAGCGGCAGGCGCAGTGGTTCCAACCCGGCATGTGAATCACGCGGCTCATTACAAATTTGAAGGTCGATGCCTCTTAATTGCAGCTGCCAAGTCAAGGTCCCTCCCGACGCGCGTCGGGGGCAAGTATTTCTAGCCGGGATGCATCTCGAAATAAAGCAGAGGGTACGTTCGTGTGCCGCAAAGTGCGACGCGAGGCTATTTCTAGTGCATCGCGACCAGTTGTGCGTCTTCTATACGCACCTGACCTCCGGGTAAAAATATCCCATGCACTGCTCTCGATGCGGAATTAAGGTTGGTCAATCTGATTATTTTTATGTCTCTCCAGAAAACATCAAGCAGGTAAAATTCTTTATACAAAAGTTAGTTGTTTTATGACAAGAATCTCAGTTTTGTAAGAAATCACGATTTTTCTTGCTCAAATGAAGAATTTTACAACTGCTTAATTAAGCATAAATTTCAAAACGATGCGGCTTTTTTGATCAACCAGGTTTCCTTTTTTATTTACGATTTTTTCAGGGAAAAGTGAAGCTTGAAATTATGAGCTGTTAAATTTTCACGCGTTATCTGTCTGTATCCGTATCAACTCAACTTGTTGATTTTGCAATTCGAGCCCCGTTGTATAGGGTTAGATTGCACAGATCGTACTGATGCACCGTACCGTAATCTAACTGCTGCGCCACAAGACAAATGGTGCGATGAAATCATTTTCGCTCGGCGGTTTCATTGCAGAACGTTTCCCAGACGGATGGAAATGCACGAATAAATAAATCATCGCTGGCCTCGATTCGGGCTAAACAACTATCGGCGCCGCCCAATCTCGCGCCGCTATTTTAATGAATTCTGGCGAAAATTCCACGCCGCGTGCATAAATAGCAGCGTCTCAACCGTCACGATTTCGGCGCGATATCACTTGATTTTGCGCCCCTCGCGAACACCCGCGGTGCTTTTTTGTCCACTAAACGCTGGCTGGAGTCGACCAAAAAGCCACTCTACGAGTCGCAGCGTTTTTTCGAATGAATAATTTTGTGTGCGCGAGGGTTAACTGCTTTCCACTTGAGCGATCGCATCGGCAGTGAAGAAAATTAGAATTTCGGCTTTCGTTACGGTCTTAATTCTTGAACGTAATTACGAAATTGGGAGAACTTTTGCGTCGGCACTCACCGTAAAATGCGTGTCTGGCTGGAGCTAATTTAGCATCGAAATTCCTCAACAGCAGATTTTGGCGGTGTTAAATATAGACCATCCATAAGAATTCGCAAAAATTTGGCTGGCGTCGTAATCACGATTAATGTTTACTGTCCAAAACTTTTTAATATGGAACACAATGTGTAAATTAAAAAAAATCCTTGTTCGTTGGTTTAAATGTTTGGCATAATATAAATATCAAGCTTCCTTCAACTCGACTGAAGAGCCAAGACGTGCCGTTGAATTTATTAAGACGGCCAGTACCTTTTTTTAGCATGTCACATTAAATAAGCATGAAAAATTGCAAATTGGCAAGAATGAGACAGACTTCCTGCGTCTTAGCAGAGCAAACTCGTCCCGATTTTTGAAGAATATTCGCAATCTAAATTCCCGAGCAAGATGTACGCCAAGAAGGCGAGTTGGCAGCGCAGCGTGCGCCATTTCCCCAGAGCGGACAATAACAGGATCACCTCCTTCACTAAGACTCATTGTGCAGCTGGGGGGAAAAGTCGTGATTTCCATTATCTTTGTGCTGTGCGAGTCGTTATAGGAAGTGATGGTGCACTCGCTTGACTGAAAATAAGGCGCACACACACACACACTCTTGGTCTCGGAGGCTCGCTCGTAAAAAATACCGTACACGGCAGGCTGCATGGTGCTGTTCACGACTCCTCTTGCAGCGTTCTTAGAAAAACTAGGCCAACTGGTGCAGCACACGGCGGATAATGTTATGCCATGATGGATTACACGGGCAGCGCGCGGAGTAGCGGGTGTATCAATGTATCGAGCAAATTTACCGTACGCTCAAACGCCGACACACTCAGTCTCTCTTTCTCTGTGTGCGAGAATTAAAACCACCTCTTTCTCACAATCGGTTTTTACGGGATTTAACTCATTTAGCTGAGAAAGAGACGGACTCGCTTTATCTAGATCGGATTGCGTCAGTCTGATTTGTGGGAAAGATATATTATGTGGACTACGCCCCCGTCTACTGTCTAATGCAAAAAGACCGGATCCTTTGGTAGCAGCGGCAGCTTGAGTTACAAACTTTAAACTTGCTTTAAATTAAATTGTGCAAGGCATAGTTCCGGTTTATTGTAGTTTCCCCCTGTTGGAATTCCACGCTGGAAAGGAGCGAGCGAAAATATTGCAGAAATAGAATTTTGCTTGGTTTGAGACGAATTTATTCCATAAAAAGATGCAGAAAATATACGATAAAGCCGCAGACGCAAATAGAGCAGAATTATTAAAACGACGCGTTTATAAAATCAGCATCTGCGACGCAGTTGTTACCATTTTGCGAAATATTGCGCTCTCAATATGCATGATAACAGGACGAACTAAATGGAAAATCCCAGCAACTTTTGAAAGTCGACTAGCGCGCTCTAACCCATTTAACCTTTTTATCAACGAGCTGCCAAAAATCGCCAATCAGCTTCATACGAATTTTCGCACGTAATGCCGTCTTACGCACGTCAACCGATGTTTGCACGCGCGTCACCGCAAACCAATAGAAATCGGCGGCAAAAGTGAAATCCGCCAAACGTCCATTGTTTCGTTTTTCATAAAATTCCGTGCAATGTGCGTGCCTCAACTGCTGTTCCAGAGTGAACGAACATATGCGCGCAACCGACCGACCACAGCCTTGTCCCAAATGAATGCAGCGCCTCATGTCAATTCATTATCAAACACAAAAAGCACAGAACAAACGACAAACGGTCGCGTTATCCTGCAACAGGGCCGCTAATTATCAGGTACAAAGGTCGCACTTCTACAGTTGTCACCGTGATGCGCTGGCGTGCTCAACCTTTTAAAATTTCACAATTTTCAATGAGCACCACGGCGCTTGTTAACCAGGTGAATAAATTGTAGCGAAAAACGTCCTCTTATAGGCTTAATTGTAAAGACATATACTTACATTTTCATGTTTGAAGAAGCACAACATTTTAAGCTCCCGGAAGACACGTTTCGATGACACGAGTGACTGGAATACGTTTGGTAATTTCTTGAGAGCAACTCTGCGGCCATCTCGAGGGTCGGTCACAGCCCTGAAGCGAAACAGAATATTTTAAGATGAGTTATCTCGAAAGTCGGCGGGTGATGTATGGGTATTGGGCATGAGGAGAGAGAGGGTTTACGTGGGCAGGCTCACATTAAAGACTTTCTGGTCGCCGAGTTATACGGTTATGGGCAAAACGAGTCCAGAAGGAGAGGCCGTGCTCGCGACGGGACTTACTCAGTCCAGAGCAACGGTGTTGCATAATTGCGTAATATTGAAGTCGACGAGTATTGGAAAGTTTCATTAACACGTTCGACAAGAACAACCAACAACTATAAACTTTTATCAAGTCAATCTATTGTGTATTATTTTTGTTTCGACGCAATTCTTTGTGGCGGAAAGAGGATGAGCCAAATTAGAACGGATAAATGAATTATGAAAGTGTGAAACGAGAGCATGGGAAGCGAACAATAATAATACGCAATAAAAATAGGCGGTAAAAATCGACGGCTTTATTGAGGAAGCCGTCGCTGAATAATATAATAGGGTGTCGCGTGCATGTGTGGAAGAGTTAGTTTTCGAGCGCAATTACAAAGTAAAAAGTGGCGGCGCAGACAATAAAAAGGACCGACTATACACTTCACCGTGACACCATTGTCTCGACCAAGAAGGTCCTCAATTTGGTCGCGTGCTTGAAATAAAAAAGAGCAGGTGCCACCTTCCGCTGGCCAACGCGTTCGCTAACAATGCAACAAAAAAATGATGATAATTTACAAAGCCATGATGCCTCGTTGACACTTAAGGAGACACCGACTTGCACACCCCTTATGGCAAGAAATGGTGGTTTTATTTTGACTATGGTTTTGGATCTGCCTAAATTTCCATCCAAGCCAACTTCAAGGTGATTACGCAGCAGCAGTTCAGAAATTAGTGAAATAATGACATTCGGTGAGGAAATACACTATAATCAAAGTTGTGATTTGCATTCCCCTTCTCCACGCTACACCGGTCAATGCCGAATATAAAAATCGCAGTGTCATTAGTAGGCCGATATGTTCGGTAATGGAATCATATTTCATCTCATTTTCGGAGCACGCCTCCTACTTTTCATTTGTAGGACTCAGGCGAGAGCCGCAGCAATTGCTTGGAGATTACATTTTCCAGCAAACTTTCACTTTCAGCCAGGTGAGCCGGCAGCCAGAGCGAGACGACAAATTCGAAATGCACCATCACGACGCGAGTGCATCAGATTTCTCGTAGTTTTTTTGTGCTGATATAAGAAGAGGTGCACGAGTGAAATTGAAATTGTTGAATCACTCGGGCCCCGTGCAGCACTCGCGCCGAGCGAAATGTAACGTGTTGCGTGCGATTCAGGTCACTGGGTCACCAGTCATAAGGCACACTAGGCGGGAAAACACCTTCACTCGTTTCGCTAATGAGAGAAATCGCGGTGCAGCAGGCGCGCTTCAATCCGCAATCGATTTTAAGCCGCGCTCTCGCTGTCGGCTGCCTATCTGCAGAGGGGCTGCGCCTGCTTCCGTTTCCTTTTCCAATTAGGTAATCGCTGGGCAAATGTATGATAAGACAGAACTCTGCTCCATGCGAGATAAATCGGCACAACCTTTGCTGTGACCTCGCAGCGTGAAGGCAAACATGGAAAATTCCAGAAAATGGAATAGCCTAAACTTCGAGTCTTCAGTTGAGCAAACGAGCAATAATCTTAATGAAATAACTTCATAATGAATTGTAAAAAAATACTATTAATATAAAATTTAAAGTATAGCAACTGTCAATGAAGAAATATTACACTGTATATTAACTTAAATTAATATGAAATGAAATAACAAAATATGATGATAGGTATAAACGGTGTACAATTAATTATTTTGCATTACTATAAACATTAATTTATTCATGCTAAGCTCCACACAAACTAATAGTTCAAAAAGTGGTAGAAGCTTATCAAAACAACAACAAAAATATCATCTATTCCCTTGCTTAAGTTTTAAATACACATTTTTAAGATATTAATAATGATTTGCGTGGATATGTGTAGTTTGAATAAAAAAAGAGGGAAAAGAACAAATAAATACTATAGCTTTTGGGCCTCTAAAAGCGGGTTTCCTTTGAATGCACGCATAGAGACACGAAATCGGCTAAACTTTGCTTTAAAAGAAACCAAAAGTCGCTCTCCTTTGCATGAAGCATGTGTATATAATAATCACTCACGAAGCGCATGCGGCAGGGTGCTTATGCTGAGCGGACGGGCAGCTCGAGCAAACTCGATTTGAATTTAACTAGAAATGTGAGTTTTTTCCTTTCGAATGGTGGGATGAAAAAAACTGGTTCGTTCGGCTGCGTGCTCTATGTTGAATAACAAAACGTCCCATTATTACGTTCGGAAACGAGAAAGACCAGCTCCGCGTCGGCGAAGGAGGAGATGAAAATTTTCGGATTTCATTTGTGCGGCTCATCATCATCGTCTCTCCACATCACGCTTCATTTACCTGGCTGGAAAGGAGCAGCAGCAGCAGCAGCTAGCTAGCTAGCTAGCAACTACTCCTTGATAATCATAGGGGCGGGGGAGACAAAAGCGACCGGGGCGTCAAGGATGGGAATCGCTGCTGGCTATATATTGTTTCCAGCCAGCACAATTCGTGAAGATGGAGATGAGGAAGCCAGCCAGCACGCGGATGCCGCCGCCACCGCGGTGCCAACAACCCTTGCCTGCTTCTCGTCAGATCAATTTGGACCGCACTCCAGCCACCAATTATTTTATACAGCCTCCTCGCTGCACGAGATTTCCGTTTTGAACCATCAGTGAAGATTCAACGCAATCCACGGCACGTTTTGTGTAATTTACATCTATGAGAAATTGCTTCATTTAATCTGCACCGTGTTTGGAGCGAAAATAAAAGACGTCGTCGACCTGTCGTCACGCCTTAGGTGTCGCGCTCAGGTTCGCTTTTCCGATCCCATCCATAATAAATAACAATCCCAATTAATGAGCAGGTGTTGTTGCGTGCAAATGTCAATCGAAAACGAGTTTACGCATTTTTCTCCTTTTCAACCGCTCGATGCTGGAGAACCAGAAATTCCAGCAGCAGCCGCCACTGCTCGTGGCGATCTTTACAGAAGCAGCTTGGGTTCAGGAGAAATGCACGCTGGAAAAATTATACGAGAGCAACACCTTGGTTGGAGGTTGCTGCGGCTCGCACGCGGCAGCTGCTACGCTTTGGTTCCATCCCCGGAAAGCTGGCAAAAAATAATGGCCGAGGCGAACAAGGTCGACTGCACCGGAGACACCCAGGTTGCAAATTGCGGCCAGATGATTGCCGCGGATCAGAAAAGGCACACCTGTCCCTGCGCGCGAAAGGTGCTCGCGGCGAACTTATGAGAGTCCAAATCGCCACTTTAAGCGGCGACTGCCGACCCAAGGTGGCTTTTGTGTACAGTTCAATTATCAAAATTTGTGAAAGTGAATTTCGTGGCAATCGAGGCGCACACAAAAAGCTGAAAATGCGCTTTCATTTAGCGGGGAGTTTCTCTGTCGAAAATTAAATTTTTCGATGACAGTTGCGGACACAGCTGATGACACAGCGCAGCTGAAAGAGGCCACAACTTACTCTCGAGAGCTAACTGTATTTTTTTTCAGCTTTATCGAGTTTGTCGACGCGCCTAGAGGAAAATCGAGACCTTGAGGAAGTCCCAAATGTTTAATGCAATGCGATCGTGCGATGCAGAGCACTCGTGACACACAAATTGAATTGCATCCAGCGATGAGAGCGTTCCGGCAGCCGCTAAATATGAATGCATGTAGGTTTCAAACGAGCTGAGGGAACGAAGTCGGCATACCGTGTATTTTGATGCGGTTATTGTTTATTGTGTGAGCCTAGGCAAAACCGTTTGAAAGCACCGTAGCGCGGCTTGTACAATGCGCGAGCGGTGATGATAGTGGTGACTTCTGTGCTCTACTTACTCAATGTGTGCTATTATATTGTATCGGACGGCGACCATCTTTCATTCCCATCTCGCATTGTTTATCTGATGCATTTTTTTTGCCAGCTCCTTCCAGCAACGGAGGAAAGTGTTGCCTAATGAATTTTTAAGCTTTTGCGTGGAAAGCTCAAAGTAGCAAAGTCGGAGAATAAACCGAGTATTAGGTGAATAGAAAGTTTCACAAATGATATAAAACGATTAATTTAATTGCGGAGAAAGAGAGAAAAAGTGAACGTGGTAGTAATTAGGCTTTTAGTAAAGTAATAAACAGTTAATGAAGGAAAAACGCAGAGGAAGAGATAAAAATCTCTTAATTTTGTTACAAGAGGATTATGAAATAAAGGAAGCTCGCCGCAAAATCACAGAACATTAAGCAACGGTTAGAACTTGTGGAATCCGTTCCTATTGTAAGTTCTACAGAGATTCGACCAATTTAGACAACTGTTGATGACTCCCATTCAATCGCAAAAAGTACGGAATCGACAAAATCCGAAAGCCTTGCACCGCTGCATTTTGATGTCGGTCGTTGTCGGTCAGAACCGAGCGATAATGGTCAGTTAAAATCGGTGAATTCGCAATGTGGAAAGAGGAACACTTTCTTAAATCCTTCATCCGAGTAGCTCGTTTTTTAGCCTCGCCGTGCATCGATGGCGAACTTGCAGCAACCGAATAAATCGTCTTGCCAGCCGTGTGTCACTTTCAAATGCCATACAAATGCACTCACTGGCATTTCACCGCGTGTCGCCGCCGCCGCCGCCACCGCTGCCGCGAAATAGGTCTGTCAGCGGGCAGGTATGTAAATAGCCTGCCTACTCCAATTATTGCGCGCGACTCCATGTCCAGAACTGAGGTCACATTATACACTCTTCAATAATCGAGCAAAACGACGGCGCGCGAACATTAATTGGGCCGAGGCTGAGTTTTTCGAAATTTCGGTTTCGTCAGTATTGTTCACGCAGAACAATCGACTCACATGCAAATCATCGTTGCGATTTTTCCAACTTGAGGCATATTGCTTAGTTTCAATAGCGGAGAAAGTGAGTTTTTACTCTCGGTTGTGCCAGGCGCCATGACGGTTATAGAAAACCTACAGAAACGAGCGCAAACTGTGCGATGCACGCGCAATTAATTTGCTTACAATGTGCTGCTAGGACATTCCAGAAGGAAAAGAAGTCTCTCATATCTGTTGTGTCGTTTCTCTCATTTGAATAATCACCAACGCTCTGCTCTTCTCGTCTTTCAGAACAATTTATGGGGCTTCGAAAACGCGCTTCAGTCGGGTTGGATATAAAGTGTCAACGTTTTTAAACAGCGACGAGTCCCGTGCGTTTGAATTATGTGTCACATTTTTCGACTTCAATTTCACAAACACGGTCAGTATCAGCCATCCAAGGTTATCGATGGATAAGGCACAAATTGAAATCGAGGAGCTTTTCACAATAATCAGTTTTCCCAGATACCGAGTACGCTGGAGAGCGTCAACACAGTGCGATTTATTTATAGTACTTGTTCAGTACCGTAAAAATAAGGGGATCGCGATTGTTTTACACGGTTACAGTGTCAGCCACGTGCAATCAGCACGTGTTTCCCTCTGGGAAGTCACATGTTTGTGAAAGCAACGCATTTCGACCTCTGCGTTGGGGGAAAATTTGATAAAAAAAATGAGCACGTTATCAACGAATTGACGAACGTCCTTCGTGTGCAAAACAGGGTCTTGTTGGCCGATCAGTCAACTAGGCAAAAAAATCAATCTAGTATTTTTCTAATTGCGAGCTGAGGAATGCATCAGTAAAAAAAGAAAGAATGTAATGTATGTTAAGTTACTTGCTCTGAATTGAAAATGAGCGAAAACAAGCTTGCACACGTTTACGACGAGGAATTTTAATTGAAACTAAACTCGCTGCAGATTATAAACAATGTTAGGGTAGCGGCATTATCTGTCTCTCGGGTCGACTTTGTTACAACGCCAAGTTTCCCAGCGCTGGAGTTTGCAGGCGGAGGTGGAGAGGCACGTGTGGCAAGTTACGTGGAGATAGATATGGATGCGCCCGCTGCCGCTGCTTCAGGCTGTCTAGTGGAGAGGCTGTCTGGGTCTGGGCGCAAGCTGGTGAATAGGCGCGCACCAACGGCCGGGATCTAATATCTGTCTCGTCACAATAAAGGTGCTGCCCTTAGCTCCGAAATTTATTACCTCAAATTACAATCGACCTCGACAGCAGACACACACGATTACAGCTCGACGCAATGTTATTAATTCCAGGCTCATTTGAATTCATCATGGTTTTGAGCCTTTCAGAACAAATTAAAAAGAGTTAGGACTCGTCTTCATGTTGTTTGGTTGGTGTCCGCGTGGAAGAAATGAGCTATGTTATTGTCCCACCATGAGTAAAAATCTGCCGTTTCTGTTGGGATGGATAAATTCGGACTTGTTGCCATGCACTCGCTGGGTCGGTGCAAAGGCCATCAATTCAATGCACAGACCCCTCGCGGCAGGGGCAAATCATAATGGCCCATAAACGCGGGCGACAACAGGTAAATGAATGTGTACTGCCGATAGTCGCGTTATTCATTGTTGCCGCTGGAAAGAGACAGACTGAGGGAAAACGAGCGAGGGGTGCGATGGAGCAGCAAGTTGGTGCCGCCGTGAGTGAGCGAATGGAAACAGCTGCTGCGACACATGTGTGCGTCTAGAAAAAAAACACCTGCCTCCACTTGGGCCGTCTGCTGGCTGAAAAGCCCCTGAAACCGAGCGACCGACAGACAAGCTGCTTCCTCTGCAGCTGAGACTTGGCTTTTTCCTTTTGTGGGACGCTTGTTGCTTGGCACTCGAGTGCAGAAAATATTCTGCAACGGCATAATACTCGTCGTTTTGCCAGCGTCAACGACGGTTTGAGATGCTTGACTGGAAATATTTCCCAGAAGAAACATTTCATATACTTATGTCTTAAAAAAATAATATTTGATGTATTGATGTGAGAAATAAATAATAGTTAACTGTATGCCCCTCTTTATGGGATTTAGATTTGATAGAACGGAAAAAGTAAGATTCAAACGACGTTTTTAAATTTATCTTTTTCTTCGAGAATAAAGACAATAAGTAATAATTGTTTCCATTGTTTAATAACTGGCCTATTTAGGAAAGAAGTGCTCGATAGTCATTGCTTTGCAACAGATTTGATTGAGACTGCAACAGCGCATTTAAATCGAGGTTGGAAAACAAGAGAAAAATGCGCTTGTTTTATTATCAGTTATCGCGAATGCAACGTATTTTCGCAAGTAAACGTCGCAATTATCAACGTCTAATTCGGCCATTCCCTTCTCCGCTTATCAATTTCCACAAATGCCACAGATATGCACGCGCGGCGGCATTGAAGTGAGCTTGAGAGATTAGACAATTCAACGCAACAATCACATCATTATCGGCAAACATATATAATAACTGCAGCACAGATGTTTGCCGAACTGCAAGGAATTCCGAGCCGCGGCGAGCCATCCCTGACGAGAAAGATGCTCTTCTATTTTCCCACTTGATTATCGATAAGTCACGTTTCCGCCGTCATAGTGACGTCACGTGGCTGCCACCAACTGTAAATACGGGCCAAGTAGGATATCTAATCGGCACGGTCGAGAGCAAAAACGAGACTATTCGGTATCGCCAAGTAGTGCCATTGGCGGCGTTAGAGCAACATCATTTATTCCAGATGCGATTTCTCAGAACTCACCAAATTAAAAAAAAGGTTGAACTCTGACGTTTAAAATATTTAGTGCTGTCATGCTAAAGGCGAAATTTGAAATTCTTATTTCATTTAAATAAAGTCTTGTTCTGCTTCGGAGTAGAAATGATTTTCTTTACAATAAAAGCAATCCAAGAATTTGCATGTCCGTCCGTTCGTTCATCTTTCTCCGAATTGATCATTCCATAGCGCAAATTCAATCTTTCCTCGTGGTAACGAGTAAAATATGATTCCACGAAAATCTGTATTATTTTACTGCTCCCAATTTGCATGCAACCGCTGGAAGAGGTTTTTGCCTGCGGAATTTTCTCTCCGCCTTCTTACACACCGGCGGCGTGCTCTATGAGGCACAATGAGGCTTAAAGAATTTTTTTGTACCGGTTTTTTTCTCACTTTTTTACTTTGCTGGTGCTGCTGCCAAGGGCAATATCCCTGGCACACTACATGGCCATTGTACCTGAGTCCAGGTGAAATAGGGCAGGTGTGTTTGCTGGCGGGCAATAAAAGAGACTTTCCAAGGAGAGGCTTTGTGCCTGCTGCTGCGCGCGTTTTCAAGGAACACTCGGTGCTCACTCCTTGCGTCAGAGGAATTCTGCGCGCCGATGTTCATCAATAGAAAGGTACATAACGCGTCCCGTTCCTACCGTTGGCTGATTTTAATCTCAAAATATCGTGCATTGAGAATTAAGTTACGAATCAAGTCGTGAATAAAGATCATGCTGGTGCGAGCTATATAATGGGGGTTTTCAGTTTAGTTATATATTATAGAAAGTAGAGATTCCATATTTTTGTGGAATTAGAAAGCCCATGCAACTCACAAGAAATTCTGTGGCCTTAAGTTCTTTATTGTTTAAAAATGAAAAAATAAGAGTTTCCCAATTCTTTCTCAATCAAGCGATTTGTATTATTATAAATTGATTAATTATGCAATCAGAATCAGAGCGCAGCAATCGCTTACATCATGAATCATGAGAATTAATTAAATTAATTAATTTACAAAATTAATAGTACTACACTTCTCAAGTTGGATCGAATACAAAATTTATTCTAACAGTCTAGCGGCGTTTAGCGTCCTGAAATAGAAACGAAACAAAACCCGGCCAGATTCAGTTGCACTAGAGATCCGTCTAAATTAATTTTTCCGGTTACAGACACAGAGCTTTGGAATGACGCCTGCCAAGGGCTGGTTTAAAGAGCCACTCACATGTTTTCATTTTTTTAAATATCATTCAGCCGTCTGACTGCTGGAGTAAACTCTGGCAACGCCGGCTAAACGAGCCCCCCACACGCAGCCTAGGCAGTCATCTAGCATCCCTCGGCCTTCATATTTACAAAATAAGCTGACGAGGGCGAGCACCTACCTCCCCTCAAATCTTCCACCCTCTCCGGAAAACTCGAAACGTCCCCCTCGGCATTGTGCTTTTCCTCGCTCGCTCTCTCGCTCTCATCAGGCCAGAGTTAGTTAGTTATTCAATTAGATCTGGTAACGAACGAGGACGCTGCTTTCCTGATCAAAATTCAAAAATCTGTCTGCTCACGCGGCCGGTGGAAAAAAAGGGGCCGGCGGTCCATCCAGACCGGTTGGGGGCACGCTGGATGGAAAAGCTGTTGCCTTGGATCCGTCATAAAACTTCCACTGCACGGCAGATGTTGCCAGCTGAGCGGAACTTTGGATTTTTATTCCTTTAAGTGGATAAAAATATAGCGTCACGAATTCAAACGTCTGACGTTTTGAAAATTACCTTGATATTAAATTAAATTACTTTAAAATTCAATAAAAATGAATTAAAACTAAACTTTTGCCGATTGTAAGGTAAGTCGACTCGTGAGATTTATTCACAATTCTTGACAAATTTAATATACATACATGGAAACTTTGCTCAACGGGCGGATATTGAGAATATTTCCACTTACGCAACCCTTGCTTCCCGAATCGTACTGCTGGCGGGGGAGGGAATGAGTTTGTGGCACTAACGGTCTTTTCTCTCGCTCCCGACTCCCGACCAAAGCCGCGCCACAGCAACTTTGTATGCTGCATGTTTTGTTGCCGACGACCGAAAATCGGGGAGCGCCCTGGGGAAATTTTGAAACTTAGCTCTCGTTTCGCATGTACGGCTCACACAGATTGGATCGTTTTCTGATAAGCGACCAGAGGCGGTGTGCGACCGTTTTGGCGTGCAGAATCTGCTCCATTTCGCCGCAAAAGCAGAGAAGAGCAGGCAATTTGCTTTTGACACGAGCAGATAGATCTATCTGGAGCGGTAATCTGTGAATTTTAGCACGCTGCTTCAGCATATAAGGTAACACTCATGGAAGGAATCGTGCGCAACACCGTGAGCTTTGCAAAATGTCACACAGTAAAATAAGGCGTGCTGGTACTATTGTACTTGCAAACTTTGAATTTTTTATGAGAAGTTTACTCAGAAGCAGTTATTTTCTAACTATTTTAACATTACGTTGAAACAGGAAAAATCCTTTATTTACCTTTCCTTGTAAGAATTTTGATTTCATTGCAGTCCGCTGAAGAAATGAAAAAAAACGATGATCTTAAATTACAAAAAGGAATTTTCCCCATGTAAGTCGAGCGATTCGGTGAAGGTACTCTTGATCCACCCACCTTCCCGGAAATTCCATGCTACGGATTCATCAAATTTGAAGTAATTGCAGGCCATGAGTAATGACAGAGCAGAGAAGTGCTCAAAAATTTCACACTCATCCAACAACCGCCAAAGCCAACCCGAGTTTTCCCGCTGTCCCGCAAATTATCAGCGGTACGACCGACTCTTTCCTCGTCGGCATTACTCGTGCACGGAGAGCGGAGGCGAATTACCGAGAGGGAAAAAGAAGAGTCCGGTGACCTCGGTCGGCGGTTTAATTGACTCGCTCAGCAGCAGAGCTCCGACAAGCAAGGCGCGTTTTCCGGAGCGCAGGCATTTCCGTTTTCGTTTTCCCTTGACGAGCATTATATATATCGTATCATAAAACCGGGTTGGGGGCCGAAAATTAATACACGCGTTTTGAAAAAAATGTGTGAGAGGAAGTTTTGAATTACCACCTCACGATGAAGTAAAAAAGGCGATCAGGAGGCAGTCAGGTTGCAGAGGAAATCGAAGCAGGATGGCGATGCACTGCGATATTAATCAGGACATACAGGCGACGAGGATCCCTTGCTTTATAAATATTATTCAACGCCCACTCAACTCGTAATGACGAATTTATTGTTACTCTCGCCCGCTTTGCTGCGTTTTCTGTCTGCGCCGGTCATATGATCCCGCTTGATCCGCGGTTTCCGGCACGCATTCGTCTTTTCTGCCTGACTAACAGTGTTGTCAAAAGTATAATAATGTCACGCGGGTAATATTTCGCCAGCACAATTATTTTTCTTATCGCTATATATAGCAGATTTTCGTTCTATAGAAATTCTAAAGGCTTCAAATGGGACAAAGTTGGCAAACGTTGTGGCCTTGGAGAATATGAATGAATCAATTAATGAATCGGCTAGCCAGATAGAATCGACTTAACTGGAGATAAAAAATCACTAGAAATTCATAAAGTTTATCACCAATTGTCCTCGCTGCGATAAAACTTAAAGGTTGTGTGCAAAGCCGTATAATATTTCCGCAATGCAAATTGTTGCCTCGGACGGCGTGCTTGCAATTCCAAGGGGAAGAATCACACACGATTGAGCAACAAACGATTTTTGTAATACAACGGAGCGAGTGCAGTGCAGCACACATACACGAGAAATGAATATTGGCGACGAGGGTCGCTGCGAAAAGTGATCCGCGCTTACCTGAGAAAAAGAGAGACGAAGAGAAGAATATGTGTGTACAGGCTCGTGTGTGCGAGAAAAGGCGGCCTTGTAAAATCTGGTTTTATTGTTGAGCCAGCCAGCAGACCTTAACCTTTCCTTGCCAGAATATTGGAAAGTTCCAATTATTCAGCGCCGGGCTTGTTTGGCGACCATTCAAATGGCGCGAAACTGCTCCGACACAACTTGACAGTAAAAAACTATTGATTTGAATTTGATCGCTGGATAAAAAACTGCTTCTATTTATGACCATTGATACCGGTCGAGGATTTTTAAAAAACAAGAATAAGATGCGAAAAAATTGAGCTGATGCACGTGTGGACGTCGGTTGCGCTAGTGGAATGTCTCATGCAAATGATTCACCGCTGAATCATCCGCACCTCCAGGACTTCCCGCCCTTTGACTTGACGCATTGGTCAAATGGTTTCAGGACTTTCCCTCGGTCAGGCGGCCGCGGAAAAAAGCCGTCATCGCAGACACAAATGCGTCCGGCATGGTTATTTCGGGTCTGACAGACACAGACAAAAATAAATTTCTTATTCCTTTGGGTTTCGACTTTGCGAGACACGTGTAGCAAACAGAGTTTTTCGTAACCCTCGCCTGTGCGGTGACGTCGTTTCAGAAAAGGGGGAATCGATTTAATTGTTGTATTTGCATATAAAAAAGTGTTATTTTTAAACCTCTTGCGCTCGTGAGGAGTATTGATTGAAAATTGTTTCCGGCGTACGTGCTGAGGGTGCGTTAGTATTTGTCCGCGGACCCTGACAGGATGGGGCTAGGTTTAAAAGGCTCAACGCTCGCGCCGCTTCTCAAGGAGCTTTTTGACTAGAAATTATTTGACAAATGAGGTGATGATTATCCTGCCAGGAAAAAGGAGAAACGAAATAGAGAGTTATTGTGACAGAATTCTTTACATGCCTAGTAGTAGTAATAGTAGAGCGTACACTTTGGGGGAAATAGTAAACAAGTATCGGCTGGTTTCTATGATTATAGACGAATTCTTTAAGAGTCACTCGCTCATGGCACAGCTGTTGGCCTTCCGCTCAAATGCTTTCTTGACAATATGTCCGACCAGAATTCTCACAACCGTGGTGAAAAAAACAATACATTATAAATAAGTACGTAATCCTGGCCTTTGCCAGCTAATCATCACCATAATTAATTAACGATGATTATGTTTTGAGTAAAATGATGGGATTGGAATTATTCTATTAAGGGTTTTCGATAGGGACTCACCAGACGACTCCGAAGGCGCCGTATCCGATGGGCCTGTCAGGCTGCACGTCCTGAGGCTGCTGCTGTCCAGCCGGGGGTGCCGGAGCCTGGTGCGTGGGCGGCAGGGCCGCGTGGGGCGTGTGGAAGTAGGTGTTCTGCGAGGCGGCGGCGGCCGCGTGCAGGATGGCCTGGTGATGCTGGTTAGCGGCTGCAGCGGCGGCCGCTGCAACCGCCGCCGCGCTGCCGCCTCCGGGGGCCGCGCCTTGCATCAGGGGCATGGACATGGGCACCCTGGAGTGTCTGGTGGGACCAACCACGGCCATATGAGTGGACAGAGGGCTCTCGGGGTGGTGCAGCTGCCGGGGTTGTCTCAGCACAACATGTCCGGTGCGCCGAGTAAATTAGTGAAGCCGAAGACAGAGACACTGAACACCTCACACGCCAGCCAGCTCTCTCTCTCTCTCTCTTTCAAAAGTCAGTCCTGGTGCATGCTACGCGGCTGCTCACGCGTCCGGCCCGCCACCCTGCAGCCCTTGGACACGAACTCGTCGACGTTACTGGGCACATTCACACTTGGGACAGCAGGGTTCACGGGCTTCTACTCTGAGCGTGAGACACGAACGGAGTGCTGCGCGCTGGTCTGTCCTACCTCAGCCAAGCCAGGCCAGGCAACAGCTGCAAGTCACAAAATGGTTTCAGATTGGCTGCGGCTGGAACCCGACAGTCTTCGTCCCTCTGTGGGCTGAACGACGCACAAACGCCAGCTTACCAGCACCAGCTGTCGCCAGATGGCTTTGGCGGCCGCGCTGCCTGGTGCCTGCTGTGATTTTTCGCGAAATCTCCTCCCATTTCTTCGCCAATTCCTATTGGACGATCAGCTTCGATTTATTATTTTCGTGTCTTCCGCAGCCGCAGACAAGAGGCTAGTGGGAGTGGAGAGTGGAGCAGGAGCGCAGCGTAAGAAAACATTGTGATCTGTCTGGGGCTTCAGCTGGCTCCGCAGGCACATTTTACATTTTTTTTCGTTTGCTCATGAGGGGTTGCCGCTGACACTTTTTGGTAATATATAGAGTGAGCAGCAGACACAATGGAGAAATAGGAAGCTGCTCAGCAATGTCAACTTCAAGGTTGGTCTTTATTGTTTCTGAAAATACGTTATGTATAATTCATGCAAACATCTTTCTTCATTCATGCTGTTTTCTCACGTGACTGCTACTGCGACATTATTAATTGTATCGAGTGACGCATTCTCATCCTCTCTAATTACCATGCCTTTCATTTTTCAGGGATAATAGCTTGAGCGTTGTTTTCGTCTATGATTGCGAATGCTGTGTTTCTGAAGCGGACGACCCTCAGGATGCCATTCTCTACTTTCACCCCCAATGGGTCAGCGAGCAGCAGAGGCTGGCGCTTTGTGGTCAGCTCATGGGTGTCACGCACTTTTTTCTCGCGTCCTTCAGCTGCCCCAAACTAATAAATCTAAAGAGCGGAAAATTTGCCATCCGTCAATGTGGAAGATACATTTTGGTAAATCATGATTTTCCATCTTGAAATCAAATATAATAATTATATTTTTTGCAGGCGGTTGGCACAGACCACAGCAATCCTTCTTGGGTGCTGCAAAAAAGAGCAGACTCCCTGTTCGCGATGTTGCGACTTTTCCACGGAGGAATCGAGGAAATTGCCAACGGGTGCGCCTCTGACAGAAATGTCCTTGTGTCGAGGCTGCAAGACATCCTTGATACTTTGGTTCCTATGGCTCAGAACTTTGGAGATCTCTTTGGTCAAGAACCTGCTCTCTTGCTGCCAAAAGTATGTTCAATATTAATTGCTGAGTAATTAATCTAAATAAATCAATTATTTATTTTAGAGTGCCAACAATGTATTCATAGAATCGGTGCAAGTGCTCGAATATTTCCAAAGCTTGCAAGGCGTCATTGGTGGTACCATTCTTTACAACAACAGGTAAATTAATAACGTGACAAAATAATTCATTTTCTAAACCAGTTAATTTTGCAGAGTTGTTTCAACTCAGCTTCCTGCAGAACTTACCCGCAAGCTAATTTTCTCTGACCCATATCACATTCGGGTAAACACTTGAGTGCACTCAAAATTCATGCGTTAACTTTGATTACTTTAGAACTCCATAGAGACTGTTCCTGCGCAGTTTGAACTACCGCTTGGTGTTAGACTACTGAGAGTGTACTTAGAGCAGAAGGACCACGATTCTCTGGTTTTCGCAGCTAATATGCTGAGAGATTTATTTAATAGCATTGAAACGACCCGTCCTGAAAGAGTGAGTGACCTTTTGTGACGGCCGCAAGTGCAAGATTGACGTTTGTAAATTCTGTTTAAGGTTGGAAGAACCCTGGGCAGTGGCATGATAAGAGACATCTCCCGGATCTTCACCGTCCACGAAGAGCGAGAACCATTTGACGAGGCAGACGGCCCCATGATAAATTCGCCACACAACGAATTCGCGCCGCCATCCAGCAGACAAAATTTTCGCACGGCCAGCGTTCCGTTCGATGAAAGGATCAACGCTCCAATGACGCGATTCAGCCTGCCCGTGGGCGCTGTCACGCCTGGAACGCTGGGCAAAATTTTGCACGCCAAACGAATGTCAATTTGCGCCCAAAGGGACGAGGAATTCCAGGAGGAAAGCTCCCCAGAGACGCCAGAAGAAAGTATATTCCGTCATTCGCCCGTGAAAGAGGCAGCAGAGGAAGAGGAGAAGGTGGCCCCCATTTCGCCTTTGAAGGCTCGCTGCCGCAGTCTGGACAACTTGGCCGCCGCCATTCCCTTGCGGGGCTACAGCTTCGGCCTCCCGAAATTGCACCAGAGCGAGGAGGAGCCGCGTAAACGCAACCCCATGCAACGACTCTTCAATACTATCTGCGACCCCAATTATCCTGTGTTCAACGCCAATGGTATGCCGATATCTCAGTCCTTGTTCGCCGCTTATCTCGAGAAGCACTACTGCGAGCTGAACGAGCAGGGAAAAATACAGAAAATCAAAACGCCAGAAAAGAAACCGACGACACCAGTGAAAAAGCCTGACCTTGTGGAAAAAGCTGACAAGGCCCAAAACGATTCTGACAAAAGTGCCCTGGAATCGAAGCCATTTGAAATAGCCAATAAAGAGGTTTACAAGCGCTCTCTTAGCCTTCCGTTGAAATCTCTCAACCTGTCTGACGCACCTGATTCATCAGAGAAATCAAAACGAAAGTCTTTTGTACTCAATCGGGACGAAATGCCACCAGTGCCGACTAAGCTGGAGTTGTTCAGCGTTCCAGACAGGGTGGAGACTCCCTGCGATTTCTCCAGTTTCGCTCGAAGTGTAGCCACACCGGGGGCTCGTGTCACAACTCCTGCAGAATTTCGATCTTTCATTTTGGAGAAGAGGAAAAAGGAGCTGGCAGCTTACAGGGACAAATCTATGGAGGAAAGCTTGGCAATCCACCAAGACGAAATGGTCAAAAGTGTTCTCTACACATATGGCTACCAAGGCATGACTCTCCTTTTACTTCTTGAGAATCAATCAGAAATGGACAACGATTTACTTTTAACCATTGTAAGGATGTTTCAATTTCCCTTCTTTATTTTTTTTAATCGACCCTTTGACAGGAAAAAGCTTGGCTTGAGTCGGCTCCTCAACTTGAAAGTCGGCTGAGGAAGTCTCTTGAGCAAACAACCAGCGCCGACAGCAAGGAGTCGTACAGCTTCTTGCATCTAGACCCTGAATGGGATGCACTTCAGAGGGGTGGCTCATGGGGTGCTGCACAGCTGTCGGTGGCTAGGAAGCTGCACTCTGATTTGAAGTCTGCGCCAGACATGACAGAAATAATTGCCAGGTGAGAACATTGTCATCAGTCATTCTACCCCAATAAGAAATTCAGAAGCTACTAAAAAAACTAATCATATATGCTATCTTCAAAAACATCTTTGAAAAAGTTTAAAAATCTTTTTCAGGGTTGCAAAAACTCGCATTTATAAAAATGAAGTGCTGTGGTAAAAAGGTTTTTTCAATTTTAATCAGTTTCTTGCAGGCAATGTTTGCACCTTGTTTTTCAATAATTTTCTAATTCTATTTTTTTGGAGAAGCTGAAGCAGAAAATAGCAATTTTAAAGAATAAAATCTACTTTATTTAGGAAATTTTGACCACTCAGACAGCAAATTTTAGATTTTTGCAGGGGGAAAATTCATATCTTGCGCCAGAAATTGGTAAAAATTGAAATTTTCGGTGAAAAACGAGTGATAAGCAAATGCAACCCTGAATTCTTTTTGCTGTCTAGTCTGGTAGTTAATTATTGCCCTTCCTTTCCTAAGAGCGTGTTTTAATTATGATTTCAACATAAAAAATATTAAATTCTACCAATTGCATAGGTGCGAGGACCAAATTGTTTACGGATCGCAGTACTGTCTGCAACAAGTCTTTTACCAGCAACAAGCTGCTCCAAAAGTGGGTCTTCCAACTCCTGCTGATCTCATGGGAACTGTTCCTTTGACAGCAAAGCGTCGTCTTGAGCGAGATCATGGAATCTTACTGTTGTAATCAGTGTTTTGAGCTTCCTACGTTTTTTTACAGGTTTTGCCTGTTTTTGTGGTTTCCAATAAGTCCACTAATTGAGGCAGTATTTCCATTCCAATGTACTAGTCTAATCAGCTATGACAATTATCGATGTTTTCTTCATATTATGTTAAAAATGTGATTATTATACTGAATTGATTTGAACTGTGGCCATTCCCAAGTTTTTAGTTAAAACTATTAACGAAAATATATATTTTGTTTGTTACTCAATATTTTGCAATAAAATTGTGACATACTTGTAGCGGTGAGGTTTTTTTTATCAAAACACTTTGAGTTAAGATGACAAGTATATTTTCACATTCACACAACATCGGTCGCGGCTCTTGACCAGGCTGGTTATCAAGTGAAAAAAATACATATACCCTGAAGAATAAATACACACGTATTTTAAGTCCATGCAGTGAGTTAAAATAGTATTTTTTGATCCCATCAGAGAAGTGGATTCACTCACTTCTTTGCAGCCAAATGCTAAGTGTCTGTGGCTTAAGTTGTATTCAGATCCCTGCCTCATATCGTGTCGCTCCCACAAACGGTCACAGGTTTTAAACGAATTGGATGCAGTTTCACGCAGATTTAATACAAATACAAAATACAGATCGCAGTTGTGCATATTTCACACGAGAATAACCCTTTTTACATACTAGAAAACAGTTTTAAGATAATAAACACGTCAACAAATAAAAAAATGATGCCATCAACAATTATTGTGCGCAGCGGATAACATAACTTCCAAAATGAATCAAATTCATGGCATGGGGTGTGGTAAGTACACTGCAAAAATTGTCTTTTTTCACAACAACTCGGAACAAAACTGGCCAATATAGATGCAAAGTGACATGAACATTTTTTTCTGTAAAACTCTTGTCTCTAAAATTGTGATCACAATGTGGCACTGAATTAGTGTTGAGTCTTCTTGAGTTGATATAATATATTTTTAGCTGTCTGCCTCTGCTGGCGGTTCCTCGACTGTTTTGCCTAAAGCGTCTTCAATCCGCCTGTTCCACTCATTCTTATTCTTTTTAATGTCATTCGTGTTTTCAACGACGATAGCATCGGGCGATCCATACTTTGGAGCGTTGTCCTTTGGATCGTAGCCAAGAACGGCTAGCATGGGGGCAATATTTGGCATATCTCGAACGACATCATCAGGGAACGATCCAACCCATTTGTTTAAAGCCTCTAGGTTCACAGGTTTTATAACCTGGTCCGATGAACGCTCAACTCTGAAAACAGAAATGACTTGAGTCAGCACAACACAGGAATGTGGAATGAATTCTTACTTTGATAATTGCACTCCGCCAGGCTTATCAATCGCTTCCTCGTGATGCAATACTGAATCGTGCCAAGGAGCGTCTAAGAACTTCAAAATTTTCTGCAGCCACACTTTCGGATGAAGCACCAGCTGCTCGTAAGGGACTGGCAGGCAACGATCAGCCCCAACCTTTTTGCATTGGTTGTGCATGGTTTCAGAGGCGGCATTCCACTTTTCCAAGCACTGCTTTGGGTTGGTTAAATCAAATCCTGTTATGGTCACCTACAAAATAAATTGTTAGCAGACAGTTAGGGAAAATGGCTAAACAATCAAACCTTTCTACTGATGATTGAGTGAACCGTGGCTCGCCCATCCCGCACCATGTAGATAAACTTGGCATTTGGAAAGAGTTCAGAGAGGTACACAGCACTTTTCAGGGTGAGGGGGTCCTTATTGCACAAGCGAGGCGCTGGCTCCCCGTGCTTTGCTATGATTTCAAGACTAAACGCTGCTATGGCCGAGTCCAGCACCTATAAATTAATTAATCCAGGGAAAAGTGAGTGAAAGTCGAAAACTTACCGATTTTGATAGGCCTGCTTCTTCTAACCGAAGACTTTCTTTCTGTGATTTCAACCAGTGGTTTCTCATTTGTAGGATTCGGGGAATGACCCTAGTCTCCTGCCCACATCTGAAAATGGCAAATTAAATTGCAGAATTATTTTAAATTAGAGTTAGAAAAAAAAATGAAATTATCTTAATGCCGTACCTGATTTCAGGGTGGGCATCAAGCATGGCTCTCATTAGAGTTGTCCCAGAGCGCGGAACACCGCCGATAAAAATAAGCGGCATCTCTCTGTGATACTCATACTTCTTCTTGTCAACGCCCTCGACAAATTGCTGCAACAAGTTCACAGAACATTAATTGTCACTGCTCGACGGGGCGAGTGCTCATTACTCTTACTGATTTGGGCACCATCACGTTCTTTGGAGATGAGCATGTTTGCTGCACCAAGCTGTACACGAGCAGCAAAACAATGGCGGCGAAAGACAAATAGAGGATCACACGGCGCCCTCCGCGCACCATCATGTTGTCGCTCAAGCGAACATCATTATTACTAGAATCTGTAATCATAAAAGTCGGCTGTCATTAGTACCACGCGCCCGCGCGCGCAGACAAAAATAAAATTGTTTGCGCCTGTCAACACTTCTTTTGTGACATATATAGCGTCTGTTAAAAATTACATGGTGAATAAAAGAATTCTGAATATACAGCAGAACTAATTTAAAACTTACTATGGTTATTAAGTTCTTGTGCATTCAAAGAGAAGGGTTGTAAGAGCCGTTATATTCAAATTATTGATTTCTCTCGTTTTATATAATGAACTGCGCCTGTGTTTTCTCTAGAGATCTCAGCCAGCCGCGCTACGCCGCGCCAGCCAAGCCAGCCGTCGGTGAAAAAGGGTCAATTATTGTCAGCCGCACCAGCCGCCGCTGAAAATGTCTAGCCACCGCCGCCGGGCAAAGAATTCGGCTAATCCGCCGCCTTAAATCTTGCGACTGAGACCTGTAGTCTTCTCTTCTCTGGGCATGGGCATGGTCCAGTACAAAATCGCTTTGCCGTTACATTTAAACATCAACGCGAATCCCAAAAAAACGAAAGAAAAATTGGTTTGGTTCCCAGTGATACATATTCTGCATGGGTCGTACTAACGTGTGTCAACTACGAAATATGTTCCTTTTCTGTACCACTAATATACAGAAAAGCAGAAAACCCTCGGCGCGTTCGAGATGTCAGTCCTGCACGGTAGGGGGTGAATAAAATGGCCAAACTTTTGCATGCAACAGTTGATAAGACGCGCGGCGTGCTGCTTTTGATTAAATGCACACGCAGCAGACAGAGGGTCCGCATCGAGTGTGATTAGACTGCGATTCCCTTGGGTGTTGCCGGCGTTATATTAGCTCCGTGATACATTTTCCATCCTCATCAGCCCGACACCACCACTGGGAGAAACGACAGGGCGAGTGGGCGAACGAGGGTAGCGAGTGCGTGGGCGAAATCGGCTATGACGTCTATCTTCTCCCTGCTTTGCTCTTTCTCTCGCTGCTGCGCCGAAAGCAAGGGAAAAATTTCATCCGCAATTATGTGGCATTCAACCACATAATATTTTACCGTTCGGTGAAAGAATTAGTAACAAAATTCCGAGAGTAATTGAAGTTTGAAGTGAATTTTATTTACATTTATGCTGCTCGTAAATTTTCATAAAATAAAAACAGTGCTGTGACTGAGTAAATTTCTGATTGCGCGAGCGACAAGCAGCTGAAAGCGCGAACATTCATAATATTTTTGAGTGCATGCCAAATGCCTGAATCGCCAGAATAAAGTACAGCTGGACGAGCCCATGAATAGAGCAATTCATTTAAAAAGCTGGGAAATGCCACGTCCTACAGCACATACGGATGCAATGCGTCGGAAGTTGAAATTGTGTCCAAATTAGATTAATAACTAACTCTCTACTGCAGTGAGCTTCGAATGAAATGAAAGCATTGTCTACTGCCAAAGAGTTGAAGGAAAAGAGCAAAATATCAACTTGTGCATCGATAAAAAGTCGAAACACACATTATTATTTGTGCCTTGTACGCGTTATTAAAAGCCGCACTGTGTAACTTTCAAGCGAAACAAACGGCCTGCTGGGCATCCAAAATCCAAACTCTTGGCAAAGGATTTGATTGCTGGATGAGATGGGGTCGGAGTCCCCTGGGCTAAAATTGGCCTGGCCAAAGCGGTTAAAAACCTAATAAAAATCAGAACGAGGGGCTGAGTTCACGTTATTATCGTATTGTTTAATGTAGCGTTCAAAATTCACCATCAGAAAACCCCCACCTTCTGAAAAACCATGAAACTTTAAGATGGCTCTCATCATCGTTGCCACAATGATGAAATTATTCAAATGAGGAGAAGCGCTTCCTGTTCAGATTGCCAGCACTCAACCCGTCAGCAAACAAATTGCATAGAAACTCTTGTGAAAAGCCCGCGGCGGAAGGATGAGATCGCACTAGAATCAAAAGTCGCGATGCTTGGGAATTCGGTCGGTAAATTGGCTGCTTTATTTCCAATCGACACGACTGCAAACTTTTCCCTTGCTCCTTCCTCTCACTGAGCAAGCGGCCCAAGACCGATATATTAATCAAGTCAATTATGCCTCTTCCGCTCCCGCGATTCGAATTTGTTTGCTCTCGGAGTACAGTCGAAAGACTACGAAGTATCCGTATAAAATGCCCTCAGGGTAAATAAATTTGCCGTTTGTATGATCGATTTTGCGAAACACCAGCAGCAGAGCTGGATTATTGGCGAAACTGCGAACAAAAGCGGGAGCAACGATTTATAGCTGCCACGCTTCTCACTTTGTGTCACTGTCTCCAGAATAAAAGAGCAGCTCGCAGCTTAAAGGGCGAAAGATGCGTGTTTCTTTTTTCAAAACATTGCGTCGAGCGAGCGTATCCCCGATTCATAAATCACTCACGTGTCAATAATCAAAGCGGATGTATATCGACAAAAGTGAGACAGACAGACGCGGACAAAAACACTCATACGACAATCCTATGAATATAATTTGACACATGCGCGCATTCCAATCTATCTGCTCGGTCGATTTACTGTCTCATCGTCTGTAGGCTCAGACTGTGAGCATCGATGGAACGCTTTTCGTATAGCACAGTGGGGTAATAGAAACAATTTTGTTTCCTTTTTTGGTGCAGGCCGGTTATTAAATAATTTGTTTTGAGCCTCTTTCGGAAATGAGGCAAATTCCTTTACGCCAATATGATCAATTTCCAATTCAGTTTTCATAATCACGAATTTTACGGGCTGTCGAACCCATTTTGATTGATTACCAAATAAACTAGCGCAAATTTAGCATACGGCACATGATCCAGTAGGTACTTTCAGTGCGTAATTGCGGAGTGATTCGCAATTCGCACTTCAGACTCGTGAATAGGACTTTCACAGATTAACGATCCAATCAACGCAAGTCATACTACTAAAGACGAGCGCATTAATTCTGCGCCAGCAGCCATTGTGATGTGCGAGCCGTGCTTGCTGGTTGGTTCGAGCTCTATCTCGCTGATAAAACTCAGTGCCCTGAAGTGACCTGGGTGCTCTTTTAACGCCGTTGTTAAGGGATGGAAAATAGTTCCAAGATTATAGTCATAAAACGCGCTCGAGTAAGTAATGAAGAACGAGTCGCGCTAGGTGAATGCGCAGCTAACCACTACTCAGCCAGCTCAGGGTGGAAGCAGCAGGGATGTTTGTTCACAATGGAACACGAAAAACGCATTCAAGTTGAATGAGAAGAAAATTTCTCTGTTTGTAACTTCCTCGATAATTAAATAAATATTTTGCTAAAAAAACTTTATTATATCACAAGCATTATCAAGAGGGCCACAGGAAGACATTTTTCCCTCTTCAGCCGCAAGTGGCTAATCGTGAGATTTCAGAACATAATTTAACGATTGATTTTTAAGAGTTTGGGAAGTGAGACATTTTTTGACTCCGAATTTAAATAAGGAATTTTTATAGAAAATGAACTGATGGCATTTGTTTCCCGATAATAAAGATGTTAGATTGAAATAAGCTGACAGTGAGCGATAAGGATGAGTCACTTTTAGTATTCTGTTTTTTAGTGTTGTTATGGAAAATTAAATAGCTCAGCAAAAGTGAAAAAAACGCATTTAATAAGATTAAGATAAGATTAAGATACCAACTCTCTTTTTGCAACTTCCTTGGTAATTATATATCATGGTTGGCAATAGGCTTGTCACGAGTGCAGAGCCTGAGCATTTAATCAAAAAGGCCCGAGATTCGCCTTCTTTCTCATCTCAGCAAATGGCCACTTACTTAATTTGGAAGTTAGCAAACGATTCGTGCCAACTGCGTCCACGACTGTCGCTCTTTTACGAGCATCTGGCCATGCCCGTATGTGTGTTGTGTACGTTTTTTTAATATAATTGTGCTGAGGGCCACGCCAAATAATGAAATGGCTCCCTCTGTTTATCTCCACGCAAAGCAAATATGACAATAATTTTGACGCGCGTGCCAACAGCAGCTGCCACGCTCCACGCTCCGAATCAACGGTGATAGCACTGCCACTTTACGCGTGTGTGTGTTTTTGCCTAAATGCTGGCTGCGGCCCCGGCCCGACTTTTGCCTCGACCCGGCCGAAAGAGCGGAGGAGCACCCACGCGATTAGAATCCAGAGTCTCTCGTCGCTTTTAGCAGGATTGGTGTGCGGCGCCCTTTGCCCCGCCGCACCGAAAATTGCGCCCTCATTTCCCATTAGTGGCGCATCACACAAGGCAAATAATGAGATTACCACCCAGCAGACGAATTCAGCGCGCCGCATTTTCATCTCGCTCGAGCACAAAGGGCACCGAGCTTCAATGCCATACAGCCCGTCTGCAATTTTTGCTCTCTTTGTGCCTGCATTTTCATGTAACAACCCACGGCACACAGAGCATCTGGTCTAGCTTTTTTAACAATCTAGAAATTGAAAATAGACGCAATTTCACTTAGGATATGACGGCCTTTTGGCGGATGTTGATAAAACGTGCTCGAGTAAAAAAAGTGTGGTGCGCTCTGGACCTCATCTGCACTTAAAATGAAACTAAAGTAAATTGTCATGTTTTAAACAGTAAAACACGTCAAAAGCAACTGAACGTTCGTAGCAGAAAAAACAGCCGCTGTAATAACTTCTACATTGAAAATACAGTCGTCCTCTCGTCCATTTCTCCCCATGGCAAAATCTAGATTTGGAAACACGCCACGCGTCGTGCGAGTGAAATGAACGCAAATTTCACTGCGTCGCCGAAAAAGGCAGCCTTAAAAAGGTCACAAATTTTTTTACGACCCTCCAGCACAACAGCGGCACCCCGCTCATTCCTTCATACTAATCAGCAAGTGTGCCGAGAAGAGATCTTAACAGCGCATAATATTTTCATTCAAAGTGGCCGGCGCGCAGCTGCTTAGACTCCTGAGCCACTGAATGAAAGGGGTCAATTCGAATCAATTGTTGCTTGTTCTGTGCATATAACTGTCGTTTCAGCTTTGTGTTTTACTTTTTCGAATCAAACAGCGACAAAATATCTTTTGAAGAAAGGAGATATTATGAAATAAACACAATCGGCCATGTTTGGTTCAGAGTAAAATCGGTAAAAGAGAATCCACTCACGTTATTCTGTTTCTGCAGTTGTATGTTCTTAGAGGTAAAGTGCTTCTGATGAGCTATACGAGTTGAAACAACTGTCCGGCACAGAAAACGAGCGCGGTTTGTCTCTTTCCTATGTCACCAACAAATAACCGCCAGCGAGTTAAGCTCAACTATATCCAACAGTGTTTCAATTTAAATCTGTGTGGTATCAGGAAAAGTATTTAAAAAGGATAGGTGTTGTTCTAAGACCCAACTTTTTTTTAATTTGCGTGCGAAGAAAATTTACCAACGGGTGGACGGCTCGGGCGTCTACTTTTGTTGGCAGAGCAGCCAAGCGGGTTGTTAAAATTTCGCTGTTTGACATGCAAGCGCGTGTTTCTCTCATCCGGTGAATTGCGATTCATCAGGTGTCCACTCGGCCGGCACAAAATGACCCTCATTGAGGATGCACCCTTCACCCTTCAGTTGCCACCCCCGGCGGGCGTCAAAGTGAAGCAGTGCGGACGTGTTTAGCCATAGGAAGGAACAGGTCTTTGCATTATTTGTGCACCTTGCCGCCCGCCCTCGAAAACACAGCACACAGCAAACGCGTCAATTTGGCTTGATGTCGGCCTTGCTCGATTTATAGCCGTGCGTTTGTTTGCCTCGTCGCTGCTGCTGCTGAAGAATGGACGTGGCTGAAAACGGTGGTGGCAAAAGGGGTGCTGCCGCCGGATCGATGCTTGAAAAAAGGGAGAAAACGGTTTGCGCCCTGGTGCGTTTTCAAGCTCAGCTCTTACTTCCGAAAGCCGTGATTAATGATCGATTAATTATCGGGGGGTCGCGACCAATTAGTTTTATGGGTTTGGCAGCCTTTTTGCCAAGGATATTATAGGTTGATAACGGTGCAACGGAGTGAAAGGGCGGATTTTGCAAAATGGCAAATAGGCCATTAATTTACAGGAAACTATAATTTTGTCAAATTGTTATTTCTTGCTCATACCTACAAGGATAACTGAAAATGAGGCGCAGATAACGAATAAAATATGAAAGAAAGAATTTGTATTGCTACTATAAAAGATCAATATTGACACCTGCAAGAGATTCATTTAGAAACGATTTAAATTCAATGAATTAAATATAGTGTATACCTCTAGCACTTATTATTTTCAATTACTGCTGTGTGGCAGTACAGACGAGAACTCTTGAGTTGTTAAGCAACAACTACAACAAACAAGAGGATAACACAATTAAAGCGTACAGGACTGCGACGGGGGTCCAGTCAATGAGTAACTTTGACCAAGGGCTCTGATTGAAACGCTAAGTGAAAACATCCTGTACAAATTTACGTGGATTTCCTTCACTTCAAATTCCACGGGGAACCCATCAATTTGTTTATACGCTGTGGTTCGACCTGCTAAAGTTCAGCTTTAAACGCTTTCATTGAAGGAGCAAAAACAGGTTCGTCAGGGTTGCAAAAAACCCGCATTTAAAAAAATGCAGTGCAGTGTTAAAACCGTTTTTTTTTCAATTTTTACCAGTTTCTTGCAGGTCATGTTTGCACCTAAGTTTTCGATCATTTTCTAATTATTAGCTCATGACCTCGACTTTAAATATTTTTAGAGGAAAATTTTTGGAAAAATTGAGGCAGCAAGGAGCAATTTAAAAGAAAAAAAGGCACATTAGAGGAAAATTTGACCAAATTCCGAACGCAAATTTTAGATTTTCGCAGGGGAAAATGGAAAAAATTCATTTCTTGCTGGGTGGTAAGCAAATGCAACCCTGGCCCGTGGTTCTGTTAAATATGGCTTATTGGCAACCCCAAATACATTTGAATTCTCATTTATTTCCTTTTTAATCAACTAGAAAGAAGTTAGTTATAGTATAATTCACTATGGAAAAACCAACCACGAGAGTTGATATTTTAACTCTGATAAATGTTCAAGTTATGAAAGGCATTCAATAACATAATGTAACTATTGTCGTCATCTTTTTTAATTATCAGCAGCATTATTTACCATCATTGGCATTTAGATAACGATTGCAATAAAATTCAATTTAGACGCAAGCAATTAAGCAAACGTCACTGAAATGCCTTTTATTATAATTTATAGACCAATGGATTGTGTCAAATGTACGTGAGATATCAGGAGATTGCTTTAATTTCACTATCAACGATGGATTTTGAAGAGGTTCATAAAATTTGGTGGAGCCAGTTGTGTTTTCCGGTGAAGCCGAAAATTGTCGGAATGAAAGATTAAAGGAGGAAATTTTTAACAAGTAATTGTTGCGACTTCAAATTTAATTAAGCTTTTCATTTATCGGAAATGATCGGATAATCAATAAATGAGTTGAATGGAATTGCTATGCTGATGCTTATATTCTGAAAGAAGATTGCAATTGGCTAATTCAATCTTAACTTCGCCTTTCCCTGAGCAATAGGTATTCTACTGTCTGTTGTAAATAATGATTTTGAAATTGAAGTGGCTCATATTCTAGAGCGTATACAAGAACAGATTTTCCCATCCTGTCTTTCCAGTTCCGGAAAAAATTATTCCGGTTGTTTCCGGTTCTTGTTTTAACTATTTGGAGAAAATCCTGTCCGGTCCTGTTCCGGTTAAAATAATTCCGGTTCCGTGTGAAAAACCGGATTCCGGTTTTTGGGATCGGGATTCGCAAAAAAATCGTTTTTTCCGGAAAAAAACCTCTGTATTGCAAAAAACAGTTTTTTGCAGATGTTTCGACAAAATATGAATATTTTATATGGACATAAAAGTTTGTGGATGTACTTTTCTCCAATATTTTTCAATTTATTTAACGAATAGGAATTAGATAAATTAGCTTTTAAAAAATTGAACGTTGTATAGAGATTAATTATTGGCTTGAGTCTTGGTTAAGCACGTAATTTATTCAAAAAGATGTTAATTTTTTAATTTTTTTTATTATGGTTCCAAAAACTTTGAAAATAGGAATTGTCAAAAAGGAAGGTTCAAATAATTAAAAAAAAATCCAAGTGTATTCTCGAATTTGCTTTTGAAAATTAGAAAATGTGTTCAAAAGTAGTCCCATGACAATTCCGAACTTTGGAGGCGAAAAATTTCACAGAGATAGAATATTTATTCACGAGTATATTCACTTAAAAACACGAGCAAGTAGAAATTTTTCAAAAATCGATTTTTTTTTTGTAACTGCATATCTCCATTTTTAACCATCAGAATCGCAAAAACTAAACAAAATGAACTAGACCCGACCTCCCTTTAAGCTGAATGATTTAGAGGTGCTTACCCTCTAGCACAAAGTTGCAATACTTCATCCCCCTCGAAAAAGAAAAACATTTCTTGTGCTCTGCCATGGATTTTTGTATTAATTAACATTTATTTTAAAAGTATTTTTCTGTTTAAGTTTTGAAAGAAAAGAATTTAAGATACACTAAAATACTTTTAAGCCCTGAGGAAGCAAGCTAAAAATTGTTGTATTCAAAAATATAGCAATGGGGTTGAAAGGGGATGTTGATAAGCACCCCCAAATACTTTTGCTGGTTAGTGGAGGTCGAGACGAGTCGAACGGTGGGTATTTTTTGCAATTCTGATGGTTAGAACCAAAGATTTGGAGGTGCAAACCCAAAAATTTCGAAAAATGTTAAATGATTTTTTAATTTTTAAAGTTGAGTTTCTCGAAACGAAGTAATGACAACACTAAAATTTAATACATTTTTAGCCCACTTTATTGCTGCGGGACAAAACTATTTTTATTATTAAAAAGGAAAAACCGGAAAAATCTTTTGGCTTATTGAAAATCCTGTCCGGTCCTGTTCCGGTTAAAATCTTTCCGGTTCCGTGTGAAAAACCGGAAAAGGACAGGATTCCGGTTTCCAGTTTCGGTTTCCTGTCTTGGGATACGCTCTATCATATTCAGTTAAATTTTTGCCATCACCGCAATGAAAATCTCAACCAAAATTTGTTGATGTCTTCATAAAATATCCCCGTTAAATTTCGACGTCCGCGCTTGAAATTCAAACCACACGAGAAGAGATTTATTTTCATCTCGTGTGTACCAAATTAAAACTTCGCAACAGATTATTATATGCTCCTTGGCCATACAAAAAGTGAAGCTTGATAATGGCTTTATTTTCAGGTCACGTTCTTCGTCTTTACTTGTCAATTAGCAACATCTTGTTCATTTAGCCGAGTTGCCGGTGCTTCAAGCACTTTCCGACGCGCCACGCGATGCCAAAAAAGCGAAACTTCACCCACTCACCCAGTAAATCTCGTCAAAGGAGCGAATTTGTTTAAAATTTTAATTTCCGGCCTGTCTTTGACGGTTCGTCTTGAGTCTTGAGGTCATCGATCTTTCGGGTTATCATTTTGTGATTAGCTGCCTTCCTAATTTACATCACCAAATATGTACTAAGAAAGAAAGAACACTACTGTGAATTGAGCAGTTAGGAGGTTGTATGATTTTAATTTTTCATCTTCTAATGTTTCCACGGACCAAGGAGTTTAACATCCTTATAAGCCTAATTTTTCTTTATGAGTGGAAAACAGGAATTTGAAACAGAGTGATATTTAGCTTTCTTTGCTCTAGAATAAAAAAAATTGAATTATTTTTACTGATTTTTAGATTTCAAGATGGAAATGCTAGAAAAGCTAAGAGTGCTGTTCCTCATTCTTCCAATACGAATTTTCATCAACTAGTAGTTAGAATAAAGTTGGCGTCGCTTTCAAAATGCCGTGCGCTCACGAAAGACGACTAACGTAAGACGAGACCATCAAAGCGATTATACGTAATCACCTCTGGAAGTGGTTTTCGGGCCACTTTATTTCCATATCCGATAAATTGGACCGACAAGGAACAGCTGGGCTAATAATGGGGTGTTAATTTTAGCCGAGGGTAGTTTCCTTCCGTAATAAGGAACACACCCACGCGTCAAAATTAGAAGTCGGCGCTGGCTGTGAGCGGGTTTTAATTTCGCCTGAGAGCTGCTCATCCTATCTGATGCATTGTTATGGCTCGTATGCATGCAAACGAGGTTAAGCCCAAGTACGAAAGACGCGTGCAAGCAAACCCTACCATACCGGCCAAGTCGTGACAATTTTTTCTAATTACCCAGTTGGCTGAAAGAATATTTTCAAAGGAGACGCATTTCCTAGAATTCCCACAATGCGCAGATGGAAGATCTGGAGTCTCATCGAATTTACAGTTAACAAAACATACGTCTTGATGCTTCGCGCATCGCTCTATCACATTTATACAAATATTAAATTTAAAGATATTCACGTTTTATGTAGTTGATCAGCCGAAGATACATTATCTTCTCTCATTCCTTAAAGAACAGGTTAACTCATTAATATTCAACCCTTCGATTTCTTGTTTATAATAATTTAACTCTGTTAAAAACAGAAAAACGCACTTGAAACCTCAAAGGTGATAATATGGACAAGGCCGCAGATATTAAAATAAAACAGGGAAAAGTTATGAGGAGGAAACCCATTAAATGCTACGTGTTCACGACGGCATGCAAACAAAACAAAAATTTTCAACGCTGACCACTTTACCATTATTTGCGATGGGGAACGCTCTTGGATCCTGCAACCTGCCGCAGGTGACCTGGCCCAGGGCTGGATTCACTTGTCTCCGCTGACCTGCAGGGGTCACTCAAAGTAGGCCTCGACCTGAATGAGACGCGTGTCCGGCTGAATGGGAAATTATGCGTGTCAAACTGCAGCCAACTCTTGACTCTCACATCACACGAACCAAAACAGATGATGTGTTTCTCTCTGTTAGTTCAGTTCGCTCTCCTCTTGGCTCTCCACTCCTGTGTACTCGATACTACGGCTGACAGAAAGTTCCGGTTAAACCGGTTTTTAGACATGTAAAATAACGGTGTAAAAGTATTTTTTCATTCTATAATATTGCCGTTAAAATTAATAAGTCACCGTTTCAATATAATTCATTTGTAAATATTTTTCTTTTAGATCATATACAGATGTGAAACAACAAGAATTAAGAAATGAATTTTAAAAATTCACACTTCTCTGTATTTTGTAACCGGTATTACTTGATTTTTGGTATTAATTCTTTTGCTGCCGCAACGCAGCGCTGTCTTCATAACAAATTTGAACAACTTGAGATAGAAACATTGTCAAGTAGTGGAAAAGGTGTATTATCAGTCTAAAAAAACAACCAGAACTGCTGTCATTATTTACAGATAGACCACAGGTATGTAACTTTGATAAATTTTAATTTTTAAGGGGGAAATTATAAAACTATTTATTTTTACGTAATAATTATGGAAAATAAAAATAAATTTTTAATATTTTTCCCATAGCACTCTTTACAAAAGCAACAACTCTTTGAATAAATGGAATGTCATGAAAGAGGAGTAGTGTTTTCGTTTTCCTCTCATGTTTTCGGGATTTCTTCGTTGATTACGGAGCGGAGTTTGCAGCTAGTGTCTATCCAGCTAGCTGGCTCCTGGTGCTCCTGGCTCCTGCTGACGAACGGCTGGTGACTAACTTAGTTGATATGCAAGAGATGGCGCTCATGAATGTTGTTCGTTCTGCGGGAACATTAAATTTGGCGGTTTTTTAACTTCAATCGTTCAATCAGCAATGGCTGTTTGTTATGTATTGCGGCCTTGAGAATTTTCGTCTCGACTGCAGTCGCTCCCGTCGATTTTACTAGGTTAGCAGATATAATCACCTCCACAACGAAATTCTGTATGAATTTCCCTTGTTTACCGAGAAGAATTAATTCAGAAGCAACGTAAAATCAGTGGATTATTATGTCGGATTTTTCTCCGCCGCGGAAGACAAGGCGGTCTTCGGTATGATTTATTTATCATTTTAGTGTGGCATAAACTGGCACATTGATTCCTATTCTTTTCGTAGATACTGAAAGGTAGCAGAGCACCATTGCAAAATTTAGAGGACAATGAGGGCTATGATGAAGACCGAACAACTGTCACCAAAACAGCATTCAAGAGGAGGGTCAGCTTCTCTTCCACAAATAACGTGCAGTAAGAATTTTTAAGTACATTATTCGCATTATTCATTATACAAAAAATTAAATGAATCGTATGTAGATACATACATAAAAACTAATTACGTCAGTTTTTCTTTAATAACTATGATGTATGTACATATTAGATAATACGGAAAGATTACACTTTTCGCCACCCTTACTTTAATATATGTATATATATTTTATTAATCAATGTTTTTCTGTTTCAGGGAATTTTGCAATGATGTAGACGAAGTCTGGGGCGAAAGATATGAGAAACCAATGATGCTCTCGGACGCCAAATCACAATCGTATGTTACAAGTGACTGACAAGTACGTTTCTTGTTTACATTTTTAATATTTTTACAGTGATCTTGTGAATTTGCAATCAACCAAAAGCTTTGAAAGTTTAATGACTGGTCCAATAAAAAGCCAGCACGAAATGCAAGCACCACTTGCCACTCATGATGACCAGGAAGATGAAATGGAGCTCACTTCAACAGGCATGCCCACTTTCTCTCAAGAATCCCAGACATCTCAGGTTGCAGTGACCGTCATTGAACGTAATGCGCCGTGTGCAGTGGATAAAGAGAATTTAATCCACGCTTCATTACCTTTGATGGAAAAAACAATCTTGAGTACAACCAACATGTCAATGGACGGACACTCATTGACTGAAGATGCAAGCTACCTGAATTCACCAGGCTTAAACAAAACACACCTGAATTTCGCAGACGTGGATGACTCCGACGAGTCTGATGGTGTCTCGGATATTTTAAACTCTGCCAAGCAGACTGCTTCTGCCAGAGCGATGAATAAAACGGCCCACGAATCTATTTGCATGGACATCACTTCCGTATCTAGACTGCGTAAGTTCATTATAACCAATTTTCCACTTAAGATTTTTTAATTGTTTTTATTTCAACAATTTCAGCTCGTGTTGACGATGGAGAAGTAAAAACAGAGGACCACAATGCTGCGTACCCAAGCATTTCTGATTTTTCTGACCACACCAATGAAATGAAGGGGGATGGCTCTGAATCTTCCACTGACACTTTAGACCTTGTCATGCCTGGGGAGGCCATGTTCAGCTTCTCCAAAAGTCGCAAGAGCTTGTGCCTTGCGTCCAATTCAGGTGTCCAAATGGACATTACAAACGTTAACAACGCCTCCAGTACATCAATGGAAATGACCATGGCTCCCGGAAACTCGTCAAGTTCACAGATGGACATTACTATGGCACCGAAAAAAAGTTTAATTTCCAGCAATGATTCCGCTTGTGAGAGCGCTAACAACAAAACACTGATCCATACTTTGGAGATGAGTTTTGATGAAGAGCAACCTGATGTAGAGAAGCAACCCGCGAAAATCAACGACCACACAATCTGTCATCCTGTAGACGTCAGTGTTGAAGATTCGATTGGAAATTGGAATCCAGCTGTTGTGAAGAACAGTAAGTTAAATTGGTAGCATTTTTACGCTATTTAGGCTTGATTTTTCTGTGGAACTGGTACATCAGTTCACTTTACTTTGGAACTTAATTAAACTGAAGGTGCCAACTTTTGTCTTTCATCTAAATATCAGGATTTTTGCACTGTCATGTTCTTTTGGTGTAAAATATATAGTGATTCATAATTTTTTGACCTCTGAAGAGAACGAAAGTAAAGTAGTGCATGCCTATCAGATATTTGAGACCTTCAGAAATCTAAGAAAAATATATTGCAAATAGAGTCTGTGAGAAAAATCCTGCTCTATTTTCGTCCTATTATTCTGGGTAATATTCTTGCTCGGGTTTAACATAATTAAAATTAGAGGTCTCAGCGTCGAGATTTATGGCGGTGGCTGTTGGGACCAGCTAAGCCGAATTTAACCAAGCCTAAACTGAAGTTAAAATATTCCTTGTCACATAATATACAATTAATTGTACGTTTTGCTAATCTGTTTCAGATTCAACACTGAATATTCCAAGCAACAATGTCACCAGAAGCATTTCCTTGGAGAGTGAAGAAGAAAATCTGCCAAACAACCTCAACTCAATACCTGAAGTTAAAGTTTCAACATTTGAAACTAAGCAGGATGCTGATTTGTCTTCGGAAGATATACTTGCCAAACCGTTGACACCTGACACCAGCATTGTTATGGACGAAACGTCAAGGGCATCGTTTCTGAACAAAACCTTTGATGTGCATGCCTCCGCCAGAGTGCTTGCGGCGTCTTTAATGGATTGTACCAGTATTAGTGTACCAGATGAGTCCCTGTTGAGCGATTCTGTTTTCCGGAGTACGGAAAATTGCACAGGTACAAATAAGGCGGGCAGCCAACTGACAAATTTTGGCCCTAGTGCAATGGTTGGGGAGTTGGCGATTGCGGAAGGCAACACGCCTGCAGCTTTTGATAAAGCACAAATCTCCACCTCAAATCATGCGGCTTATGCGTCGCTGAAAAGGTCTTACATGAGCAGCTGTGACTCCCCCGAGTCCGTGCCAAGTCGGCGCATTGCCCTGTCTGATGATCAAGAACTAATCATTTCCCCCAACAAGGCGATGGTGGTCACCAGGCCAAGTCCTGAAAAACAAATCTCAAACGGCAAATCAGAGGCGGGTCCTTCGCACACTCTGCGGTCATCTCCAATTTGTCGCAGCTATAATGCATTGTCGATTGAAAAAATGCAAGCAAGGTCCTTCAGTGTGGGTGACAGAAATGTGACTGGGAGTCAAATGAAGAAAGAATTGCAGAAGTCGCGACGACAGCCTGGTGATCACTCGCCTGTCAAGAAAATTTGCGTCTCAAGGGGCCTTGACATGTCTACAAGCAAGCTCAATGATTGTTCAAGGACCAAGTCAAACGTGTCTAGTGGCAACTTGGACAGCTCCAGAAGGATTGACTTTGATGCGTCAACGAGCAGGATGGTGAATGACGCAAGTAGTTTCATGAAAAGGAGCGAAATGGATGTGTCGAAAAGGAGCGAATTCGACGTTTCCAAGCTGAGCATTTCTTTCATCCGGCCTGAAATGCAGCGCAAGCCACCCTTGCTCATGGCCAGCTTTGATGAATTTGAGAGAATGCTTGCTGAAAAGAAGACGAACACCAAGCTCGCTGAACTTAACGCGAAAATGGACGCAATTTTGAAGTGGCACAGTGACAGAAAAGCCAGCATGGAAACCAAGGAAGCAACTCAAACTCAAACTGACGCTGCTACTGTCCAGGATGACGCCATGGAAGTAGATGTTCAACCAGCAGACCAAGACGCTGCTCTCACCCCGTTAGCCTCAAAACTCAAAGAAATGTGCAAAAAGTAAGATTTTGATTACCAACTCTTAACTTAGTTGAGAATTAATTGTTTCAGGGTTGAGCGGTGTTGGCGATTTGTGTCAGATGATGTTTGCGGTATTGAACTCTCAATCTTAAACAACACTATGAAAATGGAACTTGCCATGGATAGTTCAGATGTTGTCAGAAAGATCTCATTGGCTCCTACTGACACAAGTAAATATATATTTAATTAGATAATCAGGAGATTAAACTAAATTAAATTTATCAATGGCGCTTTGCTGATTTTGGATGGGTGGCTAAAAGTGAGCATTTGCAGGGCAAATGATCTTTCACCTGCTTAAAAGTTTTCAATGCAGAATGTGGACATGCAAGAGCAAGATTTTTCCTCTGCAGCTACTCACTTCTTATAGCCACCTGCCCTTGTTTTCACACTAGCAAATAGTAGAGCCATGTTGAGTTTTTCTTTCTGTCAAACCATTTGAGTTAAATATTACAATCAGCCCTTCTGTTTTGCAGCTTTTCCATGGCAGCGGTTTGTGCATGACCTCTTTTTGAAGCGAGTAAATGCTGAGGAATTGACCCAGGAGTGCAAATCGAAAAATGAAATTCCAAAACTGCTGAAAGACTTGCATCCAAAGCTGGTCAAGTTTACCCATTTGATGATCACTCTGGAAAAAGCCAGCAAAAGGAATGTTCTCTCGTACCAGGGAACAAGGTATATTATTGCAACATATTCATGACCGATATTTAAATTCTGACGTTTCAATCAGGATCCACTTCAGATGCTACAGTCTAAAGTTGGCTGTCGCAGTTGAGGTGTCTGTCGACGTCTCTAAGTGGGACAAAATTGTCGACACAGATGTCAAAGCCTGGACTTTTGTGGGAAGTCTTCAGTAAGTTGTGCAATTTAAGTTTAACCATGTATCTCATCTTCGATTATGTCCAGGCTCCAGGAAATCCCCAGCTTGGTTGCCTATGAGCGGAAGAATGAAAATTTTCTTCCGAAGTACATCAAAACTGTTGAAGAATTTATTGCCACAAAGGAAAAATTTGCCTAGCTAGTTAGATCCTCTTGAGTCTTCTTAAGTCTTGTCTGTCATTGTTATATAACATTTCATGAGTGTAAATTACTTCAAAATGAGAAGTTTTTATTTTTGCGTTATGCTGTAAGTTTTATTGAATGTATTCCAGTCTATCTATATTTATCCAGAATTTAAAACTGAAAAGTAAACTTGGCTGTACAAAGAAGCCTATATGTACTGTAAGAAAATAACAATAAATGAGTATTATGGATAAGTATCTGTCATTTTATTTCTCTACAGGTTGGCAATAGAGACAATATAATAAATTTATCATTGCACCTCCCAGCCCAAACGACGCGACTGATTCAAAAAATCAACCACGACGTGAAGGCCCTTGCAGCTAGCTATAAAATGTATATGAGCTTCCATTTTTTACATAGCTAAATATTAGAGTAGCGAAATCATCACTAAGAGGCCTTTGGATAGATAGAAATTGTGCTTTATTTAATTTAAAACTGATTAAATAATAACGAAACACCGATCTCAATTCATAACCCTGATTTATTAAATATTTATAGTGATGTTGATGTTTTACTCTTTGTAGTATTTTATCTGATATATTATTTTCATTCAATTTGGAAATTTTATAATTATTGCAGATGATTCTTCGAAGGAGAAGTTTGTTACGGGTTCTGCCTGCTCTCGTCAGACAATTTTCATGTGCTGAAGGGACATACGATGTTGTGGTTGTCGGAGGTGGACACGCTGGCACAGAGGCCTGCGCTGCTGCAGCAAGACTGGGCAGGAAAACCCTTCTTGTCACACATAAGAAGTCTACCATAGGTCAGTGTTTTTATGATTTAAGACTTTGTCACAATTTATTTGTAATTCATATAGGTGAAATGTCATGCAATCCGTCCTTTGGTGGCGTCGGGAAGGGACACTTGATGAAAGAGGTTGATGCTCTTGATGGAGTTTGCAGTCGTATATGTGATCTCTCTGGAATTCATTACAAGGTATGGTGTCAAACTTAAAGCATAACTTCTACTTTCGGCTTGAACTCGGCAAATTTCCTTTCAATTTTAAAATTAAAAAAAAAATGAAATAATCAGGATTTTAATTTTTTAAATAAATGAAATTTGTAATTAATTTTGATAAAGGTGTTAAATGTGAGGAAAGGACCTGCAGTGTGGGGGCCAAGAGCTCAAATTGACCGCAAACTATACAAGAAACATTTACAAAACGAAATATTCAATCACACTCCTAACTTGGAAATCATAGAAGCGGCTGTGGAAGATTTAATGATACATGAAAATGGACACTGCACTGGAGTTGTTCTAGGTATAAGAATGCTCCTCATTGATATGGTTGGGTTAAATATTGAATATATGTTTTCTAGAGAATGGCGATTATGTAAGCAGCAAAACTGTAGTAATAACAACAGGCACTTTCCTCAACGGCCAAATCAACATTGGATTGGACGTTCGGCCAGCTGGAAGAGTAGGTGATGAACCTTCCATTGGCTTGGCCAAAACCTTAGAGAGACTGAAATTCAGGATGGGTGTTCTGAAAACAGGTGAAAATTCATATTAAGCTTAATAATTTTGAGCTGAATTATTTACTCTCGAAACAGGAACTCCTCCAAGAATATATCGCAGCTCGATCGATTTCTCTGATTGTGAAAAGCACCTAGCTGATATGCCACCTTTACCTTTTTCTTTTATCAACTCTCAAGTGTGGATTAAGGTGAATTTTATATTTTAATATTGAATATTCTGCCGCATCTAACCACTGTCATCACAGCCAGAGGACCAAGTGCCATGTTACCTCACTTTTACTACTCCGGGTGTTGATAAAATTGTGAAAGAAAACTTGCATGTAAACCGACATGTGAGTGAAGAAATCACTGGACCTAGATATTGTCCATCTATTGAGTCCAAGATATTGAGGTTCTTCATACTGTTTAATGACTTCTTGAATTTAAATACCTTGAATTAACCCAGATTTGGAAACCGGGCTCACCAAATTTGGCTGGAGCCTGAGGGGTTAGACTCCGGCCTTATATATCCGGCAGGACTGTCATGCACTTTACCTGAAGATCTCCAGTCGCAGCTCATACGACAGGTGAAAGGCTTGGAAAATGCTGTCTTAGCAAGACCAGGTAATTCTAGTAAAGGTTCATCTGATTAAATGCGTAACATTTTGTCTCAGGTTATGGAGTTCAATATGATTTTGTTGACCCAAGAGAATTGTGGCCGTCCTTGGAGACAAAGAAAATTCCTGGACTATTCCTTGCAGGCCAAATCAACGGCACCACAGGTTATGAAGAGGCTGCTGCCCAGGGAATCATCGCCGGGATGAATGCAGCTTTGCAGGTAACCAAATGCATGATGGAAATCTCCTCCAGTAAATTTGAATCTCTGTGAAAAGGTTTTAGATCGAGAGCCGTTTGTAATTAGAAGAACAGAAGGCTACATAGGTGTTTTGATTGACGACCTGACTACTCATGGGACCAACGAACCTTACAGAATGTTCACCAGTAGGGCAGAGTTTAGGGTGTATTTGAGACCAGACAATGCTGATATTCGGCTTACAAAGAAAGGTGATTTTTATTATTTTGAGACACATTTCTAAAGGTACAACAATTATTTTTTTTAACTCTAGGCTTCGATGCTGGAGTCGTTTCCAATGAGAGAATGCAAGTTTTGCAGCAAACACAGAGCAGTTTAGAATACTGTGAAGAAGTTTTGCAGTCTGTGATGTTGCCGCCGCGAAAATGGAAGTCGTTGTTTAAAATGCCAAACAGCACGTCAACTGCATCCAAAAGGTATTATAGTTTTAATCTGTTTCATTGGTTGATAAATAATTATCTCGCAGTGCTTTCTCATTGCTCGCCGACTCGAGCATCAAAGCCACAGTTTTCCAGTTAAGAAACCTCATGCCAGACGAGCTGAGGTGTTTGGATGGAACAGAAGCAGTTTGGGACCGCCTTGTGATTTGTTCCACGTACAAACATTACGAGAAAATGCAAACAGCAGAAATCGAAGCCATAAAAAAGGAACAGGAGTTGGTCATTCCCAAGAACTTTGACTACAACATGTAAATAACTACAATTTTCCATTTTACAAGAAAGAAACAATTTGCCGCCGTGTTTCAGGCCAAGCTTAAATTTGTCAATGGAGGAGCGAGAGAAGTTGGCGTTTTCTCAGCCTCAAACAGTAAGTTTTCCCAATTTTACAAAACGTGTTTTTTTAAAAACATTGTCAATTACAACAGATTGCCGCTGCAAGTAGAATACCGGGAGTCACGCCCAGTGCGGTTTTGCGTCTCATGGTTTATGTGAAACAAAAGGGACACAAAGCGCCTGTTGCTGCACGTGGATAAAATAAACGAACATTTTTGAGCGGAATAACATTATATTTCATTGTCATGACACCAATAATGAAGCATGTTAGTATGCAGTGGCTTTTAAACGTACAGTACAGGTACACATGGCCTGCAGACCAGGTTTGTGAGTTGCATACAAAAGCTGGTAATAAATAAAAGAATTTTGAACGGTTAAAATTTATCAATTGCTATGCAATACATCCATAAATATAACTACGGAGGAACCTTATTTTGTAATTTTACAAATATACTCCACAGGCAAAAGTATAATACACAGTTTCACACCACGGTTAATGACTATCCTTGCGAGTATTTACATTTTCTCGTCAAACTAATATAAAAAATACTGCATCGTTTTAGACATCATCAGTCTTTAAAAAGGTTAAAAATACTCTCATTTCGTATGTTCATTTTTGGCACTATCGGAGCTCAGTCCTGCGTCAGCTAGCAGACGGTCTCTAATGGAGGCATTATTTCTCCATTGGACTTTGACACTGGACTGCTGGTGGTGGTTTCGCCCGCGGTCGTCGAAGGAAGACCTTGCGAGGTCTGCGACATGGGGTTGGCAGCCGCCTGGGGTAGGTTCTGCCGGCGGCCGCACCACCACAGCCGCTTGATGGCTGCCCACACTTGTGGCTGGCAGCCCACCACGATGAAGATGAACACTCCTTGCAGGGCGTTGATCAGGTCGGTTATGTACCACAGGTACGAAGGGCCGCCGACGAACCACGAGACCACGTCGGCCAGCCAGGTCACTCCCATCACAACCACCAGTTTCATGCAAACTTGACCCAGGGTCGTTCTGAAACAGAAAAGAAACAAATTAAAAATTATATCAATAAAATTGTATTTTTCAGCTAGCCAATTTTATGAACAGAAAATGAAAGAGTTACACGCATGAAATTTATGATAATTATTTAATTGCTCAGTGAATTATTTCTGAGTGAAATTTTAAAAGGAAACATTAATTTCATTTTTGGAGGCAAATTACTGCTGACGAGGTCTTCAGGGTACAGTATGAAAGCGTGTTGTATTAACTTTTTCTCTTCATTAACAGATTCATCCTGAATTAATCAGTGCAGAGCTGAGCAATTCGATCGTTTAGTTCTCTCCTTACATTTTGTATACATCTTGCAAATAACGCTGCGTCATGAAAGTAAACAACAATTCGAATATTTTAGACGGAAAAAATTACGCGACAATGTCAACCACTTAGTGGTTTGTTTTTTAATTAATCACCACAAGAAATATCAGCAACTTTTAGCACGTCAAAGCAAACACGCCGATTAACTCGACAACTGCTAATTTCACGCTTCAACAGTAGCGCACAAATTGAAACACAATATTTTTGCCTCAGTTGCGACCGTCACACAAGCTGGCCTGAGAACAAACTTTATTTTCCACCGCAGCTTATAATAACGTGCTCTGAAAAAGAGCGATCTAGCTGACAAAAAGTGTGGAAAATCGGTAAAGGAGAGAGGCGCGCGGTGGCGTTGACTTTGCTCAGCTTTTGTGTTTTATTTCGGTGCTCACTGGAGCACTCTTTGGTGTTGCCATGCTCCAGCGAAGCGACCCTCAACACTTCTGAGTGCTGCACAACGCCGAGGCTAAGCATGGCGTACGCTCCACTAAATATTTTTTAATTGATTTCGCTGAAGTTTTGTCAACTGAAATTCTTCAACGAAGAACGGAGTTTCAAACTAAGTCAAGGGTAATTTAACTTGCGCAGTTAATTGCAGGGCTTTCATCTTGGTAAGAGCAGTGAAATCCCGGTTCCTTATTAATGCGGATAAACCAGATAATAAAGGAAAGAGAACGCCCGAACATTATTTCCCTACAAACCAAGTGGCTTTTAAAAATAAGCAGTTTGATGTAAAGGATTAATTTTAGCAAATTGATGAGGATGTATATATTCCACCTATATTTTAAAGGTAACTTTTTACACCTTGTAGATAAAAGTCCTAACAATAAGTTGAAATCAGCTGAGACCCACAAACCTTCAAAAACACGTATGATTTCGGCGAAATTTATCACAATACAAGGGAAAGTAAGTGAAAATGTTAACTAACACACTCGCTTAGCGATTGCCGGCTCCAATTTTCTGGCCACAAAACAGTCGTGCCTAAAAAGAACGGGACAAATTTCAACGCTTGTCGCGGCCACTGATCGATTGGACACGCAAAATCAGAATAGCTAACCACTTTCCCACATCTCTCAAAAATGCTCCTTGGGCATTGGCCTTTGCAGGAAAATACGTGTGAAACTGCATTTAAATTAACCAGAAAAGTGTATCTTCCATCAATTTACGTGGAATTTTTTTATCACAGTCATTCTACCTCAAGAGAGTCAAGAGAGAAGTAGACGTTAAAAAACAAGTACAAGTTAAGAAATACACCATCTTCTCTGACCACAAAGCTGATTGATTTATAATCTTTACCGCTGTCCTATAGAACAAAAATGAATGTCTTGCATTTTTAAGTCACAAATTTATGGTGAAGTTTTTGTCTCTGTTTGTGGCTAGGTTTACGTCGGACAATAGCGCAAACAAGGTTAACGTCTTTCCATTTAGTCTAAAAAAACTCCACTGGCAGCTTCTTATCCTCAGAATGACAAACTGGGCCATTGAACCTTGCCTGCTTCTCCGTTTTCTTTATAACTTGTTGCGTTATTATGTGACGTATATCATATGCGAGAATTAATGAGTATGCATATTTTAGTGAACTGTGTGGAACGAGCGCATGATATTTTTCAGTTTCCGAAGTCAGAACGAACAACGTCAATTATTCCAAAAGCGAAAGGAGGACGGGACAAAAGTGGCCGGTAATTGAGAACGTACGGCAAAAATAATTGCGTCGGTCATTTCCTGGGCAAATTATAAACTTAACGCTCGTCAGCAGAGAAAGTAGGTCTGCAGAGGACGGCGAATGGCTATGGAGAGAATGACTGTTTGAGTAAGCAGTTGAAAAGCAAAATAACGTCACTGAGCTCTGTCTTGCGGCTAAAAAAAGGAGCGAGCAAGAAGCATAAATTCTGCTTGAAACAAAAGTCGGCAACACATTTTGCGCTCCGCATTCTTTCGAGAATGGCTTTTCAAAGAGCGCGCGCCGAGTATAAACAAGTTGCACTACTTGCTCAAACCATTTCAACGGCAAACTTTTGTCCTTGGAGAAGCAATAAAACTCTGCATAGGGTTGGACTTCGAATTTAAGTGGAATAATACCTCTCAGCAGAGCCGTGAGATCCGCCGCCAGTTTTGACGCCTTCCCTGCGCCACAGTCCGCACGTCAACTCCCGAGTTGTAGCGGCGAAGAGCATACAGTTCAGGATCAGCAAGAGACCGACAGGACCATAGAAGAAGGTGACGATATCTAGACCACCTGAAAAATGGCACAAATCAATTAAGTCAGTAATTCACACGCAGAAAATAATTATTTAAATAAATGTATTCCCCCAGCCTGCCCTTATTTTGAATAATTTGTATAGCAAATAATGTCTCAAAACTGAGCCACGATGGGAATACAGTAGAGGTATTAGCCAGCTGCGCTGCAACGCGCCAGCCAGCAAATTTTGGGTCACGCAGGCAGCCGCCGGCGAAAAAGGGTCGAAATTAAAAATTGCAGAAGAAAAAATGTCTTGCCGTTTAGCACTATCAAACCTCTCGTTTAAAATATTGTCAGCCGCGCCAGCCGCCGGTGAAAACGGGTCAAAAATTAAAAATCTCGCGGCTGAGAACTCTGGAATACAGGTTATATGACCTTGGAAAATTTACCAAAGTTATAATGCCATCTGGTCTACGCATTCCTCAGGAATGGATATCATAACCGTGCCCAGTCTAAATAATGGTCATCGTAATTTATTTGAAAGCAGTGATCATTCATAAGGTGATAAGGATCAGTGTAAGAAGCTAAGAGTGATTAGGATGCACCGCAGTCGAATTTAATCCTAATGGATAACTTCTGTTTATTCCGTCTCTTTCCAGTTGCTTCTGCGCCATATCTTTGGCTCGGAAAACAAACACGCAAAAAATAATGCTTTAATGAGATCCGATTTCTCAACCCACTATCGGAGCACTCGCGTTCCAGAGGATAATGAGCGAGTGCATATGCACGGGCAACAACAATGCTGTCGGGAAACATCTGCACGCGGCCGGAGAGCATTCGTAATAATTTCGCAGGCGGCCAGACAGACACGAAGAGAGCGCATTTCATTATATTATAAAATTTCATTATTCGCTAGCGAGAGCCTGCCTGCCTGCCTGCCTTTCAGATCGTCGTTGGGCAGTGAATAAATAAATGGCGCGTATAAAGGAGGAGGGACGCATGCAGCGCAACTCTTCTCATTTATTATTCCGGAGAGCTTTTTTTTAACAAGGGTATATTGAGTTACCCTGAGTTTACTGCTCGGTGCGATGACTTTTCACAAAGGAGCTTGCCTACTCATCATCCGCACAGCAGGATTTATATTTATGCATGCGCCGCAATACGCGCGGTACACACAGCGGCCGCCTTCTTTCCTTTGCAGGACATTGTTCACTTCTCAGAATCAACCCGCGTGTGCTCCATTTAATGGCATTGCATAATGGCCATGATACCAGCAGCCGCCGCGAAAGAGATTATTACTGCGGAGAATGCTATTAAGGCGAGCTCCGCCGGTCTTCTTATAATTAAAAATTTCAACGGCGGAAAATTGTATTTCATTTATGTAGTAAGCGGTATTTAATATTTTTATATAAATGCCAGACGTCAAAACTTCTAAGGACTTGAAATCTGAAAAATGCAAGCAAGAATAAACAGCTAATTCATTTTATCAGTCCTCCTCATCAGCTACAAAAAGGAAACCAGTGGCGTCGTCAGCAGCAATTATGTACTGCACCCGTTAACTCGAATTCTCTCGAGTGCTCAGCACGCCCACCGCGTTTTAAATTTACTCGCTGTGCCGCAATCATAACTCACATGCACACATGCACTTTGTGCACGCGCAGCCTGCTGAAAGATGCATGTGGATGCGGCGGCATCCTTATTTTTCCGCAGCGCCAGAAATGAATGCGAGCCAGCAGCGAGTCAGCTTTAATGCAAGGCGCAGAGTGTGTGTGTGTGTGCATCATCGGATTTTTCTGCCACGCAAGTGCAACCGCCAGCAGCTGTTGCGAAGCTGACTGAGCGATTCGAATTCCGAGGAGCTGACGACGGAGCCCATTCATGAAAGAAGAGAATTCCGAGCGTTTTGATTGAACAAGTTGTAGGGGTTCTATGTTCGCCTTCGTGAAAAATCGCACTTCTGCGGCCGCTCTTCATTATATGTAAATTTTTAGTTCATCCATCCGCTTCCTGTTGGATAATAGCTCGGTTTTCAGGAGCATATGGTTTTAACAGTGCGAGCAACCTTACATGAGCCTGCTGAGAACTAAGTCAAATAGTGTCATTTTTACAAGATAATCCACTCAAGTTTTAACATTTTCCCGATTATTTCATGACAGCATAAAAAGGGATGCAATTTTGTGAAGAATGTCTGGTCTGAGGCGACGAACGATGAACACGACTGGTGTCGTGGAATGACAAAATAATGTCACAATTTATCTAGTTTAGTAAAGCGCTCAGTTCTAGCTGTAGAACAGTGCTGGGTTTTATTTTATTTCAGGAAATGGCTCTACTTTGAGCACGAAACGTCAGGGGAGAAGGTTTATCTTCTAGCTGGAAAAAACTACACTGTTGGTGTATCGTCCAAAGATTTTCCTTAGAAATAAAAGGACGAAGTCGATATCAGCAGAAAGCACGCTATATACGATTCGTGTCAATTTCCCCACAGAAGAATTTTGTGAAGAAAATTTAGCTAGGCATGGCGTTTTCAAAGCTAGCTATTACGATTTTATTGACATAATCTTAACGAGAATATCTTGTAAATTTTCAAGCAAAAAATCTATAGATAGCTTAGCTATCATAAAACTAATTTAACCTGATTGTAACGAAGATTTAGCGAGTCTGCACGCAACGCAAGCGGAAGTTCATCGAGGCGCCGCTCAAAAATAATTGGGTTCGCTTTTAATGAGGCGTGTTTCGTTCAGTAGCAGAACAGATTCGCGACCGTAATAATTATCCGAGCCGATAGCAGAGGCGATAAAAAGGGCTGCATGATATTGTGCGCGGACGCGTCGGAAATAAAAGGAGTGCTCGCTGTATAATATGGAAGAGTAGTTCTCTTCTCTCGGCGAGTGTTACATTTCGCATCATCGGGAGCACATGTTTTTGTACAGTAACGGACGCAATGTGGAACAGCAGCCAGCGCGCGCGGCAATTTTAATCCAGCTGCCTATTTGATGTTGGCCATGCGTCCATTAGCCGCGCAGCGCTAATAAAGTGCCGTTATTGATGCAGCCGCCGCCGATGAACGCTCGCTGTTACAACTTACGATACGTGCACGATTTCAGGAAAACGCTCCCTTTTTGACCAGTTGGATGAGCGAGCCGTGAATATTGTATCTTTCTTTCTTTCCCCGCCTGCTTTCTGGCTGATGAATAAATGCAGCGTGCACGAATTTCGTTTGTTCCCCTTGGCCTGGAAAATTATGGCCAAAAATAGAAAGAACAGCGGGCGCAAAACACCCGGCTTTTGTTGTGCCCTGTTTTTCACCCTTGATGCTCTTTAGTCGGACTGGAAAACAAGCTAGATGCGTTCCAGATGATAATAATTCTGTGACTATTTTAGTAATATTCACTAAACGTTTTGTTGAAGAGATGAATTAAAACAAGATCTTTGTAGTAAAGGCGAGAGATTTTTTAAATTTATAAATTATTTTTCTTTAAATTAAATCAGTGACATTTTTAGCCTCTGCTCAGCATACCAGGTCCCAATAACACCGCCGAGCGGATAACATGGGGCCCGAGTGGCCGCAGAGGAGCTTGGGCCCTATTGAGAGCCCGTTGAGATAGTTGAGCATTTTGAGTCACTATAAATTAACCATTTTTTGCTATCTCCGACATTGGGCAGCTAGTATATTAGCTCAAATATCTCCCACTGCTTTGACACTCCTTATAATGCCTTAACAAAATGCGAGCCAACGGACATGAGGACAATAAAAACCTATTGTATGTTACACAGTAAATTAAGATGATGAACTCCACTCCAAGCCTACAGCAAAACTATTGTCCAACCAGAGACTTTGTCAATGAATGACTTAAAATAACAGATTATGGAAGGTCAGCGCTCCACATGGTTTCACTATTGTGAGCTGCCATTTACAAAAAAAAGACTAGTGCCAAAGGAATCTCGGTGGAAACAAAAAATGCTAAGGCTCCCCATTCCTCAAGGTCATGGTAATTTTTAGGGGCCGTCTTGAAAGGCCAAAGAAAATTTTTATCTACTTATATGTATTAACGGAAGCATTCAATGTAACAGCAAAGATGCTTACCCCCCAGCACGAACCTTCACAAACGACAAGAGTTAATCTTAGCCATTTGTGTCTGATTTTCTGACTTGCAAAGAGTCATCCTATTCATTTCGGCGTTTCAGCCTTAAATTCAAAGCAAGTTCCGCGCACTTGGTATTTACCCAATCAAGCTAGAGCAAGCAGAACGTGTTCTTTTCAATGAACAAAAGGCCCGTCTTTAGGGCGAGAGCGGAATTTATCCGGAGGGTGCAATTAATCGCCGCGTGCAGCTACACGAATTCTCAGACGCTTCAAAAAAGGCTTCAAAACATATACCTGCCAGCCGCCGTGAGATGATGAGCCTCCAATAATTTTATAAAGCTTGTCAGTGGGCCGGGCCGCACTCACTCAGAAAAAGCTTATCGTCGCACAAATAGCTAAAAGTGAACATATTGAAAGCGAAACCTCCAGAGGTCATAATCATCTAAAATCATCTCGAGTGCCGCGCCGCCGCCGCCCGCCGTCGCTGCTTTTTTGAATTCCACAGAGGCAGGTGTGTTTTTCTACAAGGACCCTATCACCTGCTCATTGCTCGTAGAAGAAGGCGTAAAACGGGAGGGTACGCGAGAGCGAGAGCGAGAGAGAGAGCGAGAGAGAGAGAGAGAGAGCGAGAGAGAGAGAGAGAGAGAGAGAGAGAAAGAGAGAGAGAGAGAGAAAGAGAGAGAGAGAGATGACCGCACGCGAGACGAGACGGTGGTGGAACACAACATGCACGAATTCGATGATGCTGGATGCTTTGCAGGAGCCGCCGATCCCCGCTCGCTCACCTGCCCGCCCGTGCTAACCAACATCTGCTTCGGCCGCACAATTATATTTTATGGGCATTGTGCCGAGAAAAGCAGCAGCTCTCGTATATAATGATAAATAATAATGGGCGCAAAATATTTTCTGCCTCACGGGATTTGTTCAATGAATTTCCCCGTCACCGTTGCACAAGACACATCCTGCCCCTGTGCTCCATCCAAATATCTCGGGGAATTTACTTTTTGGCCCGTGCGATTATTTATTGGAAATTTCCTGTGGCGCAGCTCATTTTTTGTCATCGGCAGCGCAGCACCCGCCCTCGACGCGAACATAGCGGGCGTCCGTCCTTTCACCTGGACAATCTGCTTTTCATTGACCTTCTGTCCGGCGCACATGCACGTATGCTCTTGATTCCTATTTCAGATTACATTCTAGAGCAAAGATTGCAGAAATAGCGGGCATGCTGGCGGTTTCTGACGTTATTTTATAGTTCAAATAATATGCTTGGCGATAAGTAAAAACTATTATTATTAACAATAAACGTGCAGAGCGGAGTGATTAAAAAATAAATATAGTAAATGAAGATAAACGACCGATGGTTGAGAATTATCTGCGAAATTTTGTTTTTAAGGTTAAAGCACTGCTGACGAGGCCTGGTATGTGGGACCGAAAAGCCACCGTGTCATTTTTAATTTTTTCCTCAAAAGTAATATCGTTAGCCACCCATCTTCAGTCAATTTCGTGCAGAATAGAGTTATTACGTTTATTTTCAATTGTAAAAAAAGGTTACGACAAAAACGTTTTCTCTATACTTGTGCCAGTTATTCCGTTGCTGGCAGTTTCTCAAAGGTAATCAATACACAAAGGAAAACGCGACATTTCACTTGCGACTGTCAATAAGAAAGAGTGAAAGCCTTCCCTCAGCTGACGCGTACGTGTGTCATTTCTCGGATACCGCATCAAGTGTGTTAAAATCGACAGCTATTGCATCAGTCTTTCTTTGGAATCTGCATGTTGAGCGTGAAATTGAAAACGAAATTAGCATATAGCGTGTCTGACCACACATAACGCCGCGTAATTGAAAGTTGTGCCACGCATTGAGGCCTCATCTTAATTGACCCTGGTGCTGGTTGCTCCCTTGGACGTAATTCACTGACCTTTCTTATTTTATTCACCCAGTCCGACAAAGCAGACCATTCATCAGAGTAGTGTTTTATTATTTATTAGTCGTCTGGACGGATTGAAATCTAAATCATCATAGCTGCATTTGCAGAAACTGAAATGGGATATGCCTTGACTAGTTTTTGCTTTAAGATTTCGTCATTGCAGCGCGAAAGACGTCTTATTTATATCATTGCGATCAGCGGCTTGCAGATGTGCCGAGTTGAAGCGATCAGCACGTACTCGGGACGAAATTAGGCCAGCAGACAGGCGTGTATATCCTTAGCGGCAATTAATGGTGCATGCAAATTAAACGGGACGTGTGGAGTGAGAGAAAAAATGTTGGCCACCGCTTCAGCTGTGCAAACAACGTAAATTACCTCGAATTCATAGCAAAAGCATACGACCGTCTTTCTTTGCGATTCCCGTTGGATATTTGCTCTTCTTTGACGACGAAACTTCAAGAGCTGTTACAATTTTACTACTTTCCAACCCCGAGAGGCGCTGTATTGAAACGGCAGGTGGAATCCGTGCATGACAATGATTGCGGATGGGAACGCAACCATCGTTACTTTTTCCTGCTCTTTCTGCTCCAGTAAGAGCGGCTGTCCTACTCCCGGTTTAGCGTGTCTACTACAAAGGTATACACGCATCATCATCATATCATGTCCTGTGTTAATTTCTGCGAACAAATCCGCTTACTTTCCCACGCGAAAGCTGCTGCACAAGCTTGTGATAGTCATCTCGCGCGTAAAAACGGTTTGCCGGATTAGCATGAATGTATGGTCTTAAGCTCATTATAATTATTACGTTATTCAACGTAAGCACACCTGACTCATATGGGTTAACGGCTCGACCTGATCAAGTCAAAAAATTAATCAGCGAATATAAAAGCAAGATAAGACAAAATAAAAACACCCAAGTGTTAATTTAAATAATTAATAATCTTTTTCCTGTAAATTTGAAGCAATCAGATGAATATGAACACGCTTATTATAAAAACAAAGCACAGAAGCGTCGTGTATTTAAGAATAGAACGCCCATAACTCCTCGTTCGATTCTTTTGATTATTTTATTCATGCAGGTGCGTGCAAAACAAATTTCCCTGTGCGCGACGTGCTGCTTGAACATCGACGTGATAAAATTTTGACCTCAGGTGAACTGCCAGGTGATAATGGCTCCCCTGAGTGCGTGTGCTGTCGTTGAGCTCTATCATTTTCATTTTGCCGCAGTCTCTTTTTATACAAATTCCGACTTCACGACTTTTGCACTGACTCCGTGTGAAAAGAATTTTGGTGCAATCAAAAGTGATGATAGCATAATTTTAAAATGATGAATTCTTGGAGGTGTCAGCCGCGAGATTTAAGGCGGCGGCTGGAGGGAACGACTTGGCCGATTTTTTTGCCAGGCAGCGGCTGGCGCGGCTGATAATATTTTAAACGTGGAGTTTGATAGTGAACTGCCTGAAGGGCCGGAAGACATTTTTTTCTCCTGCACTTATTTAATGTTTGAGCCTTTTTCACCGGCGGCTGGCGTGGCTGGCGCAGCTTAGCTAGATTCACGGCAGCTGGCGGCTGCCCACGTGACCAAAAATTGGCTTAGACCTCTAATAAATTCTCACTTAAGGTCTCCGCTATCTTGGCAACTGGTGCTCATTTAATGAAAACAGGCTTTTTAACTCGGGTTTATGTTACGTGGTGCATTTCAAGTCAATATGTGAATTAATTTTAAATCAAACTTACCAAAAAACCAACACCGCTTTTCACCGAATCTGGGCCGGACCAAGGATTTGGCCATTTCCTCATCGAACGGCAGCAGGTCAAGCGTGAGGGCGGAGCAAGTGATGAACAGAGGCATTCCCCACGAGTAAATGGAGAAGGCGCGGTACCTGAACCTCTCCTGAGCAGGATCCGCGCTCACGGGCCTCAGATCCCTGTAAACATAAAAACGAAATCGTTTACTCTGGGCGACGAGCAACAAATAAATACATAAATTTCGGCTGGCTGGCGTAACGCGATCCTCTCGGTACTCACTTTCTTCTCTCGGAACAGGAAACACACAATACAGAGAAAAGCAATTATGTGCGTTCCGAGATTGGAGCTGATAAAAATGGGGTGCATTGTGGTTCCCATTGAGAAAAGCAGCTTGTTTGAGAGAAGCGACATTGTTCTGCTTTCAGAGAAGACTGCACGCACCGGGTTGAATACACATTGGAAACGTACATAAAACGTGCGTATTAAACGATAATATAAATACTGGTGGCGCGTTTGTTTATTCGGCCTGGCAGCATCCACAAAGAGTGGAACGCCAAATAACAGTTCCCAGTGGATAAATAAGCAGCGCAAGCGAACAATCGAGCCGCAGGAGAGATTTTCTGATTCGGTATGAGCGACTATTATAAATAAATAAAAGCAGCGTCGAACGAACTGAGCTCAAGGATTTCCCTCGTGAGCCAGACCAGAGGCGAACCCATTATTCATTGCATGATTATAATGCACTTGTGGGCAGGCTGCTCGGGTTTTCAATGCTTGCCTGAAATCAAGGGTGTGATTATTTATATCAAGGCGCCTCTTTCGATTTAATGAAATAATTTCCCACGTGCAGCGTAGAGATTGAGAGCAGATTTCAAGGAAATTAAATTAGTTTAAACAAATTAACAAGTTAATTCACGACAAAAATGTTTTTCTGATTAACATAAAAATGCAACAAGCCGACACACAACCGCATTCTTTGTTAAGTGTCTCTCGTGGCCGGCGTGGCTAATGACTCCAGTTAATTTTTTCCCTCCTTGAATATTTATTTCTGTTGGAATGGAAATGCTGTAAAACAAGCATGGAGTTGTTTTTAAGGGGTCTTTGATAACAATCACTCCACTTTTTACACTCGACGCAGCTCGCGACACGCGGATAAGCAGCTCTTTCTTTCATGAATGGTTCTAGTCTGATAGGAGTGTAAATGAGTTTTACTACCATACCGCAGCACAGATTGAGAGCACTTTCGTCTCTGAAGATGACGAATAATGGGGGAATCCCATTCGCGGTGAAAATATAATGTGTAAAACTTTCACCCGCGCGCGCGCCTTCCTCGGCCTTCACCTTCTTGCCGAGTCCTCTTAAGGCGTGACTAAATAATAAGTGCTCTAGAACTATTGTTCAAGGCGGATGCTGCTTCTTTCAAATAAAACGAATACAGGGTTAATGGTGTCAACGGCGGAGGCACTTAAGTAGAGGAATTATTTTTAAAACATTTATGTTGAAAACATCATTATGACGCAAAATTTGTTACGGTAAGAGAAACGTTGACTAAAAAGGGCCCTCCATCGTACCAGCAGGTTTGGTAGTAATTTAAGGCCGCAGCAAATCCAACCAGACGACCTTGCTACCAAAAAGGAATTGTTGTGCAGCATTGTAAAATGTACATTTTTGTCGATAGCAGCCACCAGCTTTTTAAGCAGGTAGCTCAGTCGATCAGACGGATTATAATAAAAAGGGCATTTTCAAAACCACAAACAAAGCAGAATGAAATGTAAAATATCTTCATTCGCTGTATAAAACACATACTTAATTCAACCTTTCGTGATTCTTACAAATAACAGTTCTTGTTTCCTCGCTCTTAGTGTTATAATTATTTGTTTATCCTCACCTGAAAGTCCACCAAATGTTGAAGCACATCGCGTTGAGCCAGAAGAAGGCGGACAAGAAGAAGAAGTGCATTAGCACGGCTGGAACAAAAAACAAGACGAGGTTACTTTTATACGGTCCGACGATTGTCCAAACTACTGAATTATATATCTAAATAGCTAGCTAGCCCCTTTTACAGCGCCTCTGGCTACCCACCTATAAAAAAATTTATTTTCCTCTTTCGCTCGCCTCTATAATTATAAACAGACATCCTGGCAAAAAGTTTTTTATAACAAAAGCTTTCCATTATCAGCACAAAGCTCGAGTTTTCCTTTCCATGCGGAGGCCGAGTTAATTTCGCTCTGATATTGTTTAGCAGCTGCTGCCAGCGAGTTTGTTTGGACTCTGCCATTTATTCCCTTGCCCAGAGGTCCAATGGTCCAAGCCCCCTGGGAGCAGTAAACCAACCGAATTTGCTTTTTACAGGCGCGTAAAATATGACAATCCGCGGTGAAATGCGAAATTCCAAATTCCGATATGCGCTATGTGAGTGTCAGCAACAGTTAAGTTAAAATGAGGAAGGAATTAAGAAAAACGAGAGCAGAGAGCAGCTGGGAGCGAACGGAACACGCGCAAAAAGCAGCTGCGCTTTTACTGGAGCACGTGCAGCGAGCTCAAGTGCCCAGAATTATGCAAATGGCCAATTCGTTTAATGGGCATGATTCGCGCTGAATTCAATTTGAGTCGAGCCGGACCAAATAGCAGGATGATGTAAGCTAAGCACTGGTCAACAGCACAATTTATGTGGGTCCAATGACCAAATGATTGGAGTACGTCACATTCAATTGCCTGATTTATTGCGAATTGCAATCAATATTTTATTCATCGTATTAGAATTTCAAATAGCAAGATGGCGTAGGTAGCGTCTTTTCTTTCAGAGACAATTGTTGCTAGAAAGAACGCAGAGAGCGGATGCCATGCGCGCTTTAGGAGTTTCTAAAGGAGCATCTCTAAAAGCGCACCCACCGAAGGCCCACAGGCACTGCTTGCTGCCTCAGCAGCCTACACACAAGATCAAATTTTAAAGAGGTTGCTGTATTCTTAGTATGAACGGGTTACGTGATAAGTTTTCACGAACAAAAACATTATTTAGCATCACACCTTTTTACCTCATAAGTTTCAATCATGTTTTTGCCGCTGGTCAGACATTTACTTCTGCAATAAAGTTTTGTGCTTTCTTAAAATTCTGTATTTTTGTTCTAGTTTCAGTCGAAATTTTATGTCTTTCTCCAGCTCAGAGAAACGAACTTTTTTATTAAACATTACAAAAAAGAAATTTTAGCAAATAGAGCCCAAATTTCAAATTTGCAAACTTATGGGTTACATGCAACGCTGCCAAATTGAAAATCACAATTCTCAGAATACCGAAATCGTAGAGCCCCAATTATAAAAAGGCTATAAATCGTTTTAAGCTAATTCCCTGCTCTATTATTTGCGGCAGCAAAGCAAACACAATAATGAGAGAGTATCTGGTGGGCTCGTGAGCCAAGGCGTTTCCTCTTTTCGATTCTTATTCGTGATACCCACTGAGCTGCTTATATAGTTCGCTGAATAGTATACGTGGATATAATGATGCTCAGGGCGAAGTCTCGGCTTTTACAATGACGACATAATGATAGCTATATAAACGCAAAACCAATCTGCTTTGCCTTGGTTGTGATTATCATTTCAGGGTGTACGCGGCGGCTGCTTTGCAATTTATCCCGGACGCAGGAGTGCGGCGGCGGTATTCAAAAGCAAAATTGCGTGCGCTGTTCATGGTTTATCCTCCGAGTGCACGATACATTTTGCATGATCGCCGCAACAATAATGACGATAGCTAGCCGCACCATTCGATTAGCAGCCTTCACGACGCGCTCCCGGGAATGTGTGCGGTTTTTCATGAAAGATAAGCCGATTGTTGTGTAAGCTCATGTTGTGAGATCTGGTCTTGAGTGACTACTGTGGGAGAAAACTTATTTTGTGTTTTGTCCGACGACTCCACAAGTGCATTTAAATTTCTTCACTATACATTATGCAATTGGATATAACAACTATTATTCATTTTTCTGTGAACTATTGAAGTGGATACATAGAAACAATTATTGAAAATTATTTGAACAACAGCAGTTGATCGATGAACAATTTGTTCTACAATTGGCCATAACAAAGGACCTTCTTCAAATTTTCTCCAAAATTTACAGTGCCTGACCACATTTTCTTGGCAGATTTCGGTTCCTCCCATCGAGATCTATTGGGGAAACTCTATGTTTTGAAATAAAATCAGATATCGAGTATGGAGACAGACCTTACCATTTGAAAAGCATTAACTTTGCAGCCACTTTTATAAAAAATTTACACTGCTACTTGGGTCAATTTTGGCTTCAACTGAATCCTAAGCTGGCCCAGAGAATATAAAAAATAAGTGCTCAGCAGTCACATGGGTAGAACAACAAAGAAAAAATATTTCAGAATCCCTCAGGTAGATAGCGAAATCCATTCTTTTATCAAAAACATTCAACGGGCTCCTATATAACGGAGCTATTTTGAAATTCAATTTTAAGGGAGGCATCTTTGTTTGTATTTAGATGGAAGCCATTAGTCATTTTTAAATTAATGTAACTGAGTTATTTATGCTTTACAATAACAATTTTTTTAGAAAATTTCAAAATGAGAATAATGTGATCAGTCAGTAATAGTGTTAAGCATTTCTACTCTGGTATTTTTAACATTATTTTAGGCCCGTGAAAATTGCGAAGCGGAAATTCCACCGCAGAGCGACCAGTGGATCGGCCCCTGACATTGATAATGGAATTTAAACTTGATGTGAACAATGATCCAAAAGTGTGCCAGCCAACGACCTGACACTAACACAGCGAACAAAAACAATAGCCGCCACTTAACTGCGGTCGAACTTTACAACCTTGTAAGGCTGGCGAACAAAACAGCAACGGCTTTCTTGTTAGGAACAAAGGATGCAAAAAACAGCAAATTCGCCTTAAATTCCACACGCGTCCACATCAAACAAAAAGCGGCGGCCGCGCGACCCACGCGTCCTTGCGCAAACAAACGTCACCTGTATATGTATGGATTGAAAATGCGTTTCCTTCCTCGCCCCAATACAACCTACAACCGGATATTGATGTAAATTCCGTGAATTTCAATCGCCTCCTAACGTCAAGATATAAAATAGATTGTCACACTGCTCCTGGGCGCAATAAACCTTATCTTCAAAAGAGGAGGGTAACGCGGCGCGGCAGCTCTTTGAAAAGTGAGTATTTAGCACAAAGAAAGGAGTGTTACTGTAAAGGAATTAGGTGCTGTGTTGTGTCCCGTGTCAAATAAACATTATAACGATTATAACGAATGACTTTGACCAATCGTTGAATAGATGAAAAGCGTCTGGCTTTTTGAAATGCGGGTTAACATCAAAAGCGGCTCACCCATAATGGTGCAGGTCTCAGGGGACCTTTCTGAGATGGACCGTCCGGAAAATTGCACAATTGCCAGTAGGAGGTCGGCGACCAACAAGCAGGCAACGTGACAGGTCTGGCAGCGCCAGTGCAGTGCGTGGTGGGCTTTGGGCACGAGGAAGCCGGTGGCCAGGGTGGCGGCCAGGAAGAAGGCCGAAATGGCCAGTCCGGCAGGGTACAGGGTCAGTCTGATGTCACCCTCTTGGACGTCGTCGACGGGCCGCATGTCGGGCAGCAGGTGGTCGTTGCAGACCAGCACGGCCACCCGCTCAGGGCGCTCCAGCACCCTGACGAGGCAGTAGTCCTCGATGAGCAAGGGCGCCGCCGGCGGGGGCTCCAGCTGCAGGGAGGTGCCGTTCAGGTGCTCCGTCAGGTTGCCCTCCAGCTCGCCCGCCAGGACGTAGTTGTTGCTCTTCGACGAGCAGTGCGGGAAGCCCGTGGCGTTGGTCACCGCGTCCAGTGGTTCCCCCTGTTGCTCGTTGTGTTTGCACGAGGACAGCGACTCGGAGTAGGCGGCGTCCTTGCCGCAGCAGTTGCGGATGCCCTCCATCCTCGGAGCGCCGCACACCAGGGCGGACAGCCGGTCGACGCAGAAGGTTTGCGGCGTGAAAATGGGCAGGTCTGCGGAATGCGGAAGGGTCAGAATGAGCTGCTCGTTCATCTCGAGCAGCATGAACAGCGGCAGCACCGTGCCGGACTTGAGCAGCACTGGCAGGGTGCCGTCCTGGCAGACGGGGCGCCACTCGGGCGTCACGCTCAGGTTAATCGAAGGGTTGGCCTGGAAGCCGCCGCCACCCGGCGCCACGGCGTAAATCAGCGGCGTCCAGTCCTCGGATTCCAGGTCCTCCTCGCAGGACGTGTTGTCCTGCAGCATCTGTCCCACGGGACAGCACTTGTGCAGCTCGCGGCTTGCGGCCGCCGCCGTCGCGGCCACCAGCAAAGCGAGCAGAAGGAACGGCCGCATTGTTCTCACGTTGAGCACGCCGCCGAAGGCTGCGTTCCACCTCGCGATCTAACTGACAAAACTAAACTGAAAACACGGCGTGAGCGGCCGAGTCAGCCGCGCGAGAGCCTTCCACTTCTCCCTCCTCCTCCTGCAGCACGGCGGCAGCAGAGCAGACGCGGCAAGCAAAATAAAGCAGCGTGCTTTTGTGTGTGCCTCCCCTTTCTCCTACACCGCATCGCTCATGCGACTCGTGCGAGTCCACAAGCCGCGACGTTGCCGATAAATTATAACCACAGAGCAAAAATTCTTGTCTCCTTCATTATTGATTTCTGATTGCTTCTTTTAGTAACTTTCGTCTTCAACATACCGTGTTACGTTAAATTTATTTATCGTTTAGTTAGAGCTTGTGACTTCGAAATTACACGAATCGTTGAAAATGCGCGCATTCAAATCATAAAAAGCTTTATAGTTATGAGCCCTTGAATCATCTTTGTTTGGTTTTAATTTATACATACTGTTATAAATTTATCACTCTTATTTCTGTATTTTTCTTTATGATAGAATATGTATAGATTATTTAAATTTAAAGTTTTTATTTGAGTTAAATAAATTAATGGAGTCAAGACATTTAGGTCAAAATTTAAGAAATGAAAATGTTCCACTTGTTGTCCTCTTACAATTAAGTTTGTGAGTATTTCGTAACAAGAAACTACGTCATCGAGTTAAAATTTTCAAGTCATTCTTCACCTCCATTATTTTAAAATAAATAAAAGAGTCACGACAGTAACTTAGGAACCTATTTATGTGGGTTTTTGTTTAACACAATTTGTGCAAACTCTGAAATTTTCAGCCAGTAAGTAGGAAACATCAAACGAATGTTTTCTCATGGTATTGAAACAGTTGTCTGGGGCGCAGCGACAAGGCAAGGTAAAAAAAATTCAAGTAACCGCTCTGTTGCGCGTTATTTTTCGTAGACGGATCGTGAAAAAAATTGATGCCTACAGCCGCAGCTATTAACACAGGTATATTCCCCTCTTCGCTATAAGGGGTGATCAACATTCAAGTGGTGAGGCACCCCACGGGGATGAAAAATGTTTCTTTCGAGTTTATGCAGCGTAACAACATTCCGGCTTAAACGCACAAAAAAGGGCCAGCGCGAAAGTGAATTCTATTAAGTTTGCCTCATTTTCTGATTTAAGCTGTCACTACATATTTCTCGTTGAACAATGTAAACAAAAATGTTTGTAACGGACACACGCAGACAGTTTTCAAACACGTTAAATAATCCTAAATGCATTCAATAGAAATAAGAGCGGCGGAAAAGAGGAAATTTGTGAAGAAAAAAATTAGCAGACGCTGGCGACTGATCGCGTTCGTTGAAATCTCCTGGCTATTTCCATTTCGTCGCAGCGGGGTTGGTGAATTTGACGAGCTTTTTAATAGAGCTACTTTTCGAGAAGGGGAATGGCTATCATTTCTTTTAGACCAGGTAGCATCTGTTGCGAGCATATAATAGGACAATAATTGGCATAGCCAACTTCTTTTGAATATTATTCTCTATTGTGTCAACGCAGCGAGCCAAGTCCACGTCTATAAGTTGACGTCCATGATATAGGCTCATCTTCAATTAATATTTTTTCATCGTGGTTTTATTCATTTAATAAAAAAGGAAAATGACATACGCTCAGCTTTTCATTATTTCATAAAAGTTAACTTTTATATTCTGTACCACGTCCAGCTTGAAAAAATTACAAACAAGAGATACAGTTTGAAGCAAGCAATTGCGTCTAATTCAAAGTTGCGTTTGAAAAGATGTTATTTATTTTGAGCTCTGTATAGATATAACAAACTGATTCCAAAAGAACCACGAAGAAGTACTGCACAAAGTGAAGGCAAAATATCAGTGTTCCGAAAATGACGGCTTTTTTAAAATAATTACGATAATTACGAAAAATCCGGTTTTTAGGCGGCTAAATTGGCTAAAATTAGGGAAGTGAATAAAATAAATTAATACAAGTATACAAATTGAATTTTAAAATTTGAAGACTTTAATTTTTAAAATTATAAATTCAATAGCAGTGTTTCTGTAGTATAAGCAACCTATTTTCAGCCTTAAATCCAAACCAATTATTAAAAAATCCAATTTATGTCGGCGAAAATTGCCTGGTTTTAACCACCCTGGCTTAAACCGGCTGGTCAAAACTCGGAACATTTGTAAAAACGGTTTTGATTTATTGGTTTTAGAGGTGTTAACATTGACACCTTGAAGGTAATAATAGGTCTCGCGAACAGCAGGTTTTATTGTTAGAGATATTTCACAAAGTAACACGATATAACCCCCTGCCATTCCTGGGACAATACATTTTCCGTCACCTCACTAGCCCAAAAGATAAGTGGTCTCAACCTATTGATGGATGAATCGAAATATCAATGGTAACGCCGCCTTCATGCACCAGGTGATCCATCCAAAAAAAGGGGTGGTAATCCGTATGTATTACAACTAAGGGAAGTGACATCGCGATTAAATAAAGTCCTTAATTGAGTTTCACGTGTCGAAAAACATGAAACGACACTATATTAAAAAACACATTTTTTGACCAAATTAGTTTAACTCGTCAATTCCGTTCCAGGGTGCATGGAGTGGTTCTTATTAGCCCCCGACCATGACCTCGAAAATTCAAAATTAATTATTTTCAATCAAAATCCGTCGATATTTGCATAAAAATTGCTTTTATGAACAAAATCACGATTTTTAGGGAAAAACACGATTTAACAAGTAGTATCGATTTTTTTCAAAAAAGGAGAAAGCTATTGCATATTAGCATTATTGTTTTAAGATCATAGGCATTTATTGCAGAGAAGAAAATTTATCTGGATCAGGACACTTAAAGGTTTGAAGTTTTACAGGTACTTTCTTTAACTCTATATTGTATTAAATTTATTGGTATCTACATAGCAGTTTTAGGTTATTACATTTTAAAAACATATTAAAAAACTATGAAAATAAATTTTAAAAATTCAAGGTGAACTCAGTATTTAGCGGCAGGATTTTTGAATGACTGGTCGTTGGAAATTATCAATGATTGACTGCTCTTGCATCTATTGTTTAGGCCAGTCAATTGAGAAAAAATGATAGAACGTCGTGCATGGAACCCCGTCACTCTATATCAATCTCCTCTTTCAACGATTCTCTATCCCTATACTATTTTAGCAGGTATAAAATAAATTTTCGCAATAAATAATAGAATGGATAGGTAATTAAGTTCATTAGAAGAAACCGCAATGAGAAACATCCGTGGCGACCGGATATATAAAAAATAACACAACTTTGTCAGCCGGAAGAAAATCATTGGAAAATGTGAAAGATAGTGAGAAAAGGTCAAACGATAATTTCTCGTCATGCATCCCTTAAGGAAGATCTATTAATTTAGGACGGTGGTCTTACCCTTTTGCTTGTTTTGTATTTTTTAAGTAGAAATTAAAAAAACTGACCACCTGTATAAATTTCAAAATACCAAACATCTGGTTGTTTGTATAAATAATAATTACACCTAAGTAGATTTTTTACTTAGAGAAGGTTTGCCTGCGGATGCTACTTTCCTTGTTGGTTCAGACCACACGAAACATGTTTTGAAGTTGCAGGCGCTTCTTCTGCTGTCGCAGAGTGTCTTTGTGGCTACTTGTTAGTTTCGCCTGGGAGCGGAGTAAAATTGTCAGCCACTGCAGTCATCAGTCATCACACACGCTCCAAAGGTCACCTACTACTCGTGAGTACTCAGTCAAACCGTGAAGAAGTGAAATTCGTACAAGTTAAAACGCGTGAATTCGGAAAACAATATTTATTTGTAAATTATTTGCACAAGTTTTTTATTATTCAATATATCATATGTCAACTTAAACCGATCAATTCTGCTTTTTATGTTCCTGTAAAATCCTGTTTAATCTGTTTTAATTAATAATCCGTTATCGTCTCGATTTTTTAGGAACGCCAAAGGAATAGCTATAACTTCAAAATTTTAATTTTACTGCAGTCAACAGAGAGAGTTCCATAGTTACAAGAGACATTAAAACTAACACAAAATATTGTGATCCTCTTTTCTCTTTCCTATTATACAGATATTAACTGTATAATTTTATAATAATATGAATCTAAATATTTGAATAAATTACAAAAACAAGAGCAAATCATAACAGTGTTTTTTTCTCATACATCAATAAAGAATAAATTGCTAAATATTTAATTAAAAATTAGGATTTATTTTATTGGTTACGTGTGCTTGGCCAGATTATTTTTATTTTTCCTTTAAGCATATGTACATGAAACGATTTTCTTCGCATGTCACTGGGGAAATGCCAAACTTCACTTGGATGCAATCTGGGCAGGAAATTGGAACCCGACTTTGGCGACCGGCGGATGATAACCGACAATAATAATTTCCCGTTTCCATGGCGACCGGTGACACGCAGCATCTACAGCACGGGAGCGGGATGCTGTTCCGCCAAGCAGACGAGCGAGCAAGTACAACACGGCGGGCCTGCCTGGCCTGCTGCTGTGTGAAATACTCGTACACCCTCGACGCACCGGCGAGAACGGTCCTGCGCGCTACGCGCCTCACCCACCGGCTCCCAGCGCTGTTATGTGTTGTGTGGATCGAGCAGGGCGCGACTCCCAAGTCATCGGAAAAGCTGATGTGAGAGAGCAGAGAGAACAGCTCCTCCTCGGAAACAGGCTGGATTGCTGCCGCGGCTCTGTGAGTTTTAATTTAACATTTTTCCTGTTTTAATTCTGCATACTGAGTAATTTAGTTCACAGTGCCTTGTATAAAATTGTAAAAACACAGCACTTCACTCAAATTTGGAAAGAATACTGCACAATTTTTGCGCTGCTCGCTGAACCGAATGCAAAATTAGTTGTATTGATTCGTCAATGGTTTGAGATTTTTATTTGGATTTGCTTTTCCCTGCTTTTAAATTTATGCTGTAAATTTTATGCGTCAATATTTTCACATAAAAAAATAAATTTCGAGTTTTTTTGCACTTCACCCAAATTTTAAGTTTTAAGCGGATTGTGATTTGCGCGTGTCATTCCTCTCACGTCCCTCATTTTTGCTCCCGCCTGCTCTGTGTGTCATGTATTGACCGAAAAAAGAGTTCCACTCCTAATGAGAGTCTGTGTAAAGGACCCCCTCTCGGCAGACACACCCCGCGCAGTCAGAAATGTGAAAAGAAAAACGTTCTTCGCACTTTCCATTCTGCCTTTCTCGCAATAAGAGGGCGGGCGGTCCGCTCCTATCGCTGGCGCCCTCACCCTCAATGTTTGTGCATCAATGCCCGTGTTTACCTTGGTGATAAGTCTCTCAAACGTGATCTTCAGGAACCCGAGGTGATGATGATGGATGCTCCAAGGGAAATGAGGAGCATAATTAAGCCGCTTACGAAATTGAATTAGAGATGCGTATACGAATATTTTTATGGTTATACAAGAAATATACATAAAAAAGAATTGGCTTTCCTTTTGGCTGATAGAAACAAAACTTACTTTAACCGAAGAAAGAAAGAAAGGAGCCCTCTTCCAATAACAATCTTCCCCTGTTGTCGGTTTGCGCAAGGGAAAGTCAAAAAGTGTATCTAGCCAAGCGGGAGAAATAAAAAGCGAGCCAGCCGGGGTCGCCTCCCTCGAGATCCAATTTCAAAATGCGTCCTCTCGGCTCCTTCTGCATTCCTGAAAGAAATCACTTAATGGGGGAGCACGCACACCCCCGCATTCTCTTGTGAGCATGTAAAAAGAATCCCCCAGCTCATCGGGTTATGCAGTGCAGAGCCGCGCTTTTAGTATTATTTCTATTTTTATGTGCAGCGGGGCCGTCGAGGTGATTGATTTATTATTTCAACAAGTGCCTCTTGCTAAGGAGCGCCTGTTCATCCCATCACGTCAGTCAGACCTTTCGCCGACTTTATGGTCCGATTTGGGCGCCATCGCGCGCCTTTTGACTCTTTACAACACGTGCGTGGTGCTACTGGTGCTGCGCGCGTTGTGAGAAAAATCGAACAGATCTGCTGTGGGGATTAAATTTTTGATGATGTCCGACAGCTGGTGCAGTGCGCGCGGCCTAAATTTATTATTTTATGTATATGTAGAGTGAGAGAGCCTTGCCGAAAGTGACATGCTTCTGCTCGCTACTGCGATAGATAACATAACTCACTAAAAATATCAGCGGGACGCAGAGTCGCGCATTAAGAGAAAAAGTGCATTAATAATATCTCGCTTCAGCTGACGAAGAGCAGGCTGTGGCCTCAATTAGTGAACATGGGAACCCCTCCGCCCCTGTGCGTGTGGTGAGAGAATTAGGGGAAGCGTGAAAGTTTTTCTATTAAGTATCAGCACATGATTAATTTCTCCAGCATGAAACATATGCGTATCAAATTGAACTAGGGTGAAGGTGTGAAACGCACCAGGTTCCGCAGCTAAATATTTTCACACCATCATTCAAAATACATCATTTAACTTTCAAAACATTCCCCTGGGAAAATTTAAAATTATCTACCAGAGTCCAAGACAAAATCTATTTATATTGTTGCATTTGAAAATCGAGATTTTTTATTTTAAAAAGTTTGCATTCATTCACAGAACAACGTTTGCTGCCAAGGTAATTTTATTGTTGTGTCATCATTTTCTATATGGCATTTGCAGCGTTCCAATGACAAAAGACGCGTTTAAGAGCAAAGTTCACTGAACTTAAATGTTCTGCTTACTAAGTAAGGCCATGATGCCCTTTCAGCCTGATATTTGCATTCGGGTGTTTGCGACCCGAGAAATAAGTTGGGCATGCAAATACCATTCAATTACACGCTCAGTGCCAAAATTAACGCAGTTTAGTTCTGCTGAAATGCAAATTGGTGGCGCTGTAATGAGCGGAATTGCAGCACAGAGTTCGTTGCGCGTATTTTCTTATTGTAGGAAGAAAGGAATAAAAACTTTCAATGACAGTATTTATTTCATTACCACGTCGTAATAACTATCACCTATCATTTTTTGTTCTCTCTATATTTAAAGTAGAGTAGCAGGGTTAAAAGGAAAGACAAAAGACATACATTTACAAATTAATCAATGCCTCGCAATAATTTCTCGGCTACAAAATATTATCTTGTAAATTAAATCTATAATTCTGATCGCTGTGTGTAGTTTAACGAAACAACATTATGCCATTATTCATTGAGCAATTACTTGTTAAAATTTTTAGCAATAAACATTAATCATCTTACGAGCAAACATACTCTCTCCCTGGCAACACACTTATAATTATTGTTGTTTGCTCTCATTTGAATACGACTGGCTCGTTCCAGTTACGTTATACGCTCTTCGTCCCCCTAAAGAACGCAATTAAAATAATTACTTCGACCATAAAATTCCTGATCCAAGGGCGAGAAAGTGACAGCTGCTTACGAAGAACAGAGCCATATTTTTGATTGATTTTTATCTTTCTTTGGCCTTGAGCGTGAAATAAAAACGTTTATACACACAAGCTGCGAACCAATTAGCGGCTCACCTGACTCTGTTCTTTGCTTCCGCAGTGTTTTTCTCACTTTCTGCAAATCCAAGCAAAAGAAACACACACACAGCCCTAAAAGGAAAGTTTTGTAAAGCTTCTCAAAGAATTAGCACGCGATTTTGCACAGTAAATACTATGCAAGAAAGTGAATAGTGCAGCACACATACTTGTTGCACGTGGGGCAAGTTCATGGCTAACAATAAGGTGCAATTTCGCCCATCTAAGCTAACCGATAATTTAATCCCAAATAATTGAGACCAATAATTAGACTGAATACCTCTCACTTATGCATAATTTGCGCCGTGTGTTACGCACACTCCGTTCAAAAAGGCCACCGCGCGGCAAGGAAAACTTGTTTAATTACAAATTAGTTTCGCTCCGCAGTTGATAATTAAAATTCAGCCAGCTATCTCGCGCGGAAAATATGCTTGGAACACTGTCTTCCACATTCGTCCGAGTGGCTTGCTTGCTTTCTTGCTTACTTGAGACGGAGAATTTTAAATGAAGGGGCTTAAGAAATCTTTTGAGGAGCGTTTCAGCCCCTCTAGTAATTCTTGCTCATACACACACTCGGCACATTCATTAAAACTTGTCTCTCTGTGTCTCTCTGTATATTTGATAAAGCATGCGCTCGTCCTGCTCTCTGACTGTGAGTGTGCCGCTGCTTTTTGTAGGCTTCTTTTCTCCTCTGAAAATAGCGTGGTTGTTGGCTTCTGCCTTTCCTTCACCCACCCACCCGTTCAGCCAGCCAGCAGTTTTCACTCGTACTCTGTGCTTGCAGCTGCTGCCGAGAGCCGACGACCGACGTCTGCACCTAGGATGGCCTGCGAGCTATGCAGACCGAGAGACGCCGCTGACAAACAGGTTGCCTACTCGCCCGACGGCAAGAGGCCGCCCTCGCTCCACAATTAACTGCAGGTTAGATTTTTTGGAAAAACTTTCACTTGCCACGGGTCAGTCGTTTGTGAAGCACTATCTTTCAATCGGTGATTTTCAGAGACGATGATTTCATAAAAAGTAAAGTATACAGAGTACAAAGTGTGCAAAGAAACTAACTTTTTATTCAATTTTATTATTGAATTTTTATGAGAAAATGTGCTAAATTTTTTGGAAAATTTTGTTTTCTAGATTTTTGAATGCGAATTGTAAAAACAAATTGGATCTATTTATTCAATCTCAATTTAAAAACACATTACTATACACCATAAACAGTTCACAGCTCATATAAAGTCAAATATTTAAATTACGTAAATCAATGCAAACACATGATTTTACACATTTTAAGCACACCAATAGATACAATGGGGTCAAGAATGGAGACATTAGACTCTTCTTTAGCGGTCAACCCTTGGGAAGGACCATGCAGACCTGTGGAGTAGCAATTACCAAAATTTGTTGCTGCTTCTTTACACTATACAAGTAATATGCAATAAAGTAAAAAAAAATACTTTAGACTCAGAGCAACTAGACTATTTCAAATGTTCTTTGGTCCACTGCGATTTGATATAAATTTATAAATCAAATTTCTCAGCCGTACATAATACCAAGATTTTAAAATATATTATAATTTGGAGAGAGAGCCTGACAGAATTTGCTTCACAAACATTACAAATTGGCAAAATAAAAATTAGCATACATTTTTGGCTCATTAGATTTGTTAACTCAAATCTTGTAAATGCGTCGTTTGTTAATATTAATTAATTAATATTGAAATACTTAAAATTTAAAGAAAATTAAATACATTTTCTTAGATATCCAAAGTAAATTAGATCGAAAAATTGAATATATAATGCGGTAAAGTGGGCCAACTTAACCTTCATGCATCGCTACATCCAGCGAATAAATAAAAAATCACTAATTGTTTGGTTTTTGATTAATAATTAATTGGCTTTGGAATGAATAATAAAAATTTACAGATTAAAATTTCTTAACCGTTCTCTTCTTTGTGGTTTTTAAATAAGGGAAAATGAAAAAATGGTCCATAATGCCGCAACCAACTCTAAAAACTTTACCAACAATAAGCTTGCGTTGCATATCTGAATTTAAATGAGCTTAAGTTTGCAAAAAGCATTGCCGATATTTCCGTCCTCGAAAGGTCCGTCCATGAAAGATTTTTATCACTTTGACATCTGCCACAAGCATAAGTTTTTTTTAACCATGCACGAGCCATTTCCGTGTCCGCCACGGGTCATTTTATTGGATGGCTGCGGGTGTTTTTTTTATCATAAGGGCGTCATCTGTCATAAAAAGGGCGCCGCCGTGTAATCGAAAGCCCTCGACACCGAACATCATAAAAATTGACTAAAAAATTACCCACGTAAAAGAAAATAGAGCTAATTTATACTCTTCACTGAGCAAATATGCAAAATCTTATTGAGCTATATCATATTTCGCGAGCTAGATTTCATCTCCCGTCGAGCGCGAAGCAATCGTGCCGGTAAAAAATAAATGCGGGCATAAACATGGGTGCTAAGCTCTTCTTTCCTCAACCGCACGCGTGTTTTCCAGTCAGCACAGTTCATCGGATCAAATAACAATAAGTCATCGCAGGCATTCTTCAATTCGAATATATATTCCAAGTGACACTCACGTGACGCCGCCAGCCAGCAAGTTTAGTGCCACAGGCGCTTGTTCGATAGATGAATTTACGACGCGCCAAAATTCGGCGTTCGCGCTCTCACGTATCGCTTTTCTTTGAAACCGCCACCGCTGCCACACTGCGAGCATAACAATTCTGCATATTTAATAATTTCTCTTTCACTCGGCCCGATTGCTCAAAGGTAACAAATTCCATTAGCACTAATTTCCTTGCAAAACCGCATGCACACGCGCGGCCGACGATGTCAGCGACAATCGACTTAGCAGCTGCTGGAACAATCGCAGGATAATCTGAATATTATGTAAAAATTAACCACGGCCTAAATGGTGGATTGGGAACGCTTGTGTTGCACCACATATGATATTAGAATAATACATACTTATTCGCTCGGTGGCCTGGCGGCTTCGTTTCATGTTGCGAGCACGTCACAGCTGTGCACGACTCTCATCACTACGATGTTACATTTCGCCGATGCCCTTTTTGAAAAAGGGGAGGCCTGAACTGCATAATTGATAACGGTGCCTTCCAGGAACAACATTATGCAATTACATTTGTAATAAAGCGTGAGTGAAACTTGTTTCCGGCGCAGACCATATTTTTCTCCTCTGTAAACAACGTGTTTTATCGTTTTATTATGATTAATAATAATGTCTCTTCAATGTAAAATGATTACTCTGCACAAAACATGATCTCATGTTACCTGACAATGAGTTTTGTGAAATCGGACCCTCAAAAGAGCTTCGATTTTCCATGTGAATAAATATTCAACTATTTTTCACACTGAAGAATTTTAAAATATTCTTGCAAACATTATTCATGCAAAACCAAACTGTCATGTAACAGCCGAAATATATTATGCGGCCCGCAAAAATATTTGGCATCCGTTCGTGGGCGGTGATCAGAGTTGCGCATAACAAATACTTATGTTTGTGTCTTGAATTTTCATCAATTTGATCGTATAGGTAAAATAAAATCTTAAAATCTTCCAACAGGACCATCGCTAAAGCTAATAAACCAATGAAGAATATTTAAATTGAGGGAAGTATAGCAAAAGTTATTCTAAAATATAAAGGATATAAAATATACACATTTAAATTCGGCTTAGAGGATAAGATTTGACTGTTTTATAAACACTTTTTTCACAATATATTTGCTCTTAAAAACTATGGAAAAGATTAAAGTGGCAAAAATACAGTTGTTCAAAACTTTAAATAACTCTTTATCGCAACTTTCTCTGAAAGGATGAACATTTCCACAGCACACACGTTCAAATCTGTGGTTTATACTTAATTTAAAATAAACTGCAAATAAAAATAATAACCATGACGCATAAATTATATTCTCCATATTTTAAGTTCTACAATGGACGTTTAGAAGGCACAAGAAGGGGCCCAAGCTCCTCTGCGGCCACTCCAGCCCCATGTTATTCGCTGGACGATGTTATTGGAACCCGGTGAGCTCATAGCCCACGGACGGAATGTGCCGAGAAGAGGTTCAAGAAAGAAAGAAAAAACGTTAAATAAATTAGAATCGTAAAGTGGGTTTATTACAGATATCCTTTTTGGGTTGTCGCTCGTTTAGCAACAATAGCAGCAGTAAAGAATAGCGGTCATGTGTCAGGTCCTGCATTTTTTTTAAAGAGCGCAGTAATTTCCATTTCACCGTACACACACACGAGAGTCGCTAAGCCCAACCGTTGAAAATTACAAGCATGGACTATAGTGTTATTTTGTATAACACGCACTTTTGAACCGGCGGGCATTCACGGGATTATGCATGGCTAATACCCTGGAATCGAGTCGACACGTGATGCATTAAGGTGCGCAACACGCAGTGCGGTGGGGCGACCGCGTGTACCGCGCTCTTCTCTCTCTCTATACGTGTGCATGTGTGTGTAGTGTATACTCCGAAGGCAACAACTGCCGATTGACGAGAGCGCGTGGTGCAGCAGCAGCAGCAGCGAGCGAGCAACCACTCACTCTCTCGCAGCAGCACACTCGCGGTCGCATTCGCTGTGCAGCCACTCGGCCGGCCGGACGGAGACACAATACGCGCGGCGCGGTCTCGAGGGCCTCGAGTGCCGATTTATGGGCCAGGTGCGCAAAAGGCTTCGTTGACATTTGGCAGCCTCCGGCCCGGCTGTGATCGTGAGTATACGCAGCAAGAAACAATTTTTTTTCTCCGATAACGATTTTTTAATTGCCGTCTTTCCACCCGAGAAAATTGTCGCGCGACAAGGAATTGATGGCATGGCTCGGAGCGTTTTCCCCTTGGTCGTGGTCTTTTTTTAAACCGATCCCTCGAGGATTAGGTTGATGAGAATGGGGAAAACGTGTACAAACCACTCAAACACTCTCCTTGCGATCGAATTAATTATTTTAAAGTCAAAACTAATTTATTTTACATGCTATATAATTGTGTATTTTTCTCCAGATTTACCAAGTTGCTTTCTTTCCTTTTGATTCAATTTTCGGCTAGTGCACTTTTAAAATTTTTGCTCGTTTTAAATTTATTCTCAGATTGTGGGCACTTTGCGAAGCCTTCATTAAAGCGAATCGAGTCTATCCTCATTGAAATAGCTTGAAATGAAATATTGTAACTTAAGAGAGTTGTGTCGCAGGGACAACACTGCATTTGAATTTTATTTGCAGATGAAATATCGCTGAGAAGCCGAAACAGTGTCTCACAATGAGTGTACAGTACAAGAGCTTGAGATATATGTTTTCCAATTTATTATTATAGTATAGTGTGTACTTATACCAAAGAAACATCAATTAACACTTTTTCAGCATCACGAGCATCGCAAACATTTCCAGCTTCATTATCACAAGATTTAAATAAATCTTTGACTTCAATAATTACATAAACATCAATCCGAGAGTCATATTTTATAAAATTAACTGAAAGAAAGAATGAACTACATATTATGTGGTTTTTCCATTCTCTCAGTTTATTTTTAATCCAGTTGCGGTGGATAAATTCAATTTTAATTAACGCTCAGAAACGCTCAGAAAATTTTTATATATACTCAGTAATTTGCGTCATTCGAACCGCAATTTTATTTAGTTTTGCGTAACTGAAGTGAAATTAAATTAACAGATTCAAATGGCGATAGGAGGCCATGAAAGGGCGAGAGTATCAAAAGATTTGCATCGCTTTATGTTGGTTGCACTTTGGACATTACGTCGACTGAAATTGAAGTGCATTCGTCAGAAACTAAATGTCGTTGACCTCGCAGTAAAAAATTTTAAAAGAAATAACAAGGGTCGTATCAAAAGAGCACCATCAACATTTACAAAGAGATACCGTCAGACGAGTAACAATTGGATTATTTATTTATTTGGGAGCCTAAAACCAATTTCTTGAATGAAGCTGATAAGACTCGATATAGCTGGGCCACGGCTAACGACTTAATTGTTCTTGTGTTCGCAGTCAGAGTGGATGGCGGCGTCGTGTCGGCTAATCGCGCGAGGAGCGCAGGAGGCGGAGATTTTGCCTCCGCACTGCTGGCTACCGCCTCTCAGGAAAAAACCCATCCGCCAGGAAGTGGGCACCAAGCTGCGCCGTCTCTGGCTCAGGGTAGTCCTCCTCGCGCCCTACTTCATGCTGCTCGTCAGCTTAGTCCAGGTAGGCTCGAATGAAAATAAAAAATCTTCAGCAGCAAACACACTGTGTAAAATTTGAAATAACGATATAATCGAGTTAGATAATATGAGAGAACACCGATTCCTCATTAAAGCTTAAATTTCTGACGCTGATTTGTTGTTACCTGTTATAAGCTCCAGAAACTCGGTGATTCACCCCTGCATTACACGTGGAGGTGCCAAACACCTGTCACGCAGCTATTTTCGGTCCTCTCAGATGCACTCGTCGACTTTATTTTAAAATTATCCGTCTCGCAGACGCGCATCCCAATCCAAACGCAAGAGTTTCCCTGCCCGGCCGCTTTAAATTTAAATGTACGCTCGTTTGTTGTTTTTTTACACTTTAATTAGCGTACGATCTCGTGTCGCTTTTCCTGTGCAGCTCGTTACGTCGCTGAGTGCACCAGTTGGTTGAGTGTGACATGTAAAAATAATCTGATTCTGGATTTACTGACGCGGAAAGTGGAAAAGTAGGCGGATTGAAACAGTATAAGCTGCAGCGCGGCAATAAATGGAGCTGCCGGAGCGATAGAAATAATTTTTCCAGACAGCTTTGTGCACAGCTCCGTTATTGCATCACTGCGCTGGGGACGATTATTTGTTGAATGAACTTCTGTAACATTTGATTACCAACAGCAGCGAAACAAAAGGAAATCAATCAATTGTAATGCATAGGGGTCTCAAGGATAGTAGCAATTAAACTATGGTTTGGACGAGAATTTAAAGTAAGTTATATAGTCAGACCTCTTTGCTATCTTGTCCAACTTTGTACGAGAGTAAAGGTTAGCAGAAATCGAGAATGGAAGAGACGAATAAATAAATAATTAAATAACCATGAGCCATTAACTAATTTCAGCTGATTTAATGGCACGCCGTAAAAGGCAGGGCTCGAGTGTACACCGCACACGCACATGATCTCTTCAACAATCGAACTTTAGAAACTGTACAAATGCTCAACATTTGAGTTTCACCTCTCGTCCGATCCGCGAGAAGAAACTGTACAGTGTGTGCTTGGGATTAAAGCGCCGACAGCGTGAAATAAAAGCTGCAGCACGAACTCGGCCCAGATAAATTTATTTGACTTCTCTTGCGTCGACACCAAACTGCGAGAAAATGCATCAAATCCACCTTCTGTCGGCCAGGCGAGATGGCGAGAACCATGTGTGTTTGTTTATGTTCTCACGAATCGCTGGAGATCGTGGCGTGGAAGTTTACTAAGCAGGCTCGTGGCGTCATCCCAAGCATATTTTCACGCTATTTTTCGCTCCCTGACTCAAAATTAATTACGAACACATCCACGAAGGATCGACGGATCTTTTGTTCCCTAAAATCGTGACTCTCACAACGAAATAATGATTTGTATTTGTACTCATTGTGTATAGAATGCCACAATGGTTTGTTAATTAATGATTATTTTAAAATGAGTGAAAAAGTTCGATTATTATTTCAATGAACAAATATAATGGCTTTCTCTATATATCGCAACGACGATAAGCCAGAAAATTCTTTTATTTATGTTGCTTAACTAAATAGTCTTATATTTATTGCCCCTATTTTTCTGTCATATGTGTAACTTCTTGTCCATAAAAATTTTACTACGTAGTGTCACCTTGTGGTAGAAAAGTTGCTGCGTTCTTTGAAATTTATTTGAATTGCTGGACGCAATAAGCAGTTGATCAATAAATGATTTGTTCTACAATTCGCAATAATTAAAAAAGGACCTTGCAAAAGTAAAATTTCAAATTTTTCAAATTGTCTCCAAAATTTAATGCGCTTGACCACATTTTCTTGGCAGATTTCGTTTCCTCTCGTCGAGATCTGTCCAACAGCGCATGAAACCTTTTAGGGAAACTCCTGTTAAGTAAAATCAGATTTCAAGTAAGGAGACAGTCCTCGCCATTTGAAAAGCATGCTAACTTTGCAGCCACTTTTCTCAAATATTTAATTAGGTCAATTTTGGCTCCAACTGAATCCTGATGGATGAGTTAATGTTTTGGCAACAAGCATTTTTCAGGATTTGGCAGTAATAATCCTCTTTAAATCAGCAATATTTTATAATTCCATAATTAAATTGGTTTCACCACAGTCTCGTTCTCGCTATCGGCTGTGCAACAAATAACCGTTGTCGGTGCGAACAAGCAGGCTTTTTACCCAACAACAACAACGGTTCGTAATCGATTCCACCAATTTCCAATACTGCATACAAAATCGGTTTGAAACAATGAGTATCCTGCAGTGTGCAGCAAGCGCACGAGCGCAATTTGCATAATTAATATTTGCATACAGAGGTGCAATCAATCGTTTATGGCGGCCGACGATTAATTGCGCCGCTGGAGCTCGGGCCGTTTTATTTCGAGCCGCCGCTACCGGGTCGGAAGGCAGCGAAACGCCCATCCCCATCGACGATGAATTTGAATATTATGTTTATTAGGTGGACGTATGTGTGTATGTACTGGGGTCACGCTTGGCATCAGTATGCGCGTCGACTATGCCAAAACAACACTCTAGCCCACCAAATTCTTATGGTAATCCCTCCTGCCGCCGCACAAGCCGAGTCTTCCATTGGGGGAACAAGAGGGATGTGTTGCTAAACGTAAATTCGTTTGTTTGAGTAAGCACTATGCTATGTTGATTAATCATTAATGGCTCAATTACAGGGGATTAAAATAAACGGATGCACTTTATTTTGAGCAATTTAAAATCTGAGTTGATTGAATCAGTAGATTACACAGAATAAAAAGCTTTGTTGTAATAATTTATCAAATTTGTGTATATAAAAATTCAAATGCTTTTTAACTAGCAAAGTTTTATTTTTTCACTTTCATCATTACATTTTTTTTTATATAATCGTGTTCCCATTAATAATATTTAACAAACTTTTTAGTAACATATTATGCGGATCTTTTACTTCAGTTTAACTTTTCTTAAACCACGCGTTCAATAATAGTTGCAGTAATTTTTTGTCAGCCAAATCGAACATTGAATGATAATTATTTTTAGGCATGACGTAATTGCTGTATTTTTACCAATCGGTGCTAAGCAGTTGTGCCGTAAACAGTTTGCTAAGCAGTGGCGTTGCATTTCGATTTATTAGTTGCCTGTGACGGGCCACGCCAACTCGATAAATAATAATAAACGCATTACCATCAGGCGCAGATGGAGTTTCCGCTTGAAATCAGTTCGTCGGGTGCATAGAAACGACGACATTATATTTTTGGCAACACCAGCTCATCTTCGCGTATTTCGTCCACCCCCGCCTTCATTGGATAACTTTAATTGGGACATATTTACTTTATATTACGGCATTTTATTGCCTTCTTCCTGTGATATTTTGTGGCCACCGGCGGAACAAAAATAAAATAAAAGGAGAAGCCTAGATTACGCTGTAAAATTTGCTTAGCGATTCTCAGAATGTCCCTCTCGGCGTCATTTTTATTTTTTTATTTCGCCGTTGCTAGATTAAGCCTTTTGTGTCTTTTGTTGTTTGTTTGTATCGCACACGCGCATTATTTCGTGGATTTCCGACACAATGGAGGTTTTAATGAGCAGGTAAAACAGAAATAAAACGCTTCGGGAGTGAATGTGAAAGGTCCCATGTTTGGAGATGTGTCCGATGCAATTTATATTTTTGTATGCTCGGCTGCGCGCAATCCCGGCATCACCCATCTAGGCCCTAATGAAAAAGTACACGGCCGTGATGTTTGGGTGTGAACATCGAATAATCCCATTAGAGTTGCATCAGGCCGTAATTCCATTATCCTCTCGCGGCCCGGCGGCACGGAATCATCCGCAAGAGAGGCGCTTTTGTTGATTCCAAGAGCGACGTGCCGACTAATCGGCTGGCTAGCCACACACACACACACACACACGTCGTGCTTTCTCTCGGCGCATTGTGTATCAAAAGTGCCGTTTAGCCAGATATCAATCTTCGATTCTTCGCCGTGCAAAATTGATAATTAGGCGGTAAATCTAAAGGGACGATTTATACATAAACTACACGTAATTGAATTAATAACAGCCATAGTTTGCTTTGTTAAATAAATTTAAAATGAATTTTCTCATGTCTTTTGTGACACTGACAGCTGCTCGCAATTTTTATGTCACAATCAAATTGAGTAAATTGCACATTTTTCTCTTTGAGGATAGATCTATAGGCTATGAAATCCTCTTCCTCATTAAGGTTCTTCCAAAATATATGGATTGTTTTATCAGCGAGGGTCGATCATCACTGAAACAATGTGTTTTAATAGACCAATTGCGTAAGCCCTTAGTGTTAAAAGACGCTAACAGATGACGCCACGGTATACTTTAGTAATAAGTTCAATTTTAAAGCACTTGCACTGTGATTTTAGGCTCAATCCTATCACTGAGCATTCTTAACTTAATTTGCTTTCTTTTGACGTGCTGAAATCCAAAATTGGTTAAGCCAATCGCAGTAGAATCATGAAAAACTATTTTTTGAAATATGAAATCTTTTCCAACGTTTCTACAGCGAATGGCTGGACTGATTTTGGTTTTTAGCACGTCAAAAGAAAGCATATTAAGTGTAGAATGCACAGTGGCAGGATTGAGTCAGAAATCGAATTTTAAATTCCTTAAAATTAAATTTATTACTAAAGTATACGGTGGTGCCATCTGTTGGCGGCTTCAAACACTAACAACTGGTGTATTAAAAAATAAATTAGTCTTAATTTGATCATTAAGAGTTTACTGGTAAAAAAATAAAATATATATTTGTTTAGCTCAAGAAGAAATGCGAATTAAAAAAATTTATAGAAACCAAAATAAAAATCAAGAATTATTCAGTGTCATGTTTCAATCTTAATCCCTCTTCCTCAGAACATGCCAGGGATCGAGTAACAGGCTTTTTACCTGTAAAGCAATTTTCATCACGGTCGACAAATCTAAAAACACAATTCTCTTGCAACAGTTCTCTCCGAGAAAGAGAATAAAATTGACCTAAAGCCCTGAAATCGGCGTCATTCTATTGTGGTGCATATAATTTACCTTCACCACGCCGCTTTTTCTCCACCCAGCAATTACAACAAAAAACCAAACGACTTGGTCACTTAATGACTGTCACCTCTGGCTGGCTTGTGCAAAGGTCAGAGTTATAATCTCCTCTACTATTTCCATCTCAGTCGCGGCCGCGCTGAATCGAGAATGAATCTAGATTTCCATCCTTACTTTGCGGTTGACCAAGGCTGGGGATTTCGCGGAGGCTTTACGAAACCGCAAGTCACTCTCGTGCATGCACGCTGAAATTATACACACTGCATGCGCTGTAATCGAATTCACCATGTCACATTGTGATATGCGCTCACAACACTCGCCATTGCCATTGCTTTCAGGGACTATGAACGCGATTTTTTACGCTCGTCCGCCGCGCACACACGGTCCCCTTGAAAATTGAAATCAACTGCCTTATTTAGTAGCGTATCGTTAGTTTGCATTGCCCAAAGCGCTGCTCGCAATGAAAGTGTATATGTGGAAATTATACTGGACCACCAGCGCACGGCTAAATTGGAATCGACATTTAGGCTGAAAATGAAGATATCGATCTCTGGCGTTGGAAGCTGTAATGATTTAACCTACTATGAAAAAGTCGACGTAAAAAAGAAGAGAATAAATTGCATAAAACGGTGATTCTCTTATTTGGGGTATACATTAAATCACCTAACTAAACTCATCACATCCTTCGTAAAATTGAAAATAAAAAATCACATGAATTATGCATTTTGTAGCATTAGCTAACAATTCGCTGAATAGGCACGGTTAAAATAGTTGCGGAATTTAACCACTAATCTAACCACTCGCCTCACAACGACCTACACACAATTTAACATTTATTTCAATAATCAGCGCTATAATGGGAACAGGCTGTCTTTATACAAATTGATTTCAACGAAACATTTTGGCCTGCGATTTTTTAGTATCTTTCAGGAAGATATTTTATTATGTAACTCGAATTTAAAGAATTATATAGCTTAAAGAACCCTATCACGGAGAAGGTCGTTTAAAAATGTTAATTTAAAATATTTACCCCCACGATAATATTGAGAAAATTGACTCAACCCTTGATGCTCTAAAAGGAGTTTTAAGTCTGTTTTAGTTAAAATTATCCGGTTTTAAATTATCCAAGTAAAATAGATCAGTAAAATTGACTTAATTCATAAAAATGATCAAACTGACTAAAAAGTAAAATTATTTAGTCGAACGTCGAAAAGACTGAAGGTTTAATTGATTGATTTCAGATTTCGGTCCCATTGGCGTGTAGTATAGATGCTCAGGTGGAGAGTTGGCTGCACGAGGCGTTGGTGTACGACCCTCGGCGGCGGAAAGAGGTCTGGCGCTTCCTGAGCTACATGCTGTTGCACCAGGGCGCGGCCCACGCGGCCCTCAACATTGTGATTCAATTAGTGCTGGCCGTCCCCCTTGAGTGGGAGCAGAAGTGGTCGCGGACTGCCCTCGTCTACTTCGGCGGAGGATTAGCTGGTCAGTATAACTCTGCAGATTCGTTATTTGAATATTTAGGCCAAGCCAATTTCACAAACGACCGGCCACTCATGTCGGTTCGGGAATTCGTACATGTGTTTGCCCGCCAAATATCTAATATCACACGCAGCCGTTTCGCGTGCCGGCTCGAATTGCCTTTGATCAAAAGGCAAAGTCTGCAAGCGCTTGTTATCGGCAAAAATTTTATTCTAAGTAGAGATGGTCCAATTTGGCAGGTTCTTTGAGCACGTCGGTGCTGGCGCCCGATTTGTTTCTGGTGGGTGCCTCGGCCGGAGTCTACGCCCTTTTGACCTCGCAGATGGCCAACATCATCCTCGTGAGTACACGTCACCACTTTCGCATCCCTTGCATGTTCCGTAAATTGGTTTGTGGGCCAAAATATTCAATCAGCCGACGAATTTTACTTATCAATAACGTCATTGATCGGGAGGGCGACCTATTGCCCCCACATTCCTCCTCGCTTATCGTGGAATCCACTCGAGTGCGTGAATAGTCATCCAGCATCCTTCGCGTGCGCTAGGCAATGAACGAGCGGCGATTTGAAAGCGGGAAAAAAATGCTTAGCTGATATTTTTTCTTGGAAAAAATTCAATTCTGCTTAACAGGGAAAGTCCTTCAGACGACCATGTGCGTAGTTATCGCAGCCGTTTGTTGCTGCAATGAATTAAAACGCAGAAAACACGCACTCCAAGTGTTTTTATCTTCTTTTTTTCTTTTAACTATGTATGCGTTGGGTTCAATGTAGGCATTGAATGAACTGATTATATTAGTATAAAAATATTTACCCTTTTAAATGGTATATTGGAGTCAGAAGCAATTTTTTAAATTTTTAGTTAAAAAATAAATTAGTGCTGGACATTGCGGGGGATCAGTAATTTGTTACATCATTACTAGTTGCTAAAACATTAATAAGACCAACGCTAAAACATTTATTACGGACAGCAAATTCCGGAAATTCCGATTTCGCTCGAATCTTCAAGTTTATTCGCTGTAGAGACTATACAGACTCCTAAATATGTCCGTTAAGAAGAATTAGGTTAGGTCAAAAATGAGATTTACTTATTTTCCTTTTAAAAAACGGGCATAATAATCATTTAATTTTTATTCCGTTGATAAAATAAATTTCCCAGCAAACCGATGATGAGCAAGAGAAACTGAAAATAACGCGAACTTTTGGCAAATGGTTAGCTGTATGTGAAGCTTTTGCACTGAAAGGAATAAATTGTTTTTAGAGAGAGTTCAGCAATCAAGTTTTGCTTTGAAAGAGTAATCAATTGGTTTGATTCTGTGAGAGAATCTCGCAACCTTTACAAACAAAAAATGTAGTCAATCAAAAAACGATACAAAAGCAATCAATGTCCTCTGATTTGGCCAATTTTCCTGGAAATTTACAGCGCTCACCTTGATTTCATTTCTGATTTCAATTCATCTCGTATAAATAATCCAATTCATCGTTGCGGTAAATTATTCTTTGTGCAAAATGAACCTCCACTTACAACAGGCAGCAAGTACCTGCTAAAATAAAGTTGATTTACGAAATATTTTAGGCTCTATATATTCGTGTAATAGAATGATCCACCACAATGTAAATTCCGGCATCACCACAGCCCCCAGGGTAATTTTTTAATTTAAGCAAGGATAAATTCAACATGAGTTCCCTCCCATAAATTCTTTTTAACAGATGTAGGTATTTTTACGATACGTATTTCTATCAAAATAAACACTGAACATATTTAACTTTCGTATATCAGAGCTGAATATTTATCTTGGAAACGGATTTAATTGGCAAAGCAGAGAGTAGGCTTAAACCAATATTTATTTGAATTAATTTGAGGGCTCAAAGATAACCGAAAATGTTGTGTTTCCAGAGCTTCCCGACGCTTAAGTACCGGCTGGCTCGGGCGTTCGCCGTCTGCGTGCTGTGTTTGGCCGACGTGGCCTTTTCGCTGTACCACCACTTCCTGCTGGGCAACACGAGTCCCCGCGTGGGCTGGGCCGCGCACACCGGCGGGGCCGTCGTGGGCCTGCTGGTGGGCCTGCTCGTCTTCACCGAACCGGAGACGCCGCTTGGACAGTCGGCTACGCTTCCCTTGAACGCCGCGCCCAAGGCGGCCGAACGCAAGACCCTGACGGCGGCCATCAGGTGCGCTGCGGCCGTCCTGCTCGCTGGCCTCCTCACCGCAGCGGCCGCCGCAAACATGTGGAGGCCGAACTGAAGACTGCCTTTGCTGCCGAACTGAAATGTGATTTTTCATGCGTGGTCATTTGAAGCCGAGAAAGGAAAGCGAGGAACACGATGACTTTTTTTATTTTTTAGAAAACTGAGAGAATGGTATATTTATTTACATGCTGCTTTAGAAACGGTTCTGTTTGCCAGAAATGTGAAATGATGATTTAAGTCAAATCTTACTTGCGTTAAAAATTTTAAATTATTAACTGGTTGACGGCTTTTTCCTGGCCGATATTATGTTTTAAAATTATCCTCCAGTGATTTTTAAGTTTCATATTATCTGGTCTTTTTAGTCTTTTTAAAAATATTAAATATAAGAAATTAATCAAAGTTTCCACTTGATGAGACTTAAAACATTGCGTGCACCTTTTGGCGGCCCCATCAATCAAATACGTAGAAATGCGGCATTTTTACTCACTATCTCTACAAGGAATGCATTTTGTAACAGGGACAATCTCTACATTACCAAGAATATTTATGTTTTGTCGTAATGAGCCTAGTGGCAGATTTATCTATCTATCGTTGTTTCGTCGGCATTTTTATTCTAAGAGTGAGCAAATGAACTAAGAGAGTACAAATAACACGCCTTGTGTAACGTTTGACTCTTAACAACAGGGCAGCGTCATCTTTGCGTTGTAAGTCCCTTTCAAGAAGTAAAAAACAACTTCGCACGATTACAAGCTTCTCTGCACATCGTTCACGATTCGTATATATACATAGAAATTCTCGGCCAATAGGAGAGGCCAAGGTTCATGCCTCCTATTCAATATATTTGTCAATAAGTTGAGAGCTTTAATCTTTATAGATTTTGTTAGCACGCACGCTCAAAAAAGCACTCACAATCAAAATTTATTGCTTTTGCACGCGGCCAGTGACAAAATAACACATAATCGTAAATTCAAACGATAGAGAAAATTTCTGTTAGCGATAAAAAAATTCTTTGGAGTGTTTATGTTTCGTCGAGCCGCATTAATTTGCACTGCACCTATCCTATAGGAATGCCTGTTAATCAATCACTAATCTCCACTTCCAGTAATAAAACGCTTATTCCTTCACACCTAAAATAACTAATAGTGTTCTAACGTGATGTTCTAACAAGGGACTCATTAAGTGTATGATATTGTGATTTACAAAAACTTGTACTTTTTAACAAAAATGATGCACATACAAACCCTGCAACAGTACAAGCAGCCGTCGTCGGCCAAATCCATCTAAATTATCACAATATGAACAGTTTAAATTATAAGATACACCCGATAATCACAGCAGAAAGATAAATTGTAAGTGGTGCATGCAGCAATTATTAGACTTGGAAAGGAAAAATGAATGTCGAAATGTTCGGACTTAACTAAAATTAGTATGTAAATGTTATATCATTCAATGTTTACAAGAAGTCTGACTGCATCAATTACCGATAGTGTTTTAACATTCATGGAGGGGTAAAATGTCAAATTAAAAATGATCCCATTGATCAGGGTAGCCAGGTGCCTGAATTTTGACACATCCACAATGAAATCCTCAGCCTGGCAGCCTAACTTCCATTTTCACCTTTATAAATGCCTTTCCATCACCGTATTTTTGTAAGACCTAATTTTTTTACTTTCAAAAATATATGTGCAGCATTTCAATAAATTTATAATTTAATTGTTTGTGATTTTATCTTGAGTGTATGTAAAAAGTGATTTAAATTTTTTATTTTTATCTCAAGAACTGTTGAACCCCAAGAATAAAAACAGATTGCAAAGATTTCCCCTAAATTGTTTTATTGAAATTCACAGCTAAAATCTTGTGCTTAGTTGGTTTACAAAAAAAACAGATACCTTAAAGAAATTATTTATTTACTGTTTTTTCCGCTAGCCTAGTCATCTGATAGTTTTTTATACTTTTTTGTTTGACATGGAATAATTTTCTGGCTCGAATAGTACAGAAAAAGATCATCACCGCGTGTACACCATTATCCTAAAGTGTAGCAGCTTGCGAGACTCAACTCGACAAGTTTAATACAAGAGTGATGCTGTGCCGCCGAGCGAGGGAGGAAAGCCGGTGGCCTACCTGGGCGGTGTTTAGGTTGTGCTGTTCGCGATGTGTGTGTCGCAAGCAGCAGCGTCGTGCCGTCTCTCGCGCCCCCTCCGTTGTTGCCTTCTATTCAGTTCACTTGAGCAGAGCTTGTTGAGCTTCCGCGCGGGCGGGGGTTGCTCTCGCGTCTCCGGCACGTAGGTGTTGCAAATTTCGGAAGTTTAAGAAGACGCCCGAGTGACACTTAACTACTTGCGCAGGAAACGACTGACGAGCAGCTTGTTCAAGTTCAGCGATACACACCGCAGAATCGGAGTAGAACGAGATTTCGCACTCAGGCGCATCAGCTTCCGTGAAACTCGGAGTACCCTTCAGGGGTAGACGGACAAAAGGAGATGCGACTATATCACATTATCAAGCTACACACGAGGCACTTTTTAAACTTGCTATGAGAAGGGGTTTCCTCTTCAGCTAACTATAATAAGCGTCAGTTGATCAAAGAATTTTTAAATTTCGTTATTTTTTACTCTTTCAAGAATAAGAATTTTTCAAAAATTTCAAATTATGAAGGAATACGAGGTTTAAATTATTTTTGAATTGCAAAGTTTTGTAAGAGAGAGTTACTGTCGCAAGGAAGAGTGAGTAACGTGGTTTCGCAATATTTTATCACTTGCTCTCTGTTTTATATTGATCTATGCAGCTGTTTTTGTTCTACTTTAATAAAAAGTGGAATAATAATAATAAGGGGCCGAAGCAACAAATACAATGGTAAGAGAACGGGATATATTTTTTTCTTGAATTATTTTTTAGCCATTTGTCATCGTAATTGAGTGAGTCAGCCATACAAAGTACAACTGGTAATTAAAAAAAAAAATTTTCTTACATTTCTACTCATTTACTTTAATTCAGTCACTCAAATTCGATTATGTTATTAGGAAAGAAAATAAAACTCCACATTTTTGCAGTAATGCACCTTCAGTTTTATTTGATATTCCCAATTCTACATTCGCAGCATTCTCTTCTTTACCACTCCAAGGTCATATTTATTTCTCCCGCACAATTAAAACAACCTCACCTCAACTCGATACAAAATCGCACGCAAAAAATCTTGATACCATAATATCAGCAATTATTATTATATAGCGTTCGCCTCTTATTTATTAAAAATAAGCTTGCATAGGCCTTTTTGTATGGAAAAGGTCAACCGATGACTAAAAACTTTAGATACAGCAGATAGAGTGTGATTTTGCGGCTACACTACGCACCTAAATGCCATATGATTCAGAACTTTATTTTATTTAATCGCGCGCGCCTAAGTGTATCTGTTTAATAATTTACCATTTAGTATCACTTCTAATATGATATATTAACAAAATATTTGATGCCTTTTTAACCATTAATGCTTGTCACATTTTTCGTTTTAGAAAAGAACCGTGTTCAACTTCTTCCAATCAACTACGTGAAACCATAGAGTTTGTTTGTATTAAATTCACCGAAAAGCGAATGGGGCTGGATTCAAATTTGCAGAGTTGTTCAATTCAGGTAATTCGGCGTGTGTTTCGATGGATTAACGGGGATTCAATTTTATTTTTCGTCCTCTGATTCAACTCTTTTTGTAATACAATGGCTCGCAATTTTTAAAATTATGCATCAGGGTAGATTGCTGAACACTTTGCTGGGGGTGGATTCAAAGTTTGCTAAATATATTGGTCGGTAGCACCCATCCTCACCTCTCGTCTGCTTCGCTAAGAGTCCCATTCTACACGTAATTTTCCACGTCTCGCCGTCGAGGATTTTGCCAGAACATCGGCCCAACCAGCATGGCTCGGAGGCCAAAGAAAATATGCTACGCTTTAAATCATTATTGCGCTTCCCTTAAATCACACATAACAAAATTTTTAAACCAAAATTCAGCACCGTACCTTAACATTACGAGGGGTGCATGCCGACTTGACAGGCTGGTCTGCAAAGGTTTGAACGAAAACTATGATTCGGGTCGATAAAACTGCTAATTTTCATTCATATATTCATTTACGCTAAATATTCATGCCGTTATCAAATTTATTTACAACCTGCCTGCAGGCGTGTACACGGAATCGCATTTTGATGCAGCACATTTTCCTCCTTAGTAAAAAAAAAATCAACAACAAAAGTAAAATTAGGACCGCACTTAGGCCTAATGCGTGTAATCATACGATGTCAGGACAGGTCATTTGTAGGCTGGCAAAGTCCGAAAGGGCGTGTTGTTTCGACAAAGCTTGCTGGTCTCGTTGTAGGAATGCGTACGTCGTGTGTCCGTTTGGCTCACTTGCCGAAGTAGGAGCCGTCGTAGCTGGACTGGTGGTCCTCCTTGGGCGGGTCAGGCGCCGCGCACGAGCACATGCAGTTGGTGTTGGGGTCCGGCTGGTCCCGGTTGCAGCTCCACTCGCAGCCGGGCTCGCCCTCGCATATCTGCTTGTCGTCGTTGACGACCGACTCGGACGCCGTCGCCGACGGCACCGGCGTCGTTGTCGTCGTCACCCGCACGCGGCGCCGGATTTCTCGGCCCCGCTCGCCGCTGGAGCTCGCCACCTGCGGCATTTCAATGCGTTAATTACGCCGCATACTGCAACGCTATTCCCACATGTATGCATGCGTGCTCCACACGAACCACAATTATTATTAATTAATTAAACATGCGTGCCCTATGCTAGGAATCAATTCGACCGGGGATGAGTAATCTGTACAAAAATAATAATTTGTGAGGGATTTTTAACGAGACAGATGACACAGAGTTTTTGTTTTCGAAAAAAATGTAATGTTTCTAGAGGTCTGAAAGGAATCAAATCTTATAAAATGAATTAAAAACGATTTTTAAGGGATCTGAAATTAATACCTTTTTTAGAACCTTTTGTTTCTTAAGATATAAACCAATTAAAGTCCTTTGATGTAAAAAATGGTCTTTTTCCCCTGGATTTAATTTTTTTTAAATTCAGGACACTACCAAAATATTTTTTGTTAGTTTTTCAGATAAAATGAAAGTTTAACCACGACAAAGGATTGGTTTCGTTGCAGTCATAAGACCAACATAAAAACAAAAACCCCCGCAAAAAGTTTATTGCTGTTTCTTGTATATTTTTTATCGCTCAACCAGACAACTCATTAAAAATTGAAAACTTTATTGACCCCTTTTTATGGAACACAAAAGTAAAAAAGAGTTGTAAAATAAACCAATTCTTATTGACAGAAAGATGTATAATTAACAAATTCAAAATTATTCCAATTATTCTAACTTTAAAATATTTAAGTTAATCAGTTTCTATTCCCGAACTAAATATAAATCAAAATAAATAGTTAAAAAACACTCTATTGCAAAATTTCAATTAGGCATGAAACTTACACTGCATGAGATTAAAAAAACCTTCTAGATTGACTGACAAACTAACCCAAACCAGTATATATACGCTCCAAAATATTATTGTTAGAATATTCGTCTGTTTCCTGACGAAAAATGTGGAGATTTCATAGCCCCAAAGAAATTGTTTGATCAACTTGTTTAGCAAAGAGCCGAATACACCAAATGAAATATTTCAAAAGAATTCGTTCCACAAGAATCACATATCACATACGAATGACAAGAAACTATCAGAGGCTTATCAGCAGTAACAAAAATGTGGATAAAAATGAATTTAAAGTTCAGATTGTCTGGTTACTAGATTACTGTTCGAAATATCGAGATTTAAGCCTAATTTAAATATTGCAAATTGATAAACTGATACAATTCAATAAAAGAAGCCACTATACAATTAACACAGAAATTGCAAAAACGATTACTCCATGAGAAAAATTTACAAAAAGATGTGCAGCATCTTCTGAGTCTAAACTGCTAAAAATTAAACCAGAAAAATCAAGACTAAAGAACGCAGTGCCGTAAACGTGAAAAGTCTTCTATCTCCCACCGATATTTCGTATTTTTTTATTTTTTATTATTATTTTTTTTTTGATATTTACTGATGACACCGGAATGTTTTCAAATTTTGTCAAAATCTCTTCACACAATTTATTCGGCGCGAGCAGGGGTTGGATGCATTATTCATCCCTCACGGTTTGCGCGGCACCGATGTGTATGCATGCTGGTGCGCGTGTTTTTGCATATTACTTTGGGGCGTGGGTACGCGCTTGGTATATTGGCACTTTTTTATTCATTCTCTCGATGAGCATTCTGTATTCTGTGTGTGCGCGCAATTTGCAATTTGATTACGTACAGTGTCCACCATCGAGTTGTTTTATTTGGAGAGGCAAGCTTGAATTGCAAGTGATTTTCAGGTGCGGGAATATTGATCAGTATTCCCGTGAATAATTTGCTCATGGCTCCAATGGCTCCAATGAACTCGATTACATTCTGGAATAAGTCAACCTGACAATGAGATCTCACTGCAGTTTTCACGTATATATTTTTGTAAATTATATATTGTTATAAATATCATAAATTATTAAACAGATGTTTAGGTTTTGATAATACAAAACTGACAACGCAAACAAATATTTGTGTAAACACACCTTTTTTAATGTAATGTTTTAATATATCTTGTTGACGAAATTGTAAATACGCATAGAGCAAATAAACACAATAATTAACAAATTCAAATAAAAAGAAAAGTGATATCATCAGATGATCGAATTCGCGTGAATTTAGGTTATCTGCTCGACATACTTTAATTTCGTGTTCCGCCCTTTTGGCCTTATGCCCTTTGGCCTTAACGACTCTTGACTCCCAAAATACACTATTGCAAAAGGAGCTTTTTATAATGTTTGACCGCTGCTGCAAACGGAAATTACTTCAGCATGTGCGATATTTTTTATGTAACTCTAAATTTATGAAAATAAGGATGGTTTTGTCGAGGGATTTTGTTTAAGAAAAAACATAGAATCAAATCTCAAACAAACTCTGCACGAATAACAAAACTTGAAATTTTGTTTGATCCTCTGAGGACAGCAGTGGCAGAGAGCGTTTCCCAACGAAAAATAGGAGCAGCTGAAAAACTCGACGGTGACAAATGCCTCTGTTGTGCAATTGATGCTGTTTTCGCACAATTTGAAGTAAATTAACGTCACGCCGGCCTGTTAATCTAAAAAAATAGCAACCAAAAAGCTGGCAGCTGTGATTTAAAAAAGAAGGCAAGGGCATTAAGTCTGCTGCAGCGTGTTTTGTTGTTTGATGTCAGCGAGAGACCCGAGCGGCAGCCTGAAAAATGAATGGGCTGTGGGCGAAGAGCAGGCCATACTTTGAAACCGTCGACCCGTCCACGATTGCGCACCGGCAAATGTGTTGTGTGCATCAATTATGCGCATCAAAATCATTCTGGCTTGATTACTCATGCCAGCACCGGCTTTGAATAATTCAATAAAGGGCGGGGAAAATTTGAAAATTATTTCATTTCAAAATATTTATATTCAGATGATGATGACAATTGTTAGACTGAAATCTTTTTAAATAATAGTTAGCTATTGAAGACCAAGCTTACAATTATTAGACTTAATTTATTTTGTGTGTTGATAAATCGAAAAATAAAAATATTGCGTCGGTCAAAACACGGTTTCAAAATTTGGACGCAGGGGTAGCAGGCGGGGCATGGAGCATGTTTTTTGCCTCTCTCTCTCTCTCTCTCTCTCTCTCTCTCTCTCTCTCTCTCTCGTGTGGCTGCTGGGCAGCTAAATTGGATGGGCACATTGAATTTAAGTATTCATGCGTGCGTATGAGCGGCAGCAGCAAGCAGAGCAGCGGCAGCAGCCGGTCGGTGGGCTAGTTGGTTAGTTGCTCTCGTCGCTCCGGTGACCTGCTGCTCGTTAAACTTGCATGCTTATTGTATTAGATCGGCCAAAGGGTTAATGGGCTTGATTAAATTTTCAGAGGCTAATGCCCGTGTCGAGGACCACACGGGATTTGCGTTCACGTTTTTGTCCGGCTGCCACAAGCCCGCCCGCCCGCCCGCCGTGTTTGTGTACGCGAGAGCGCCGGCAAAATGACTTTTTCGCGAGAGAAAGAGAGTAGAGGCTGGGGACTTTGTTCGTCTCGTACTCGCCGCCGCGGGGCGAAAGGAGCAGTCGACGAAAGGGTGAAAATCGGCTCAGCTGTTATCTGACCTAAATTAAAATGCATTCAACCGACGCCGCCGCCGCCGCTGCCACGATGTGTACGTGTGCGCCTCGCCTGCTCCCTCGACGGTGCGCGCGCGAGTGCAAAACTAGGTGCATCATTATGCAACCTGCCGCGTTAAATGAGATGGAGCTCGCTGCAGCAGCGCAGTAAATTGCCGCTGCGTTCGACGTATGCATAGCAGGCTCCGCTTTTGAAATGGAAATTTCAGCGCGGAGAAAGTAATTAGGTTAATTCGCGATAAAAGGGGATGGTTGATATGGATGGAGTGATACCAACACTGGCGTTGCTGGAAAATTGCAACACTGACTTTTTATCTCACGATCAAAACTTTTGTAGTTAAAGTTAGTGGGACTGATTTTTTTTAAATTATCTCGTTTTATTAAAACTTGCACTAGTTTCATTCTTAAAGTTGCGCATGCTAAAAAATCTGTTTCTCGGAGAGGAAACAAAAACTGAGAAATCTATTCAAGTAATGAAACTAAATAAGCAAAGTGGCTCTTTGACAAGATGGGATTGTTTTCTTAATTATTTCAATTTAATTTTCCTTGACCACCCACCCTGTTGAAGAGTTAATTCTAAATTTGAATCTGGAGTAGACTGTTAGAAAACAAAGCCAATGAATTGGGGGAAATTTTTAAAAATTAAGTCAATACAAAACGGACACGTTTTTCCCTCATTGCCTCAAGAAACTATACCAACGTGTTTACTCCACGCTATGAGCAGCGTAGTTCCAGGGCTCAAATTAATTCATAATTAAGACCGCAAGAGCGAATCCAAGCAAGCACATGCAGAGCGCCATGTAAAGAGCATCGGGCACGCGAAACGAAAACAAGAGACACCGGGCGCCTGGCGCCTCGGCCCCCGGTTCGTCAGCCGCCCGCCCCCGCACCCTGTTCGGGTGGGGGCGAGGGGGCGGCGAGCGGGGGCTCCAGTTCAGGGTCTACTCACAACAGTGAAGAGGAGCAGGGCGAGGAGGAGACGTGGAGCCATGGCGGGCGCGCTGGACCGACTGAAACTGAGCCGAGAGAGCAGCGCGAGCAACGAGTCTGCGCCCCCGCCCGCCCGCCTGCCCGCCCCCTCCGCACCCCCGCCTCCGCTGGCGGCTACCTCCGCCGCCCACCCACGTCACCCTCACCTTTCGTTGGCGCTTGCGGGTTCAATAAAGAACACAGATCCTTCTGCACATTGATCGCCGACCCAGCAGCCCCTCAATGAAATGAATCAAAAGACGCGCGCGCGTGTTTTTCCACTGGACTCGCCGCGCCAGATTTATTTCACTCTCTTGTGCTGATTTCGCACACGTGGGCCCGTCGCCTTTCGATAGCGAGTCAGCTCCGAGTCAAAGATCAGGTCTCCATTACGTTCAATTGATGCTGCTGTGTCCCGTTGAAGACTGGATGATTATTGAAATCCAGGAAAAAGGTTGCTCTTCTATGAAAAGTGTTCTGATAGCATAGAAATTATGAAGTTTAAGTAAAAATTACTGCTATTATGTTACTTTCCCCGAGTTTGGGTGCAATAAAATTATTTTAAACCAATTGAACAAATGAATTGAGTAAATTCTAAAAATGCTACCAAAATAAAATATTAAAAACGAATAAACCACATTTTCAGAAACAATCTGTTGTTGACTTTTTAGTAGATAATAAACAGCTCAAAGCTATTTTTGATCGACTTTTTATATTGAAAAAATTTACTTTAGTTGGGATGATTGCATTTTTTTTGTACCCTTTTAGTTTATTATACCTTTGGGCTTTTGTGTATCCGACACAAAATATAGCACAGCTCAATTATATACTTTTAAAGTTGAGTAAAAACGCGTCTCTTTCACGTTCTTTTGTCAAAATTAATATTATCGCTTAAATAGCTGAACTTTGATTATAATATCCATTTCAATCCCCTGTGAAATTTAATCACATTCAAATAGATCAATGTAATGCCGAAAAAATGGTAGCTGATTGTGAGTTGAAACGAAATTTCATCCTGATTATTTTGTTATTTAGTTGTTTCATCTTTGAACATGAGATAAAATAAAACCAGCATGGAATGATCGTAAAGTGGAATTATCTACTCTTTCAATTTCGTCATCAGCATCGAGTGCTGTGATTTTTAAAAAATTTTAAGTCTGAAGCTGTTTTTGGTGTTGCTAATCGAAGCCTTAAAAAATCAGATTTAGAGAATGGAGCACGTCTCATTCAAGAGTCTCTCAAGATTCAATGTGCTCAATTGAAGCATCCTTTGAGTCCCCTCTCTCGGTGCACCCTTGCGCGCAAATTCGCGTCTTGCCACTCCTCTCCCGAACGAGCGATGATCACATGGGGTTGAAGGAAGTAACCCACTCCGAAAACAATCAGGCCGCTCAGCTGGAAATTATGTCACCTTGTCCCATTAAACAGCAGAGTTGAATGAACGTGAGCGATAAGCTTTTTTTGCGCTTTGAAAGCGCGCGGTGCTGACAGCGGGCAACAAACAACAAACTCACATGCATGCCCTGCTTTGCACACAGAAGCCCCCTCGGCTGCTCTCTTATCTCTTTCAAGTCGGAGTCTGCGTCATTAAGATTATCATTTCGACATAGCAGCAAGCCCCAATTTCTGCCGGCACGCTCGCAAACATCCGGCGGAGCAATCCATTACTTGCATTTCGCGTCTCAAGCATGCGCCCGGCCGGGTGCGGGTGCTTTTCCGCGAAAAGGCCGGTGCTGTCTGTTTTGTGTGTTCGCACATGCGAAAGGGCGTTTTAAATATACATGCGGTCGCGAGGGAGGGTGCGCCGAGCGCGTTCTTTAATGCAATAGCAGGCAGAGTAAAGATGACATTTATTCAATACTCTGTGCTCTCAGTGCTAGCCGGAGCGGCAGCGGCACAGCCCAGAGGCTCGCGACGAGCAGCCATCTGAGTGAGCAGCGCATACAAAGGCGGCTCAAAAGTCACGGTTTATATTAAAAAAGCTCCCAGTCACCCTCCTCTTTTGTCTCAAAGGGCAATCCAAGATCTTTCTTCCACTCGCCCGCCCGACGAATCCGACAAAGCGCTCTCGTTATTACAAAATCTGATCTCCTTCTCAGTTGGCTAGCTGTGCGGAGGAAAGATTGCAGAAAAAACGCCAACAAACTTCTCGGGTTCGCGAATTGCGAGAGTAGATCTTTTTGACTCTGCTCCCCTTTCTCTATCTCTGCTCAAAACTTGCGAACAAACAGCGCCGGGCTCCCCTTTCATCCGTTCTGACAGCGCGGAAACTTGAATTTGCATACAAACGCGCCCAAAAGTGGAATATTATGCGTCCCCAGGGCCCTCACTCGGCTGCGAGGTGACTAAATTTTGCTAATTAGGAATTATTTTCCTCCTGGAGCTCTGCTCGGATTTGTTTTAATAGCTGGCAATTAAAGCATCCGCCTGGAGTGGCACCGGGGTATGGAGAAAATGGAGATTTTAACTACTTTAGTTTTCAACTTTGCTTAAAATTTCATCGGGATTAAAACTTTGAAAATACGCACAGCCTGCAAGGTTAAGGTTAATGTCTGCATAATTATTCACACACGACAGTATTAAATCCATAATCTGAATCAAGTTTCCAATCTTTCAAAACAGGGAATTATCAGTTCTTTTCTTTTTTCAGCTCCTACGCCTTTCTTAAAATCATTCAATTCCATGCTTTTCGGAAACTAAATGTCGGTAATAATGTTTTAAATCTGATTTTCAACGAGATATTTATTTTTGTTTGTTACTCCCTTACCTGTGAGATATATGGCTGCGAAGATTCATTTTTTTTGTGGAGCATCGGTGGAAACGATGAAAATATTTCTTTCAAAATGCCGAAAGTCGTTATCTTAAATTTGATACCCAAAGGTGCTTGTAGCCGTGGCCATTAGAGAAAATGCTGGTCGTTGTTCAGTCCCCTACGATGGAATGTAATTTTCTGCAGAAGGCAGAAACATTTGTTATCAGCAAGTAGTCGTTATTGTCACATTTTTTCTTGTTGCCAACGGACCCTCTTCTACCTCGGAGCACAAATATGCTTTTGATAGCGTTTCTGGAGCGTCCAATTCTTGCGAATTCTTGTGCAGACGCGGCGTGAAAAAAAATTACGAGAGCATCGTACGCAGAGTTTCCATGCAGCCTCGTAAAAAAGGCAGCGAGGAGCTACGCCATTGGAATATTAAACGAGAAAAATGAGGTTTATTTTTTATTCCGCTACTCGTTAAAAGCAATTTCCACAGTTTTTCTTTATTATTGCACACACCCACACATTTCACATTATTATTCCTGCTCGGAATCGAGTGAGAAAGGGAGGAAAAGAACGACGAGAATAAAAGTGAGGAAGAGGCGTGTGCGCGCTGCTGCTGTGTGCAATAAAAATAATCCCCATTCACACAAAGTATGAAAATGTATGGCTACAATATTAAAACACGTTTCCTTACTTTCTACTAAAATGCGGCTGGATTTGTTAGTGTGTACGTGAAAGAGACGAATGGAGTAGAGCGTCGTAAAATGCAGCAGCCGATAAACATTTTCGGCACTTTACTACACTCTCTACAAGGGGGCAAAGTGGCAAGTAATTTCCACACAGTGTTTGTATTGGACTTGGGGTTATTGATTTTGCTTACAAAGGGAAGAGAAAGATAGGATTGTGCATCTTGCAGGCAGAAAATAATGTCGCTTGTCAGTCGAACAGAAAGTCATCAATTTGAAAAATATCAGCAACTGAAGGTGCTAAATAGTGTTAAAGAGATATTTCTAATTTTTTCAGTAGTTTTGGTAGCAAGTCACTAGTCGTCTTTGTCTTATCGTGGTAATTCAATCACAATTTGCTTTTTAAAACGTCTTGATTCTCGTTTCTGGATAGAGTCACACGAACTTTTGTCTTTGATTGGAATGCACAATCTTCCGTAACACAAAAGAAATTAAAATAACAAGGAATTCTACAAATGCTGAGCCTCTTTGTAGCTTATGAACTAACATAAAATTTGTGTGGAGTACCAAAATCAATATGGTCATACTGTTGAAGAGAGTAACAAAATTCGAGAGCGCTACGAACCAATTTGTCCTTATCAGGTACAACATAAATCTATAAAATCGAAATGCCAATGCACGGAGCTGGAAAATGCTATCCCTATTAATTTCAATTTTGTGTTGTTCCCCCGAATTGAGCTACCCTTCCATGATACTGGCCGTCAAAACGAAATTTTGGCGGAGAATTGATTAAAAAAGCTGCTGGACGAATTTCTCGTTTGAGATCGTTTCGAATATTTGATGCGAGCACAAGCGAGATGTTGCGCGAAGAGGCGCCCGCCGTGAATAATACATAGTGGCGAGAATTCCCAGAAAACAGCGCGGCATCACTCGTTCCCTAGCGTTTATGATCGATTTTGGCTATGAACGCGCGGCGCTGGCTCTGCCTGCTTCTGCAGGCGGCAAAAGAAAAATACATAGAGAGTGGGAGCATATGAAAATTCGCATGACACGGTTTGATTGATTGACGGGGGTGCTCAGCAGTAAAGGGGTTGGCATTCGACGCCCAGCTCGGTGCACTTGCACTCGCGGCATTGATCCGACAGCTCCGAAATGATCCTGTCCACCCGGTACATGCGGCCGTAGATGTTGCAGCCGGCCACCCTGAATCCGGTGCCGATCGCGTTGGCCGCCGCACCCACAGGGGCCGGCTTCGGCCGCGACACCCGCGGCGGCGACGGCCTGCTGACTGGCGCAGCGGCAGGAGGCTTGTGCGATCCGCCGCCGCCGCCACCGCCGAAGGAGGAGGACGCGGACGCCGGCGGGTCGAACAGGAATTTGAACACGCTGTCGAACGACAGCTCGTCCTTGGCAATCTTGCTCTCCACCGGCAGGTTGCTGCTCTCGGTCGTGTCCACCCGCTTCTGCATGTCCACGTCGTTTCCTGAAGGAGAGAAACAATTTCAAATTTTATTATTATAGATTTTAATTTTCTTGAACACTAAAAATGATTATTAGAAACGAACAGGAAGTTGCCGCACTAGCCGGCAAAATTTGGGTCACGTGGGCTGCCGCCAGCCGCCGTGAATCTGGTTAAGCCGCCGGTGAAAAGAGGTCAAAAATTAAAAAGTTTTGGGGAAAAAATTGTCTTACGGCCCTTTGGGCAGCTAAGCACTGTCAAACTTTACATTAAAAAGATTGTCAGCTGCGCCAGCCGCCGAGAAAAATGGACAGTCGCCACTGCCGGGCAAAAAAATCGGCTAAGCCATCACCTCAAATCTCGCGGCTGAAGCCTCAAGATAATATTAACTATAAACGTAGTCCTATTGAAAAATTTTAATTTAAAAATACTGATTTCTCGATTTAAAATTCATCACTACTAAATTAGATTCCACCAGTCATTCGACTTATCTAACTCTCATAATTTTCCCCACATCCCTTTGTCATATATGTGTGAAAGTTCAGGGGTGGATCGGAGCGTGATATTGGTCTTTTAAATCTTGACTACCTCGTTGGAAGCACTTCTTGATTCCAAGACCTCATTAGAAACGTTTTGTATATGGGCAAGAACAGGCCGGAAAGCATTAAGAAGCCCATAGGCGCAGCTAATTACGCTTTTGAAGTGGAATTTAAGGCGGTGGCGGCCATTCAGTTGCGGCGCGCGTTATACTAAACAAATATTTGAACGGAAAGTCTTTTGATCCGCTGCGTGATTTAGTCGCGGCAAAGTGCACAAGCGAGCGCGGAGAGTTTCCTTATTAAAATTTCATCCCGCAACCCGAAATGCGCCGGCATTTTAATTGGTTAAGCCCGCGCGCGCAACTCAATGCCCGGGCACGCTGCATTTTTATTTCGGGCTCCACATCAAAGCAGCGGAGCGGCATGAAATACGCCTTTAATCTTGCGCTTTTGACCCGTGCGCTCCGATAGCGCGGCAGCCGGATTCAAGTGTAGTAAGAGAAGAGTGCCTGCGAGTTGGGAAGATAGGCCACACTCTAGACCGTCGAGCAGAGCAAGTTGTATACATCTGTTCGACTTGGCAGCTGCTCTCGCCGGCTGTTTTTCGCAAATGGACTGCTTTTTAAAATAAAGTACCAAGTTGGCTCTGACAACTTCGTTTCATAGAGCTTTTAGTGGTTTTCGCAGAGCAAATAATATCATCCCTCGACTTTCACAGATAAGAGTGGCTTCCATTCTTAAGTCTTAAAGATTATTTCCAGAAGGTTGTTTGTTAAAAAAATTAGCACATGCTTTCTCATTTTAGTCTAAGCTCTGGAATGCGTTTCGGAGCTCCAAGCTCAACCTTGGGTGTTATTTAGCGCCCGAGTAGCGAATAGCGAATAGAATTTAAGATAAGGAAATCGGCAAACTTATAAAATCTCATTTCAAGCTTGCAACTTCGAAATTCCTCTCCTGCTTGAAGGCAATGGAATAACGTACAAATTAATTTATTAAATGTGTATGAGGGCAGCAGAAAAAACTTTCCGCAAGCTTTAGAGAAGTTTGAAAAACAGATTAGGACCTTTTATGGCACTCCTGATAACTAATTACTCTAAACTCGTTAGTTCTAAAGTTTTTAACAAACCGGAGACCATCATGGCAGAAAAAATAGATCTTTTAAATAATAATCACTCGCCTCTGATCAGTTTCATGCACTCTAGCTCCTCGTGGCAGAGAACGGTTCCGTGGTCGCACTTGCAGACCTCACAGGGGCCTGGGGGCGCCAGCAAGTCACCGTGCTTCACCTGGCGGCCGTCAGGGGAGGTGCACGGCATCGGTCCCGTGTTCAGGGCAACCCTGATGTGCGATGCCAGGGGCACGTCCTTGGTCGTGGAGACGATCGCCTCGGCCGTGTGCGAGTCCAGATCAATGTCGGGCATTGAGGTCGTGATGGAAATCAGCTGCGGAGGCATCGACGTCAGGATTTCGTTGGGATTTGGACTGGTGCGCACGGCGGCGGTCGGGTTTTCGCCCGTCAGTAGTGGCTGCCGAGGGAGAAACCCGCCTGCGAAGTTTTTTTGTCAGTTTTGACAATCGATATATCGCATTTTTTAAATATACAGGTTTGGGAATTTTAGACATGTTGCATTGCTAGATTTGACACATTGCTTGCAAAAATTGATCTCTGTCATAGTATTAAAAATAACGAAACATCAAGATCAAGCACGAATCGTAAACCAACAAAAATTAAAATATTTATTAAAGTTTTTCACTCCAAATTTTAATTTGTAATTTTAGCAAATATACAATAGAGTTTAAATTAAACCCAACGTATATTTTAAGTTTAACTTGTATCGTTTCCTTGATTGTGATAAGAACAATTTTAACTCTGTCTCAATTTGATCTCGTCTGTTGTACACTTTTAGTGTTTAACAAAGTTTTCATTCATATTTTAAGTTTAGTATATTGAGTGACTTAAATTTTACGAGATGCTTGGTTTTCAAGACTCATTTTATGCGCGTGTACGCGCCGGATTTATGGCTTACCCACGAATGATAAAGGTGGAGAGAATCGCTTGAGAGGAATTGCTCCCACGACGGGCTTTCCTGATCCGCCAAACTGCGTGCTCGACTCATTCGCGCTGAACTCTGTCGGGTCCTCTTTCTTCTCGACTAACGCGTCTTCGGGCAGGAAGGGAATCATTCTGCAAGATTAACACACTCAGATAAAATCGCGAGACTGCGGCCGTGGCTGCTCACGTGATGTTCGGCAGGGACGGAGGCAGTGCTTCCCCGTACTCGTTCTCCACGGTCACGTCCTCCGAATTTTGAGCGTTTATCAGGGCCTCGATGATGGGCGGCAGGGTGCTTTTCACGGTGGTCGTGGTCGACGATGCCGCCTCCTTGTGCATCATTTCCAACAACTCCATGGTCGTCTCGTCGAGCTCGTCGAGGACGTCCACCCTGTCGCTTAACACGGGCTTGGCGGTGGTCAGGATGGACGTCTTCGCCGATTCTGTCGTTGTTGGGGTCGCAGGCGCAGGTGTTGTGGTTGTCGTCGTCGCTGTTGACGACGTGGTCGACTCTGGGCCAGGTCGTCTCACCAAAATTTCGATTTCGTAAGGCTCCTGAACGGTGGTCATTTCCAGGGGTTCATTAGTGGTCGTTTCGTAACCCTCCGTGGTCACGTCAATGTCCATTCGAGACTCCATCGAAACCTGCTCTTTGACCGTAGTGGTCGGCGGAATTGTTGTGGACGTTGTGGATTTTGGCACTTCTGGAGTTTTTGTACTGGTCGTAGGTTTCCGTGTCGTCAATATTTCTGCTTCCCTCAGCAGGAGCTCGGCACTCTCGCTCTCGATGCGTCTCAGAATTTCAAACGGTGCCGTTTTCATGGTTGTAGAGTCTGCGGTTTCGTTTTCTGTTATTTCTCTGTGCTTCCTCAGGTCGACCGCATTCAGCGAGTTCAGGCTTCTAACTCCATCAGAGAGCTACAAAAGGAGATCGAATTTAATTGAAATACAATTCGGTCGACGGCTTACTTGGAGGAATATCGACGACGGGTCCCCCGTGCTCCTTTCTTGTATCATGGGCTCGGTCATTATTTTGCCTGCGTGTCGAGATTAATAAAATCACATTTCTAACACTCAAGTATAAATAGAACTCACTGCAATTGTACTGCACGGGGCAGCACTTTCCGTCTTCAAAGACGGGCTCGCACCCTAAAAGGGGCCGCGCGCACTCCAACGTGACGCAACGAACCACTCCGCGGAGGCAGTAGCAGTGCTCGCAACTCTTGGCCGTCGACCGCACCTTGCTGCCTTCTTTGTGGTGATTGCCATCCACGACGCAGCCGCTCGTCTTTGGCGGAGTGGCGGTCGTTGAAACACCGAGTGCGTGGTTTGGGGCTGCAAAATTCGATGTTTAAAATTGTAAAACGTCAAATTAATGGCATTTTTGAGGCTTCAAATAAATTAAAAGTGTTTATAGATAGCAAAAATTGAAGCTGTTTGATTTACTTGAGTAATAAGGGTTTATTTTGCATTTGATTTAAATGGAGCTGTGACAGGCATGTCTCTTTTGCGGAAAAGACCAGTTTCTAATTATGCAAGGATAAATTTTTTTCGACTTCAAATTTTTAGTCGAATTTGTTCATGCAGATTTTGATTGCTTTTGAGATAAAATTATTGATAGTACTTGAGAATCTCGATAATTTCATTTTGTCGAACGTCATTAAATTTATACACAATTCTTAAAAAGTTGATTAAAAGTAAAGAACAAATAAAATAGAAAAATAAAAAAGATAACAATTTCACACTGAAAAATTGTCGTTCACAGAGTGGTATAAACCATTTCAACTCAACATTTAAGAACTTTTTCCTGTACTGAAAGTTTTAACGTTTAAAAATTGCGTGACTCGAGCTCATTTGGTACCTTAAAATTAATTGGATGTACAGAAATACTCTCGACTATCTTAAATTAACCATCGCAAGGTTAAACAATCTTATCATTTAAAACGATCCTTTAATTTATAAAATTGAAGTCTAAAGATTGCATTAAAAAAAACCTAAACCGGGAAAATTTGTCTTACAGCAGTCGTAACTGACGGGGCAGCAGGTGAGCGGGATGTATTTGGCAGTGCATTCTTTGAGGGGCATCTCGCACTGCGGCTTGACACACTGCTGCTTTCCACGCACGCAGTAGCAATATTCGCACAGAGTCGAGGAGCCCATTGCCGATCCCTCGGCGTATCGGGTCCCATTTTCGACGCAGCCTGCAACGATTCGTTTGCGTGATGCAAATCCTGCGTTGATAAGTCGTGTACGTACCTTTGTTTTCGGCTGGCAGCTCCAAAGCCCCCAAATCCACGGATCCGTCTCGCCTTTCGATCTGCGGGACGGCCTCTGCGCCATGCGACTCTGCACACACGGATTTAGGATTTAGTATACACTCGCTGGCCAAATGGCTATTGATTTTGCTCTACGCTAATATATCGCGGCGGCGAGTGACAAGACGCAACCCTACGATTTTCACGAGAAAACCGAGAGGAGCGAGCGAGATAAAATATTGTTTCACGAAAACTCGTTTTTTAGCTTAGTAAACCGCGCCGGTGTGGAGCGTCATAAATCACTCATTCTTGTCTGGTTTGACAGGCTATAGTGACGATAATGGATCTTGCAACAACTTCTCCGCGTGTTCTTCCAGGAATGCATCGTGTGAGCAATCTCGTTTTCGTAATTCCCCTGCGTCGATTTTGTTGCATTTCACTTGTAATTGCCGCTTCTTCGGAAACAAGCCAGCGATGTCCTCCGCATGCACAATTTAGTGCCGGCGGCGGCAGACCCTCCCTCTGCGAATGATGAATGGCGTCATCAAAGCGCCGAAAAACAAGCCAAAAATTAATGACACGAATAACGTCACTGCTCTGACTTTTGCCAATATCTGCCGCACGGCTGGTTCGTCGTTTGTTACAATTTGCCGGCGGAGCAACCATATTTTTTACAACAGAGCAGCGTGTCCGATGAAAAATATGGCTCTTGGCTGTGGTGCACCCGGTTTGTGATTTATCTGGCCGGCGGAAAAATGATTGTGTGCGGCCACCATCATCGTGTCATATCGTTAGAGAGCGAGCCAGCAACCACTCTCCGCACACAGAGATGATCTTTCTGCCAGACTGCCTGGCTCTCTCTCTCTCTCTCTCTCTCTCTCTCTCTCTCTCTCGCACAAACAGCAGTGACGGCAGAAGCCGTGTAGGTCGCACCGTCTGCGGCCTAGTTAATATGCCAATTACTCCGCCGGTTGATAATTCATCATAATGACACGTGGTGGATCGGGACAACCGGCGGCTGATTGATCAAATTCACAGGCGGCAGCTGCACTCGCATGGCCTGGCTGCCGCTAATTAATTAATGGATACCAGATCCAACTGCAACTGTTTGGCCTCTTCAGTTTTACACGGACGAGTCATGTTGCGGTATGCATCAAAGCCAATTTTTAAATGGAAAACTATCAATTGGTGCATCAAAAGCGAGGGAAGCAAACATTCAAAACTTGCTAGTTGTTGGTACCCGCCAACAAAACTAAATTAGTTGAAAATCGGTTAAATAAACTGGACAAATTATTAAAGACAATAAACGAAATTAGAAAACAATAAATAGAATCGATAACTTCCACCAAATCAAATAAACAGTAAATTTAAACTGACAAAAGGAACCGACTAATTTGAGTTTCATTCAATCTTATTATTAAGAAAGAACGAAAAAATGTAATAACTCTGTCAAAGGGGCACGCACTGGCAAAGCTGCAGTCTTTGGTCTGACCAAAAAATCCAATTTATCTCATGTCCTTCTTTTAATTTAATTTTTCTGGGAAATTGTTTAACACCGCGTTCATTTTATCTGAGCTCTTGTTCCCTTGGGAACTGACGAATGGCGTGTTTTTTACTTCCACGGAGTCACATATTGTATTGAATTTTCCGCTTGAATGGATCCATCACCGGGGCAGGGTTATTCAAGTGGCAAATATTGGCAGAAGACAATATATGTGAGAAGCTATACTCCAACACATTCCATTCCGCCTCTCGCAAAGCGATCTTCTCGAGTAGATAACATGAAAGACCTGCCCCTCGACTTGTACATACATATAATATGCGCTTTCATTGATTCAGAGCGAGCAGAGTCTGACTTTTCCAGCGCGCATTGAAACTGAACTTCTCGCTGTTTGCTCAGTGCTCAGTCAGTAATTTTCAAATGGCACTTGCCCTGATTTTGCTCTATTCACATTCAAGTCTAAAGCAAATTAAAGAAGTTCCCCGGTGGTACGGGCAATCGATACCGCTACAGCCTTAAATCCAAGTGAGTTTTATTACCGCAAACTAGTTTCTGGCAGCACTCGTCTCGCCGATGCACCAGCACGCATCCCTTCGGAGGCGGCACCGGCAGTTGGGGGCACACTTGGAGGCGGCACACGGGGGCCCCACCTCGGGCCCCGCAGACGCAGGAGAGGCACTTCTCTCCAGTGGGCACGTTGCTGCCCGCTTCGTAGGTTTTCCCTTCGTAGTGGCACTGTTCACCAGACACTGCGAGCAAAAAAGAAAATTTTGTTAGTAACGGTTCATCCAAGCATGACATCCACTAAAATGTTGGCAAATTTTTTTGTGTGCGATTATTTTGGAAATTTGTACGCTTTTTAACTCGAAAATCAATTTTTCTAAATTGGTTTTAATCGGTACGTTGAAGTCGATTTGGTTTAGACCTAGATGAGAATTATTATATTGTAACACATAATAAATTATTTATTGCAAGTTTAAACAGTTTAGGAATGCCTAAGTTCTAAAGATATATAATATATTATACTGTGTATTGCTCATGTTAACTATTCACATGCATATTTTATATGAAATCCATGAACAATGGCACAAATGGCAAGCAGTACCTGCATAAACGCCCGAGGCAAAAAAAATTATTCGTCGTTGTCACGTGCCGTTAGTTAATATTGAATTGGTTTCACTGACCATATTTGTATTTATATTTTATCAAAATTTTGAATTTGAAACATCTAAAGAGAAAAATAAATTTTACTTTTCTAATTTTAAAAATATGGTTAATTATAGACGTCAAAAAACAATGTTTGGCAAGGAACTCTCCTGGCAAGCACTTTGGAGCGGCTTCCTATTGTTAGCTAATTGATACTAATTAATTTCTTGGCACCTTCTGATGGCCATTGGTGCCACCTAAATAGCTCGAAATTGCATTATTCACGCTCATTTTATGTTCTAACGAAGCAGTATTGTAACGATTAGAAGCGATCGTCGGATGTATTTAATCAACTGTGATAAGCTCATTGCATTTTGCCATTTTATGAACTGTGATAAAAATGCATTAAGTGAAGCCACCAAAATCGAATTATATCCATTTATTTAAAAATCAACCGTCAAATATTCACATTTCCTCTGTAGTTGTTGAAAAAACACATCTATATTTGTAAAGCACCTGTTTTTTCCTGTAAATCGATTAGTTTGAAAATTATTGTTAAAAATTGCACTACCCTTTCTGGCCTTTGTTTAATATTTTACAGTTTAAGCCATCCACAGATTTTGATTAAACTTTGATGAAAAAATTACGACAACAGTGATGTTAGACGTTTGTTGTTTGATTGAAAAAAGGGAGTTTACTACTTTTTTATTTGAGCCAATATTTACTATAATGTCCAATAAAAGTTGGCGTAAAGCGTAACAATCGCAAACACCTGGCGCTGAGATTTATTTCGGTCCGTGATGACAGGTGGAGTGATGTTTATGATGTGCTGTTTTTGTGTGTGTGTGCTCCAGTATATATCTGAACAGAGCAGACGTCATAACGCCGATCACCATACTGCAATTTCCGTTGCGAGATGGGGAGTTATTAAAAATCAGCGAGGCTTGCTGCAAATCCGCTGCCGCCTCGAGCGAAGGACAAAAGTACCATCTCGAGCGCGGCAAATGAAAAACGAAAGGTTTGGGACTGGCACTCGCAAAAAGCGGAGGAAAAACGCCACGGCCTGTCGCGTCATTTGATTCCCTTACAATATTTGCTGGTTCAGCGCGCATTTTCGCTTTCGCCCCTTAATTTGCACGCGTGGAGCGCGGCGAAGCACCTTTGAGGGCCTCTGCGCATTGTGCCTGCTCTTGCTGGCGATTTATATATTTTTTATTTTCATATAATTAAAGTTCAACGAATCCGACAGCAGCAGAAGCAGGAGCAGTCGCGTCTGCTGGAAATAAAAATTCGCTTTGGCGCGGACATGTGGATTAATTGCCTAGAATTTTTGGCCGGGCACATTTTTATGTCCGGCGCGCGGCATTCCGCGATTTCATTGATATTTTCCCACGGCACGCGGGATTATGAATGAGAGCCGCGAGCATAATTTGGTATGTCTGCAAAGAAGTTCTCGCTCTTGCACGGACGAGCTGCTGCTGCTGCTCGTTCTCTCTCTCTCTCTCTCTCTCTCTCTCCTCCGCCGATCGCACAGGTGTGTGTTGGTTATTAGAGATCTTTCCCAGCAGCAGCAGCAGCGGCGGCGGCGGCGGCAGCAGCTCGTTTTCGCTCGCCCCCTTTGCCCGCTGACAAATCTGTTGTGTTTGGCACAAAAAGCTGCTGAAATAAATCAAGTCTGCCAGACGATTCGGCTCCGAGCCCGTAAAATTCAAATTAAGAGAGCGCATGCCTCTGATGACGCAAGGGAGTTAACATATTTTCTAGACTACGTGCCGTCTCTTGAGCAACAATTATCGCGGGGATATGTACTTTTTTACACATGTCTGGCAGATATTGCTAAAAGGGACGTCTGCCGCGCCGATTTTGCGGCACAATCACCTGACAGGCTCGTACCGAGATAAAGATTAAAAGCCGCGAATCCAGTTGCATCAGTGACACGACATTTTCCGCGCCGAAATTAATGTATCCTGCCTAAAAACAGTTCAATCCGATGGAAAGAAAAATTAAAAACACTAATTTTGATTTGCAGTCAAACAAAAAATTATTTCAAACTATTAAATCACCCCATGCAAGATTGAGCAAAAGAGCAGACATTAAATATCAGTCACAGTTTCCACACAAATGGTCAATTTAGGCAATTTGTGGAGTTAATGTTGTGCATGCGAAATCTCGTTTTACAGTCGTTGACTCAGCTTATTATCGTTTAAGAGCCCGTCATCTCCATTTGCATGCTAGATTTGCGTTTAAATCCAATTGCCACAGTTAGTAAAATGTTAACGAATTAATTATTTGATACTTATGCTAGTTAACGTTCGGTTAAATAATGATAATTTAATGCTAGTTAATCACTACTGCTTATATATTATGTCAGAGTGCTCTTAGCTGCTTTAAATTTGGAAATTCCAGCCATACATCCTTTGTATCATAAATTTAATATGAAATAGATATTAAATTTAATAATCCAATTAGTGAAAACTGGCTGCTCTATGCTGGTAGTTACCAAAGGGTTTAGCGTATGTATTTATTTAATAAATCTTGAAAATATGCGGCTGAAGTGCCACCACCATGCATGTCAAAAGAACGAATAAAAAATAAAACAAAAGCTTTACATTGCACAGCAGACGAAAGTGCCTTTTGTTCAAGTAAACTCATTGCGGGTTAAGTTTTTTACGCAGACGAATTTGCCAACAAGTGCATTACCGGGAAACGTGCGAAAAAAGAGCAGATGAGCACATCTGGAGGAGCGTGCTCGCCGAAACAGGTGTGTCGCCAGACTTTTCGTCGGAAGCTGCGTGCAAAAAGCCCGACTGCCACGCAGCACATGCTGTTGCCCATGATGTCTTCATTTGCACAATATTTTTTTCCTGCGGTCGAGAAATGTGTGCTGGTCAGTGGTGCCGATTAATTGTTTTTGCGGTAAGACCACATGGCAAAAATAAAATAACTTTGCAACAAGCTGAATGGTAAAATGTCAGCAATAGCTGCTTTAAATTGAGGCTTGATATGAAAGTTTTGGGTATATTTTTTAAATAGTTATTTAATTAAGACTGTTAAGATTTTTAAAACTTTGATAGTTTCGTTTAAAGTGCAAAAACCTGTTTGAGGCCTTACAAGAATTGTAAATTTGCCGATGACAAAAAATAAATAATTTACGTGTCAAATATAGTCTTCAGCCTATTAACTAATACAACGTTATAACTTGTAAGCAGATCTTTGACGTGCAATAAAATAAAGTAGATATGAGTGCCATTTAATTAAATCATGTCATAACATTTAATTTAAAAAAGAGAGTTACATTTGGACAAAGGCTAAAAGGTTCAAGGAAAATTTAGTAACAATTATTATTTTTGGTTAAAATGTTGATTTAAATATGACTTCATCTAAAAGATTTTATTTAATTTTCCCTTTTGTGTTGTTTAATCTTCTTGCTAACAATTAATTTATTTGTATTTTTCAAATTGATGAAATACGATAAACGAAGAGTCAGCAACTCAGCAGACGAGGAAAACCACAAGCACATTAGGTCGTCCTTTCTGGAAAGATGCAAAAACTAAAAAGCACCCAGCTAGCTGATAATCTGAAATAAGTATAGACATACTGTACACGCTGCTTTTGTAACGGACCCTGCCGCTCGATTCATTAATCGTGCATGGGAAAATCACTAGAATCAGGTTTTCTCTATGAGTGCACCCCTCGTGCGGTCTCGAAAACTCCTCCTCCAGCGCATGATCATTCCGAGAATGGAAACCAATTTCTGGACCGATTATGTACAAATAAAAGCTAAAAACACCACACATTCAAATCCGTGCGCCGCGCGCGGCTCGCTCGCATTGAGCATAATAAATCTAATCCTCCTCGAGCTTGATTTTCCTCTCTCCTGGCTCTGCTCGCACGTGAAAATACACCAGAGAAGAGGTGGAAGCGGCCGTGCGCCGAGATGATGCTTTTTATATTATTGAATAAGTTTATTGACCCTTTGGGTGATGGTGCCGGCCGGGGGATGCTGCCTCGATGCACATTTCTCATGCACTCGCGCTTGAACTCGCCGCCCATGGTCATTGCTCCGCTCATTTCTCTTTTAAAAATCCGACACTTTTGCAATGATTTTTCTAACGATGTGCAAAGTCATTTTCGCGGTGTGTGTGTGTCCGATTACCGAGCAGCAAGAAAGTTTGCTTCAGCAAATATTGACACAGTTGAAAAAACTTAATATGTGTTGAATTTTTGAACTATGTCTATAGAGGTTGGATTTAAATTTTCCAGTGAAAGGTTTATTAAAATAAATTGAAAATTCCATATTTTGGTCCAACCAAGACGAAAACATAAAGATTGTCGTCGAAATGCTGTTGTATACTCGTGTATATTTTACATTTTAGAGCCAAGCAGGCACTGCTCATGATTCGGGCAACAGTTGTGGCCGGAGATGAGTAAAATAAACATTTTGACAGCAAGGAACAGTCCATTTACATTAGCACTTCACAAAGCCTCTCCAAATTGTCTCTGCCCTTTTCCTTATGAAAAGGAATTCCCTGCAAGACCAGAAAAAAATGATATTTCTCTTCTATTAAATTTCTGAATCGTGACATTCACTTAATGTTAGTCCCAAATAACCAATGAAGCTCGCGAAGACAAAATAGCTAAATTGCTGGCCGTGTTGACCTTTGTAGGCCGCGAATGCAGACTCTTTCCCACATCATCTCCGCTGCTCTGCAGCTCGCTCGCCGTCAATACGTCAGCCACGAAAAATTGATAGCTTTTTATCCGCGGAGAAAGAAATGAGCTGTGTGTTTGTTCCATTCTGCGTTCGTGCATTACTTCGCCGACGTAGTATATTAAATTGCTTTTGACTCTCCGTTATCAGCGCGAGAACAGGATTTCCCGGCGCTGAGGTGCCAGAGGTTATTCCTTTGCACCTCCTCCGCGGCGGATTCGCGTCGTATTATGCATTCAAGAGGACAGCATCCTCCCGGATTGAAATCAATTATACACGCCCGATGCCGCCGAATTTATGACGACTTTTATTCCTGGATTCCAACATGCACGACGCACAGTTTGGGCAAATTGTTGAGCAATCAGCTATAAATTACTGCCAGCAGCAGCAGCAGCAGCAGCGGCGGCGTGGACCGCGAGAAAAAGGCGTTTTAAATTATTGGTCTTTTCATTCATGCCATAATACAACGCGAGAGAGCACTTTATTCATGCTGCCGCTCGCGTCGCACCGACAACAGCTTATCTCTCGGCTTATAATTTTCTTTTACAAAACGGCGGATTTCCAAGATGAATTAGCATTTTGCTTCGGGGAAATGAAACTCGAGCTCACTACCAGCAAAAATTATATGTTTTTGAGGTAAGGATATTTTGGATCAGGAAAAACAAGAGCTATATCCTGAATGTTGGGTTGCTTTTTGGCTCATAAAAAGGGTCTCCAAATTTTAAGAAAATCCATTTTACAAGTTTTTAATTTGCTAAGGATTCAGTTTATATGTATTTATCAGAAAATCGGCTCAAATGCTTGTTTGAGTTTTCAAATACCAACTCAAAATCGTGCTTTATTTACCTAGGAGAGCCTTTAATAAGATGTCCACCCTTCGTGACGAGATGGACCGATGCTAAATGCAAAATATGGCTAAGAGAAAAGAGTAATTTTGGGGACAAATTCTCGTTAAAATCCACTCAAAGTTAACTGAATCGGCCAATTGTTACTTTTAGCAATGTACTTTAAGGTTTATAAATTAAGGTTTTGCTCCAATTTAATTTTAGACATATTAAAAATGAAGTGGATAGCGTTGTAAATTGGCTGTCGATTAACTCATTGAGCTATTTTTGTATTTTAACTTAACAACAATTTCCTTCCACGACTATCAGACTATTTAGCATTATGGCAATTTTCTGGCAAAATTTATTTTATTCCCTTATTACCAAACAAATAATGCGACTCTCAAAACTCTCAATTTTGGCGCAATCTAACTGCTTATTCAGAAAAAATTCATTCAAGAGGTTTTCCTGAATCAATTCTAACTTCAAAACATTTCATCGTGGTATCATACAAATTCTCCTATCTCGGTTTTGCACGAAAGAATTTTTATTGGCAGATTGACAAATCTAGTAGCTGATATTTGCCGTTAATTGTCTACGTTTTACGATGTATAAAATGCGATTACGTGCGTGCGCTGCGCTAAAAGCCCCTTTGACAGCCACAAACTATTAGCGTTTTCACATTTTTGCCGAATAATACCGTTTCTGCGGTGTAGGAATGCGAAAACTGTGACCAAATTCGGCCGCGGCAAAGACCTTGACACCGGTTGCGTGAGAGGCTGTGGGACCTTTTAGGCGCCGGCCGCCGGCCATGTTAATTACTCCCTGCGCGTACTTTGGTATTTAGAGGAGTTTCCAGGAAGCTGGCCCGCAGCGAGTCCATGCAAATTAGCTCGTTCTCCAGCCCATTTGGCGAGCAACGATGATTGCAACGCCTATGCGTTGCGTGAAAATTGAGTTATAATTCAATTGAGCGAGCGCGCGTGCGGATTGCGGGCAAAATAATTTCCCTGGTCGGCGGCGAAAATAGCGGGCCGGGAGAGATTGCGGTTTTAAATTGTTTAATCCAGCTCTTTTCTCATGTTCAGCTGTAAAAACGCTTCTCCTGCCTCAATTTGAATTGCGCAATTTTTCTTTCATTATTAATATAACGCCTCTCCTGCAGCTGATTCCCGCTTTTGACAAAATCTCTGCCGTTATGCGGACGAGAGAAATGTAAAGAATATATATGTATAACACAATCCCGCGAGAGGCGGAAACGGCTCCACAATGCATTTAAACGTAAGCTTTGTTTGCAGAGAATTTTCTCCGTCACAATGAGGAGTAAATTAAATTTCTGATGTGGCGTGTCACCGCAACCGCGTGTTACAGGAGTGGATTCAAGCTGGCCGTTTATTCGGTTTATTTGCATCTAATTTAGGTTGGTCTCGTTGCAGCAGACCGTTTCACTTTCGAGCGTTTGCTTTCAATTTGCATCAATTCTCGCGCCGTAAAACCATTGTTCCCAAACCACAGACACTTTGTTCTAATATGAAGGATATAAATTAGTGTGATCCTTAAGATGTTATCTAATAAGAAAGCGAAATTTATGTGTTCCAAAAAGAATTACAAAAACCTATTCAAATTCGAGTGAAGTTCTTAAAGTACAAATTGTTTTTTCCCTTAAAAATCACCGGTTTTTCAATTGATTAAACAAACAAAATTATCTCCCTAATTTTTTTAATGAAAGGATATTTAGAAAAATGAGTAGATTTGCATTGAGAACGAAAACAAGGATTTTACAGTTGTTGTCGCGTCGCCTGAGCAGAACATTAGGAATTATTGAGAAACCGTACTCCCAAAATTTCCAAATGTATAGCAGATGACTTTTCCCTATATTTCATCAACTCGGAATAGCTTATTTACCCTGTATTTTTAAATTCCCATCATAATCATGGATCTAATCGATCTGGTATAATTGCATCACAATTGACTGCCGTCGTTTCTGTTTCTGCAAACTTTTACTCATTATGCAGGAATGTTTGATTTCGATTCAAACGCATCGTCTTCACACTTGGTGAGAATTTCTCACTTTGGCACGAGTTCCAGGCAGTGCGGGAGTGTCATTTCATTTATTACACTTCATCAATATTCATTACGTGCGCTCATATTCTCGCGTGTCAAGGAGAGCAGCTTTTCATGCACTTTATCATAAACATTTTAACGTCTTCCCGGCCGTAAAGCCGAAGATGTTTGTATATGAAGTTAAATGGTTCTCGGCGTCGGACGCACAGAGAGAATCTGTGCGAATTGAGTTGGCCTTGAAAAGCTTAAATCTTTTTCAAGCTTGTTTTTCCTGAAAAGAGCAGAAAAGGCTGCGCCAAGAGAGCTGCGACGCAAAAGAATTGCTGCGAAAAACAATCCAAATACACAAAAGATTCAAATAATCTACTTGTTAAGTCGTTTTTGTTGATCGCATACATAGTAAAAGCAAAAAGTCGAACAAGCAGGTCAATCGGTGCTGCCCACATAATGGACCATCTCCATGGAGTATGACGTTCCGACTGGTGCACGTCTCGTGATACTTTTGCATTATTTACCGTCGGCTGGCAGCAAATTTGAGTGCATTCGAGTAAAAAGTGCAATTCGTGCGCAAAACCACGTGCTGTAAAATTGGCCCAATTCTGCCGCGCAGTGCCAGTGTTGCGCTCAAGAGGGTCCTTTGTCGATTCTCTCGCAACAAAAAGATCTGCGTATTGAAGTCGGCCCTGGGAGGCCCCATTGCTACACTCGCTAAACATCTTCATTCGCGTCAATTCGAATGCATAATAAATCGGTATAGTAGAACAAAGCAATTTGGCTCAAGTTCGTTTAGAATGGGAGCATTACTTTTTACTTTAACTGTTTTAATGTGCCATTGAGGATCAATTTTTTTAGGCATGGTCTTTTATTTAGCTAACAAAATGCCTACTAAATTAACCACTTTACTGCGGATGCTGGAAATGTCAAAATAATAATACTTAATGGAAGGATGTCGTTGAAAAAATTAAATGACATTCAATGAAACCAAAAATATTTTATTGCGGATCAGCAGAGTAACTGTGCCCTATAAATCTTTCACCATTATTAGCAGTTATTAAGGTTTGACAGGAATTGAATGTTCCGTTTTGTAATTAAATATTGACCTTCGAATTTATGCACTTATGATTAAAAAAAGGAAAATTTAATAACGATTGTACAGGTAATTTCTGTGGCGAGATTAATAATTCAATTCAATTAATTAAAATTTAATTCTCATCATTCTAAAATTTCTGATTTTTCAAACGGAATAGGTACTGAAAAATTCCATTGAAAATATAAAACAAGGAATGAAAACTATTTAATCGGGAAAATGCTGAGGCCTTTTTAGTTCTTGCGAAAGAAAGATAAAAACGCTTACAGGTTTACTTTCCTCTCTCACAGTTCATCCGCGAGTGCATCGCTGCACTCGCTTGGTGCACTCGAAAGAAAATCAACGCTGGCCAATGCTGTTGCATCGGACAAAAACGCACGCGAAGAATGCTATAAACACTATCATTAAGGTTTGCCGGTTGATTGTTTTCCAGCAGTTGAAGCCGGCTTGACTTGATAAATAGTCATTTAGAGTAATTATCCGTGGGATATTTTTCCTGTTTCTTCCCCAGCAGTTCCTTTTGCAGTTATAAATGTGTGTCTCCTCTTTTGTTTGTTTTCTCACTGCACAGTGTCTCTCAAGCTCAAACACGCGGCCCTCAAACAATCTTTGTCTCGACTCAGAGACCAACCTGACGAGCGGATTTTAATTTTTTTATTACAATCGCATTTATTCACCTGAACTTTTTTCTAAAGAAATCCTTATCACGGTAGTTTTAAGTTTAAAGCCCTCAACGACAGAATGAAAAAAACTGCCTCTGCACTATTGCATTTCCTTCGTGGAGTATTTTTGACAAATCACGTGCCATCTTTTTGCACACTTAGCTCAACGAGAGTGACTTGAATTTAGAGGAGAGGCATTTCCGGTCGAGGGAATCCTTCCAAACGGCCCGGGGCCTGGCCAGGGTAGCTCTCGCGCTAAAATTACGTTGCGAGAATGCGAGCAGGCTGCGCGCACTTTTCTCACAATCAACAGGAGGCTTGGATTCTCGAGAATCGGCGGAGACTTCAACGCTCGAATACGTATTACGCGCAGTGTGAGGCAGCAACAAAGTGAACAAAGCAAAGCGACACGGCCGCTCGCTGGCAGACCACTTGTTTCCATGCCATCAATCAAGAGACGCGTTATATGTGTCATTAATCATCACATGCGGTGCACACAGAAACGCGCACATCTTACTTGGTGGCAGCATTTATTTGTCTCTTAATATCGCACGCCGCGAATTGGAGCGTTAGAAACCTGTTTGTTTGGACGTCCATCACAACAGCTGCCGCCTGCAGACTCAAGCATTACTACTAACGTGATTCGATCACAATGTATCACTGACGTTCGCACCGGCTCGTTTTTTCCTAAACAGTGTGCAGCCGAGGAACATTTTAGTTTCCAAAAATTTTAATTGTGGTGAATCAAGACACTTCCATAACCAGAGATGCTATAAAATTTTGCAATTAAAACAGTAATCTTCCTAGCAGGAATAAAACCACCTTTTTTATTTTTGTGCCCTGTTCCTCAGAAACAAATTATTTTAATTTGAATTTATTTGCACCGGTGTAATCATCTTCAAATGCAAGTCACAACACGTCTCGTTGTTTTTACAAAAAAACGCTACGAACGCTTAAGCTGTCAGTGAATGGTGTTTGCAAAAAAATCAGCGACTTTTTCCTCAAAGAGTCAATCTGCAGGCTGTTTTTTATTCAATTCACACGACTTCAACCATGCTGGACAATGCACTCGGACGATAATTAACCCGTTCATTCAGCCTGACGGCGAGTCGATGCCTCTCGCGTGCTCTAGGCCCGGCTGCGAATTACATAATTTACACGCACGCACGCGATGCGTTTTCTCGGGTGAAAGTATCGGAGAGTGTGCGTGAAACAGAGCTTAGGTGTTCATGAACTTGGCTGCATTCTGCGGTTGCCGGCGAATAATATTTCACACTTGAGTTGACTGCGTAAAAAGTTCTATGAGAAGGAAAAACGCCTATCATTGAGAGTGCACTGACTCAAAGGTCGTGCAACTGCAGCAGCAGGAACGATTGATCGAGATTTCTTTTAACCTTGCTTTTTCAGCGGAAATTCTTTTGCCTGTAATAACATTCAATAATAATTGTTCACATTAAGTCGTAAAAAATAGCGAAGGTCAGGAGAACTTCATTTCGGAGAAAACCCTTATAAATAAAATTAAAAAGTTCTCAAACCTTGGACGAGGGTGGCGGCGAGGGTGAGTAGCAACAGGGGCGTCATCGTGGAGGCGGTGCGGAGGCGGAGAGGTGGCATGGCTCCGGCCAAAGCAGCTCTGGCGGCCTGCAGGCTGCTGCTGAGAGGAACAGAAACTGAAGAAGGAATGAATATTCCTGCGAGTGCAACTCACTCACCTGCTTCTTCTTCTTCTTCGTCGCCGTCGCTGCCCCCACCACGTGGCCACGGATCATTATACGCATATATTCATATTGGGCAGCCTAGCCCCCATGGGCCGGCACTCTAGGCCATCCACCCAAATCTCACGCACGCACACACTCTTGCACCTGCCCCGCGCGACGACTCATTAATTCGTTTGGTTTTATAAATCAGGTCTCAGGAAGGTGATTTTTTTTTCATTTTGCTCAGCGGGCGTGCCACGCGTGGCTGGCTTCGATTGACAGGTTGAAGTCTAGCTGCTTCTCTCGAGTTTTAGACCTATATGATGGAGCGACTTTCTTGCTTGGTAAAAAAATGGTGTTCAAATTGAATTTGGCCAGTTTGCCAGCACCTGAAAAATTCTTCATAGTTCTTCTCAACAAGTTGATTTGTCTCATACATCAACATAATTTTTTTTAATACTAAAACTCCTTTTACCTATGCCATTTTTTTAAAAAATATATGGGCAAGTAGGGGTTAAAAAGCTGTCCTGTTTGCTCATAAAAATATTGAAGCCCAAAATAAATGGAGACTCTCATTTATTTAACTTTTTCCGATATCCAAATTATTCACTCTATCAGTCATGCATAAACTACATGCTCCCTTTTTTCAATATAAATTAGAATCAGCTTCCTTGATGTGTAGCGAGTTGTTTATTTTCCCAAATTTCCACACGAATATCCTGCTCTTCTAGTTTTGGCTACTGGTTTCAGCCATTTGCAGCCCAAATTCATGAGTTTCCCTTCCCTACTGACGTCTAGGGATAAAAAAATTAATGTTCTCTTTTGGCTGGTTAAACGTAAGTTAAATTTTTGAAAAACCGAGTTGATTGTTATTGTAGCAATTTGTAATTCGAAAATAATTCTTAGATCTCAACACTGTCAGAAAGCCCTTCTGTTTATTCAAATTAAATTGTAATCCTTCTCTGCAACAATTAATTCAAATTTTGTGTTTGGGTACTCCAGGGAGCCTCTGAAAATATTTTCTCTTATAACATTGAAATTTATTCTGATTAATTTGTCTGATGCTGGTCTTGTGAAGGCGATCCTTCTATCTTGCCTTGAAAGAAACACACGTCTTTTACTGAATTTAACAAGGCAACCAAACTATTAATAGTATTAGCAATAATACATTTTTAAAGTTAAAAAAATTAGGCAAATACAAATTCGGAAATTAATTTTTAACGTGCTTGCTGAAAACAGATCGTTAATTTTTATCGAAAGTTTTAAAATATTTTAATTATTCTTGATAATTTTTAATTACCTTAAATATTTTCAAATTTTAAATTTAAATTAAAAAATGCAATGTTAATGAAAAATGGTATACAGCTATGTTTTTAATTTTCTATGCAGACACACATTGAAAGTTTATCCCAAACATGTGAGAATAATTTAATCCATCGGTACCTACCTAGAAACATTTTCAATTAGTTTAAAAAAGTATCCAAACTCTATATATATTATGTACTTTTATGTAATTTCCACTTTTAGCTGTTAAGATGAGATCATGAAATGAAACATAATAAATTATGTGACGTGAGTAAAACCACGACTGTAGTTATACCATCAGAACGAAGCATTGGAAGGTTAAATGAAGCGAGCAGAAGCTTTTATTCTGAACGGAGACTCAGGACCATCTGGCGGTGCTGGAGATGAAATTAATGGAGAACAGGTTGGCAGGCAATCGCTCAACAGCGTGGCGGCACCTGCTGGCCAGGTTGCCAACGCGGTTATTGCAACTACTGCTGCTCTCGAGCAATTAATTGAAACTGCGATCAAATTAGCATAACTAACAGTTTTCAGGCACAAACTGACTGGGTTGAACGCCGTGCTGGCGACAGTCACCGTAGAATATGTCAAGTTTGTCCGGTTTCAAAACTTTTGGGCTAATAAATTAACACCAAATTAGGACGTAAATAAAAACCAATTTAAGTACCTTAAAAAGCTCTTTTTAATGGAGCAACAAATTTCAAAAAGGCTTTGGTGACAACTTAAAGCAGTTTCATTTTTGACATGCCGGGTTGAAATTGTATAAATAATTCACCTTTCTCGCTTTTTGTGCAAAATTTTCGCAATCCTTGGCACTAAAGACCGCATTCTTTATCACATTAGCCAATCTTGGCCAATTCTCTCTGGAAGAAAGCTGAGCAAGGGTAAATGCTCTCGCTTCTGAGATGAGCAATCGCAACTCCCATATGTGTGGACGCGCGCGCGCGCGCGCGAGAGGTCATTTAGATGCCACCGACGGTGAAAGTGTCGATGGAAATAAAGAAGTTTCTGTTGGTGGATCGATTTCTTCGGATGCGGACCGCATCTCTAATTAGTTTGGAGAATGTCGACTTGGCTCAAGTCCAATGGATAAAGAAACTGAAATTCTTGGCAGACGGAATAATAGTGCAACTGGAGTACTTTTTCTTATATAAAAGTCTTTTTTATTCAATGTTACACAATTCAGCATTTTTCAACATCGGGAGATTTTTAAATAACAAAATCAGAGTCACAGATTCACACAAAATAAGGGAAATGAAGAAGTGTTATTTACAAGAGTTTGCGTCTTCAGGAGGAAATTAGTTCCTGCCGACCTGGTCGACCTGGGTCTGCAGGTTGGACACGACCTCGGCGGGCACGTGGGCGCCCAGGATGGAGGCAAGGTCGATACGCTGGTCACCGGGCAGGTTCTCGAAAGCGGCCAGCTCGATTCCCTCCTGAACGTTCTGGATTTCGGCGTCCTTGGGGATGAGGAACGTGTTCTGTGCCTGTCGGATCGCCTCGTTGGTGAACTGGGCGCCCTCGCGCTGTTGGGGCATGCCGTAGACCACGGCCAGAAGGCACATCAGGGCGAATGCGACTTTCATCTGTAATTGGTGCCAAGGAAAAATAGCAAAATTAGCTGGTGATTAGGAATTGTGGGCAAAAAATCTTCTTCACAAGAGAATTGAAACTTTTTGGAGCTTTTTGGTCGAAAATGACAGGCTTACATATTTGATTTATAGTTAGAAAAGTGCGGCTTAACTTTAAATCTGTCATAGAATTTTGAAGATTTTAAAAATAAATTTATTTTCCTGTAGAGAATAACTAGATGAATATCAACATAGAGAAAAACCACAGCTTGGATAAAATAAAATTACTAATTAAATATTTTAAAACTTATCTGGAGTTTACAAGCTAAACATTAATAATTAGATACGATTAACGTGATTGTTTCTAGATTAGGAAGATAATTTGGCAAAATGCAGGTAAATTGAAGAGGAAATTCAGAGCGGATAATAATTAAAATCTAGAAAAAACATCTTTACTCAAGGTTGGTCAATATCGGATTTCATCATTGTTGCTCAATAATAACATCTATTATATTTTTTAATTTATAAATGATTATTATTAAATAAAAAGGATAGAGTCTGATTTTCTGTTACTCTGGAATAATTAATTTTTGTACTCCTGTAAAACCTCTGGCGAAATCACTGCCGCTACAGTATGAAATAATGTTTTTAAGAAAATATTTCCCTGACTTAATGTAGAACGAACTGGATATCGAACTGTACCTTGGGTGCGTGGGGCTTGTGGCTCAAGTAGAGATGTGAAGAAAATAGGTGTCTGCGATACGCGAGCAGCTTATATATTGAGGACCCTGGAAGGGGGAGATGAAGGGACGACCTGGTTCAGGTGAAAAGACGCGCGCGCTACTCATCGCTGCAAGTGTGTGTGTATATGTATACTTCATCATCGTCAGCACACATTGGTCCACTGAGACCAGTAGCAAAGGTTGCGGCTTTTTTGCAGTGGCAGCAGCCGCCGCCGCCGCCGCGCAATTGATTTTCTCCATGCGCCTAATCAGTCCCCCGCGATGGATCAGCACTCAAATTGAATGCGAAACCACAACATCAACAATACCTGATGTTGCTCTCGCGTCGCTGCGTGCCAATTAGTTCCAAGGCTCCGCGCGACGATGCTTTTGTTCATTTATTTTGCGTGCAAACCAAACATTTGTTTTTTGTTAAGCGTTCTTAATGAAACGCTCGCGCACCGGGCAAGGTTTCCCTGTGCTGGAAATTAGTTTTCGTGAGAAGCTCTCTTGCTCAACTCTCGGGGGAACACACCGAGCTGCTAATTTCAGCTGAGTCGCTTTGTTTAATTACGCAAATTGACGCCCATTTGCACGTGTTTCTCGTCATCTCGCTGATTATTCAAATATAGGGGTTGTAAATTTTAAGCCAATAATTTTTGAATGTATTCTCTGACAGAACATTGAATTATATAAGCTTGTCAGCCTGATGGGAGTCTTATTTTTTAATCTTGATTAAATTAAATTTCAAGCCCTAAAATAACAAAATCATCTTTGAAATAAACCGAGTAAAAATAAAAACCTATTGATCATTTCCCTTGCATATTTTACCGTGTCACTTTATTAATTGAGAGCATTTCGGCTCAAGCCTGGGGCAGAGCAAATGAATATTCAATTGGCAGTCTAGAATTTCCAACCCAAATTACTAAAGCTCAGCCGCGTGCTGCTTTAGTCGGTGCCACGGGCTCTCTGATATAATAATTCATCTCCCGGGGGCGCGCTGTGCACATTTATTGCCAGATTATTATTGTTTGGCGAGTAATACCGACGCAGCCACGCAATAATTATTATACTCTCGCGCTGTTCGTGTATATTGCGAGTGGTATTAGCGCGCCAATTAATTTGCATGCCGCCTCAACGACATTCCGTGCAAATTGCTGGCAGCGACTCGTCCCTGCTCTGTTCTGCTCCCTCTGCCTCCTTAACGACTTTTTAAAGTAGAATTTTGGCCTTTAACTATATCCAGCCAGCGAGCACACGTTACGAAATTCAGAGCAGCACCGCGAATTAATGTGACATCCCGCCTCTCGTAACCAATTTGGCAACCGCAGAACCTAGAGAACAAACAAACCTGCACCTAACCGAGAGAGACAGACGTATAATATTTATTTTGCAACTTTACATCTTTAAACAAATACCAGATTTAAACTAGTTATAAAATAAATACTTTAATACAAAATTATATATTTTACTTTTCAGCTTTCTAAAGATTTGTAACGTTAAATTTATAAAACTTTGAAATTTTGAAAAATATAAATGCGTTCTCTCGTTCTTCGAGTGCCTCTTTTTAGTTATACCAAAATATCTGTTACAACAATTATATTTTATTTCTTATTTTTGAAGGTGTCCATGATCAGTATCTTATTAAAACAATTCGGTTCTGAACAGTTCCTGTTTATTATCAATATTTTCAATCAAGAGCAATAAACAACAATAATTTACATTCTGAATACTTTGGCGACGTTTTATTTTCCCGGGTAGCACGCCAACAATTCAAATGTAAATGTTTGGTGTTGCTTAGCGACTGTTAATTCAAAGCAAGCGAGAGAAAGCAATAAAAGCACGTCATCTCATCCACTTTCTCTGGCCGCTGCTAAACGTGGTCGAGGATGATGACTGCCCTTGGCTATGACCATGCCAAGACCTGCTCTTCTTGCCCTGCAGCTCCCATATTTAATGTCCGAAATAAACCTAATTGTTCTGGACTGGGCTGGTTTCAATTTGTCAAGAGGGCTATGCAGAAAGTTGGAAGCTTTCTTACTAATTATTAATTTTTGTGTTCTATTTCTTCTAGAACAACAATAAATCATATTCAAGCGATAGGAGAAATTGAAGAAAATCACGAAAAAGCAATCGTAACTTTTGAATCCACTGTCAGCAAGATTACAACTTATTATTAGGTCCATGAAAAAATATTTAGATTAAGTTTACTTTGCTTAAAGAGGATTGATACTGCAAAATCCTTGTTGGCAATACATGAACTTTACTCATCCCTTATTAGGATACAGTTCAAGCCGAAATTGACCTAAAAGTAGCAGCGTAAATTTTTTAGAAAGGTGGCTGCAAAGTTAACATACGCTTTTCAAATGGCGAGGACTGTCTCCTTGTTTGAAATCTTAATTTTATTTCACAACAAATAGTTTCCCTAAAAGATTGCATACGCTGTTGGATAGATCTCGACGGGATAGGAATCGAAATCTGCCAAGAAAATGGGGTCGGCGCAGTATATTTTGGAGAAAATTGGAATCTTTACTGAAGAAAGGTCCTTTTTTAGTTATTGTATATTGCAGAACAAATAAATTGTTTATCGATCAACTACTTGTTCGAATAATTTTCAGTGACTTGAATTTTCACAAGGAAAAATGTTACATAAAATACTTTGTCATTAAATCTGATATTATGTAACTACAATAATTAAAAAAACAGAAGTTCACCACATGCATTTTTATTTATTCAATTAGTTTCCTGGAAGTATTTTTTGTTGGTTTCAATATAAATAAGACTAATGTCATTCGCTGTGCAGCTGTTTTCGCATTTATTTGAGAGCAATTATTTAACCAGCAGTAAAGCAGCAGTAAAATTTGCAAACATAAAGCATCTGCGTTGATAAATAAAAGCGAAAGCCTGTTTGTTTTGATGCAATTATGTGAAACACTGGATCATTAAGTTAACAGTGCGAGCATTGATTGGCTAAAATGCTTTAAAAAGACTATTTAAGTAACAATAAAAAGGATCACAGAATGGAGAAAACTACAAAGTACATATTTTTCATTTAAAAACAGTATAAATCATCGCAAACCCGGTCTTTACCAATTAGAAATTCTCTGAGCACATTTTAATAGGAATGAGAAAAGTTGGACCGAATTTCAATTTCTGTGAAACTTTGAATTGTGTGCCTTGCGAGCCTGCGACCTCGCCGCCGAACGGCCTCCAGTGAGGATGTCGAGGGCCTCGTGCCACAGTCCAGCCATGATTTCCTCCTTGGTTTCCTCAAAGGCGTTCGCTTTCCAGTCGCTGGGACTGAGGGCTGAGGCCGGTGGGGAGGCCAGCGGCCGCGGCAGCTGCGGCAGGAAGAACATGGCCGCGTCGGCGCTCCTGCTCGTCTCGAGCTGTTTGTCCTCGTCCGTCGAGTACAACACCTGGAAGATCTTCAGCTCTGCGCTCGAGTTTTTCTTTTTCTCCTCGATCTGGATCTCGGCGCTGGCCGCTCCTGAGCTTTCGGAGTGTGCGAGGGAGACCGTCTCGACCAAATCCGGATCCGAGGTGGTGGTAACGACCACCGCTTCTGAGGTTTTCTGTGCCGACGGAGTCTCCTCGACCAGCACCTCTGCGTTCAGCTCGGTCACCTTCGCCTCTGTGTCATCCACGATTTTGCCCACGATCACGTCAGGCACAGGTGTGAATTTTGTCGTGACGTCCAAACTGTCATCATGGGCTGCTGTTGTAGTTGAAACAATGCTCTCAAAATTTCCGGTCGTGGTCGTAAAAGCGTTTTCCGTTGTAGTGGATGTGAAACTCGTAACCAGCTCGATGTCATCGGTGTTTCTCAGCTCGGCCTGAATTTCATTTTCAGCGAACGGCGCTTTTGTGTAGTCGGCGAATTCAGTTACGGACCAGCTTGCGTCCTCAGCAGCCTCCCTCATTTCCATGGAAGGCGCGTCTGTAGCTACGTCTTCAGTCGCGTTGATCTCGTCAAGTTCCCGATCAGAAGGGGGCACAGTCGCGTCCTGCAACCTTTCGTTGGGGCTTTCATCTCGCCCTTCGGCCTCAAAATCAGGCCCGACGGTGCTGATTTCGAATCTCTCGTCACTGTCGTCCTGCTTAACCTCCTGCAGTATTTCATCGCCGGCCTCTCTTGACTCGAAAAAGTCGCTGGGACTGATGGTGGTCGCGAAATTCTCAAAGTCCCCCTCCCTGAGTTTAATCGGAACCCGGTCAGTGGCGGTCAGCACCTCGTCGGTTCTGCTTTCCATCGCCTCGGGTTCGTCCATGCTCAACTCCAGCTCCTCCGGGGTCGCTTCTATCGGTGCCTCCACCGAAGATTCGGTCACCACGGCGCTGTCCTTCGTGAATTCTTCGACGACAGTCGTGCCTGCGCCCGGATTAACTGAAAGCGTCGAAATAAGGTCCAAATGCTCCACCTGGACCACTGGAGGGTTAATTTCCTCTTCCTCGTCGGTCACGATGAGCCTCTCGTTTTGCGGAAGAGGTTCTTCAAAGCTCTCAGCAATAGCTGAAATTAAAATAAATTTTAGTACACTTGCCGTTAAATAAGTTTTGAATATTGCTGTTCACTTACCCGTTGAACAATTTACGAATTTAGGACAGCAGGATTTTTCCTCGTATACTGGTGTGCAATCTGAGAGCCAGTCGCATTGAATAGTGTCGCACTCGATCGCTCCATTCACGCATATGCAGTACTTGCAAGGGTTGTCTTGCGGATGGAAATGTTCCTCTTTTGGGTAAACTTTTCCATTTACTTCACAGTCGTTTCCATAAATTTTAACCGTCATCTCTTCAACATCATCGTGTTCAAAGGGCTCTACAAAAACAAAGAGCTATAATTAAATATTTTTTCAAACCTTGAAGAAAATAACTGGAGCGAAACTTGAGAGAAAAAAAATTGGAGAACGTTTGAATTGTGGCTTTAATTTTAAAAAGGTAAATTTTTGGCTAATTCATTAAAATCCACGTAAAACACATTGTCTAGCAAACTCAATTGAAGTTCCACTCGTAGAGTAAAAAAGGGAAATCATGTTTTGAAAAAATATATTGTTGCATGGAAAGCAGATATTTATTGTCCTTGTGTGTTATCAAAAACACGCGTTTTGGAAAAAAGTATAAAAGTGATCACGCATTAAAAAGCAAACACACTCGTGGCCAAACAGCTTGATGAATGGAACTGCGCATATCTTGTTGCAAATAATGTAATTTGTAATTTGTAAATGTCACGTTGGTGCGCAGATTGTCCAAGCGCACGTTTTGGTGCAGGGAACGCGAGAGTGATTCATTGCCACGGGCGTGGTGGTGCACCGGCCAACATAATGGAAGATGAACCAATAAACAGCAAAAGGCAAAACTAACCAAGCGTGATTCCTCTCGCTTACAATAATCACCTTTCGCGATATAATCCTATTCATTTTCACACGGTAACTGATCAAGCCCTAGAATTTAAAAAAAAAATTGAACTTGTACACCTCTCATTAGTAAAAGAATCTAACTATACTACGAAAAGAATAAATAATAATTTAAAAATTGATATTTCAAGACAAAGCAGAGTTAAAAATTAAAATTTGAACAAAAATTTTACTTACTTGCGATGACCGGTGCCAACAAAGCTGCCAGTATAATAGCTACAGCGTGGAAATGCATGTTGATAACCTGGAATAAAAGAAAATGATCTATGATTTGCCTTAATAGGATCATATGAGAATAATATGATGTTGCGTACATACATTGAAAGCAAAATTATCTGTATGGTGTGCTTCGAAGTCGACTTGGAATGAAACCAATAAGCTTACCTCTGTGTGGCGAGGAGGCTGTGTCTTTCAGTGAAGCGCGCCGAGCCGAGCCGAGCGTGGAGAGATGCGCTGTGTAACTGAATTCGCGGTGACCATTGTGTCTGCCTAATAATAATGTGCCATCCCTGAAAGGGGGGATAAAGGGCCTGATCGAGCGGCTACCTTATTGCTGCCTCCGCCTTTAATTCGCGTACGACAACTTTTTTGCTCTCAAAATAAAACACTGACAGAGATGCATTGTGGCTGACCAAAAGCAGAGCAGACCTTGGATTTTTCTTCTCAAAAGAGCAGACGCCGGCTGTCCATCGCAGGGTTGAATGCCTCCTAGTCGCTGCAGAGTGCGCGTTGAGATTTTCGTCGCGAGAAAATTGAAAGTAATATCACAGTCCATTAGGTGCGAATGCTGTGGGAGCTTATAAAAAATCGAATCTCTATTTAGTTTTTTTTCAAATTCGATTCCGTGATTCACTCAATACGCGACCGACGTAATATATGCAAAAAACTAGTTGCGATGCACGGAGGCAGCAGTCGCGCAAGTGACATACTTGTTGCATCTTTGCGGCCGTCCGTTAGTTGTCCTTGCAGTAAATTATATTCATGAGTCGCGGCAAGACCAGTCTAATATCAATACAAAGCGAATATAATCTGCATGAAATAACTCGCTTCTTGCGGCATCTATTGAATTAAATATTTTTTAATCAAATCTATTTAACACCATCTGAGCATCCATTTAATTGAGCCGTGCAGCTTAAATAAAACATGAGTTTCGTATGATTTAGTCATTACAAATCTCATACATGATATGTATCTCTTTGTTAGGAAGCGAATGTTGCACTTGTAACAAAGCAGGGCAAAAAATCGACGGCGACTGCTCCGTTCACGACGGCGAAGACAATAACAAATAGGGTCATTAAATTAACAAGTTTAACTAGACGAGCGAGTGCTTTGATTCGCTTTTTTGCCGATGCAATAAGTAACCGCTAATTCTTGGTACGCCGAGTGCACGCAGCACGGCCGCGATTCCATCGCCAGGAAGTTCAGCGCTGACGAGATTGCACAACACTGTTTGAGCGAGTTTCAGCAAATATTTACTGTTGCGTGAGTATATGTAATTAGAATTCAGCTTTTTCTTACGCATGATCTGGTTGGTAGATTGTTTCGTTTGTTGAGATTAATTTTATAATAATAAATTAGTGCCCGATGTAACTTATTAATTTCTTTGCCCAACAACATCCAAACTAGCATTAATTACGATCACGTGAAAATTAAAATTAAAATGAAATTATTTTTAAGAGCTCAGAGTGTACATTTGAAGCTCCAACTTCAAACAATTTTACAATAATGAAAAATTTCTAATCGCAATCAAACTTAGTGGAATGAGTGGAATTAATTATTAAATTAATTTTTATGCCTGATTGTGAGGGGACTGTGTAGTCGCAAGCTTCTCTTGCACCCCAATACACTTGCAGTGACACTTCTATTCTCACGCAAAACACAATTTTTAAAATCTGAAATATTCGGTTAACTTTCGGGACATTTCCAGCAAGCACGGAAATGAACTTTAATAGAAGAAATAAAATGAAAATTTTCTGAACTATCACAATGGAAATTTTTACTAACGATGTATCAGATTTTTGTTTTATTTTTATTTTCCCTGATCACTGATAAAAATAAAAATTCAATCAAAAAATATGTTTTCATCAAATTAGTTTCTGTAAATTTCAACACCTTACTTCCAGTTGTAATTTTTTAGTTTCATGTAAGTGATTCAGTTATTGGAATAAAATTAAAATTTTATTTTAATAAAGAAACGCCGAACAAATTTATTTCACATAAAATTACAACCTTTCTTTATTGCAAAACCGAATAAATGTGCACTGATTACGGGGGGCAAGTTGGTCCCATCCCTGGCGGGAAAGTCAAAGAAGGTGGCATAGTCATTCCTTGTGGGACGGGCACTCCCGGCATCAGTGTTGCTCCGGGTGGAAACGTCATTCCGGGTCCGACCGTCGCAGGTTCACACGGTGCCTTTGTTGAAGTCGTCGTCGGGGGGTCGGCGACTGGTGGGCAGGTCGGCTCCATTCCAGGAGGGTAGGTGACTCCAGGCGGAACCAACATTCCCGGAGGAATACCAGGGATACTCGGTGGGAACGTGCCGCCCGGGGGCATCGTCGCCGGCTCGCTGCTGCAACTGGCGACTGCCGGAGCCCTCGTCGACGCTGTCGGCGCCGCTGTCGTCGTTGCCGCCGCTTGCGTGCTGTCCGGCATCGGGGTCGTGGCCCCTCCACCAACACCGGGGTCCGCTGGGGCCGCACCGCCGTCTGGTGGGCACGTGGGACCCATTCCTGGCGGCCAGGTCGCTCCCGGCGGGAATGTCATGCCAGGAGGGACGGGGAAGCCGCCTGGTAAGGTCGCGCCAGCAGGGATGGTCACACCTGGAGGAATGGTTGGTGGCTCCGAAGAGCAGCTCTGTGACCCGCCACCTCCACCTGAAAGCCCACTGGATGGTGTCGTGTCACCCACAATCCCTCCTCCTCCTCCTCCTCCTCCTCCTGCTCCTGCTTCTGCACCTCCTGCTCCCCCTGAATCAACTGTAGAGTCGACAGCACCTTCGCCCCCTGAGCCACCTGTGCGAAAAATTAGATTGTGTTTTATCCAAATTTTAAACTATTGCTTTTCTTAAAAACGCAATTAGAGAATACATTTAAGAGCATCTCTGACATTTAAATAATCTTTGAGACTATATACATGTCTTTCTTCATGGAATAGGAAAAATTTAATTTGCCGTTTATTACGAATCTGGCAACTCCTATATACAGTGAAAACCGTTTTTTTATATAATGCAGGTTCTTCCAACAATATTTAAATATTATATCAGGCTCCAATACAAATTTATAGAATTTTATTTTTGATTGGGCTTTTCTGATAAACCTAAAGTTTTTTTTATCGGTTCTCACCTCTTTCGAGTCCCTGATATTAGCGAACAACTCACGAACATTCCGCGTCCAACAACATCGCAAACGAATAAAATTATAAATTGGAGGAAGCCCAAGGACCAGCTCGCACCGATGTCTTTTATAGACATTCTTCCCATAAAATTAATTCACGCATGCTGGAAAGGGGAAAACCAGCAAGTAGCAATGTATCGGATAGCTTCCGCCGCAATCCTCTCCAATCCAAATGGACTCGTCAATTGCAATGCGAGAGAGTCAAATGTAGGCCCAAATCAGCCCAAACTCGACCCTCAAATATCGCACATGCATGCGTTCAACAATGCGACCCAACGGCTTAATAGTTTTGAGTTTAAAAATACGGTAAAAATTTACCATGCAGTTTTTATACTTTTACATTTTAGAAAAAAACATTTTAAAAGCTCTTTCTATATATTATTGTTAGGTGACGCAATTTTCTTTTAAAATCTCTTTCTGAATTAGTTGAGTTTAATATATATTTTAAACAGTTTCATGATTATCGTTCAATTTAATTGAAGTTGCTGTGGTATAAATATGCGAAAACCCTATATCAATTTTAAAAATGGAGACAGTAAAATTTTACTGTACCTGAGTCTACTGGTGGACAGGTAGGTCCCATTCCTGGTGGCCAAGTCATTCCAGGAGGTACAGTCATTACTATACCTGGTGGCATTGGAAAAGGCAAAGCAAATCCTGGAGGAATGGCCATTCCTGGAGGCATGGTAGCTGGCTCTGAGGTGCAGCTTGAGCCGGGAGCAACAGGGCTATCTGTAGCAGCAGCGTCCTCTGGTGCAGCGGTCTCGGCCATTGGATCTTCAGTACTAACTTCGCCTGCTGGGTCAGTATTACCCCCTTCGGCCATTGCGGTGGTGTCCGTTTGCATGATAACTTTGCTTGACGCCTGCCAGAATTGAGTTGAACAAAAAATTCAGACTTAAAAAATATATTATAACGAGATTTACAACCCACGTAAAAAAAATTCTAAAATATTAAACAATAGGTTACAAAACTCGAGTTTTTTGAAAGATAGTTTGAATTATTTTAATTTCATCTCCCGCCCACCAATTCTGAGAATGATGCCAATATTTATTTATATATTAAATTATTTGTTTTTAATAATAATAATAAAATCCGTTCTCCATTCAATACTAATAATATTTTGTCACTTGACTACCGTTCCAGTCGATTCCAGTGAGATAGAAATTAAGGTATATATGATAATTATATTTACATTATCAATTTTTGTGGTCTTTCTAGTAGCATTCTTAGACTTTCCACCAGAGGTGCAGCTCAATTTCCCGCAGCATCGAATTATTTTCTGACGCCTCTGGTGTTTTATTTGCTGAGATGGTCTTGATATTTTTATAACACCTGATTGTTTTGATACTAATGAAGAAAAAATTATTGTTATCCAAAGCCGAGATTAAGTTAAAGTGACAACACAAGTGACTTATTTCATCTCACTCACTTTTTATGACGATTTCATTTCTGTTGGTCCTTTTGCTGACTGGAGCACAATGAATCCATACCTATGAATACAATTGGGTGTTTATCACCCATTAAAATAAAATAAAATTCCTGTAGAAAATTTACCACTATTGCACCCAGGAGTGTCAGGTTGACTAAAACAACACATTTCTGGAAATTCATTTCTTCTATGCCCTTTTCGTAACGTTAAAAATCGACTCTCTGATTTTGCTCGCTCGCAGTCATTTTTCATCTGTGGCTGATGTCAGCCACACTAACAGCCAGGAGTGCGCGTAGCTGTCGCAAAACTTGCGAACTTCCGCTTTTCCATGGACATCATTATTTCCCACCCAAACTTTTATAGGTTAAAACAATGATTCACGATTAAACGGTGCCGATATGCTATGCACTCATTGTAAAAGACAAATATAAAGAATCGCAATTTAAAGGTTCATTATGATTTTTTTGTTATTCTACTCTTATATTAAACAAAAATTCAGATTTTTAAAAACGACTTTTTCAAACTTATGCAACGCGTTATCACTTGTAAAACTGTGCCAGTGTTCAAAATTTATTTTCACAATTGAGATAAACTACTAAAAATCAACTTTGAAGAACTATTTTAAGATTCATCATATCATTGAGTATTAATATATTTTTACTTGAGGAACATAACAGTCAACTAATTACTTCAGCAGAAATTTGTATTATCAAGATAAGTTTATTTTTTCTTAACTAAAGAAGATACAAGCTTGCTACTCCTCTACCGTTTAAACCGGTTGCCCCCTCGTTCATCCCAACTGGCAAATGGATTACGATGTTTGGAGAATTTCGAAGTAGACCTCAAAAACTCTTCATCAGTCCTCAACTTCCTTCTCGGCACATGCCTGAGCGCGTATTCCCAGTCACCTGTCATCCTCAAATCCAGCAATATGCATACCACCTGGTTGATTGTCAAGCTTTTCGAACCACTTTGTCCCCAATTCAAGTATTGGTCTAAAGGAAGCTTGGCCATGCGCAGTCCCTCTTTCTTCGCCTTGGCCAGAGAAAGAGGCTCTTGATTCGACCTGTCCACGATTCCACCGATAATGTAGTTAGCATCGTGATCAAACTCGTCCATCACTTCTCGGCAGTGCGGCGTCAAGTACACAATGTTCTTCTTTGGCACCACGTCTGTGTAATTTTTCTCTGTTATGTTCAGCGGGAAAGTCTTGTTGAATAGAGTCGGCATGCTTTTCTGCATGTCCTGCAAGGTTCTATCTTCTGGGCGTGCGTTACACAAATGCAAGTCGAACGGCTGGTCGTGCGCCCTGTTGTCCCGAAACGCGATCATCAGCTGTTTGGAGAAGCTGCTGATCTCAAGCTGCGACATGTTTTGTTCAAAGCCGCAATCGATGAATAACTTCTGCTCCTGCATCTCCATGCACCTGATTAGACGGTAGTTGTTGTATTCCGTTATGGTGCTTTCGTATATCCTCAGTAAAATTCCATTGTTCATAAGACCATACTTCAGGTGACCGCTGTCGGCGTCGGCATTTTCCTTCTTCTGCTCCAAATAAGCTAGATATTCCTCGGATTTCCTCTTTCGCTTTTCCTTTTCTTTGGCTTTGATGCACGATTTGATGAAGAGGAACCTGTAAAATTTGGTTCTCTTGTGCACAGACGACATTTGCAGCAGGTCCTTCCAACTCTCCACGCTTAAGCTGTCTGGCACATCTCTGCCGGATTGTCTAAAAACGTCGAGCTCCAGGCACAAAATTCGCAAGGTCTTCTCAGCTTCTGGATCCCCATTTGTGATAAGTGTCAGCAAGGACGGGTTTTCGTATATTTCTGCAGGAGTATAGTAAATCACTTTACTGGTGCCAACATTTTCATTTTCTGCTGCCGCCGCCGCTGGATCTTCATCCTCACTCTCTTCAATTTGTGGCTGTGTGGCTGAAGAAGAGCTGCACATTCTCTGGGTGAAACTGAAGACATTAGATTTGCTCTTGTGGCAAAGCTGCCAGGACTTTGGTTGGGCGCCCATTAAAACAGAAGAACTAAGTTTTGCAGCAGCTCGCAAAGCGCTGCTTTGCTTGATCATGAGCCTCATGCACACGGAATGCATTTTGCCTCGTCCTGCAATTAAGATTTGTAAGTAAATAAGGAACACATAGATCTTGCTATCCATTACCTGTCAACCCACTCGTAAAATAACACTATTGTAACAGTTAATTTTTAATTTCTTGATCTCTTTGACCACATCACATGGGGGCAATGTTAAGCATAAGCATGCTTTCTGAAGAAAACAACACCAGCCAGTGTTGCCAACGTGAGCTGAATAATTGTCTAAATGTTCACCTCTGAAGAAAGACAGAAAATAACACCCTTTTGCAAATTAAAAATCGCCTTTAATAAAAAATGTATTAAAAATAAAATACCAAAGCAAATATTATTGAAGCCATTCAGCATAATAGTTGCTGAGCTGAAATGCTTAATGTTGTAGATCTATATAAAATCATAACTTTTACTTAATAAAAATATGATATCGACTTAATAAAACTCGCACTTCCTCAAAAATGACCCCGATTGTAGAGAATTACTGATTTTTTATTCAAACTATTATCCATAATAATAAATATAAACGGATCGGCATGAAATAACCAACTCTTTTGCACTTGTTAAAAACCACCGAAAAAGTCAATTTTCACTCAATCAAACTTGCTGCAAAACAAGGTCAAACTCCTCTTCAGGACTAAGCAGTGATTCAATGTTGTAGAAAGCAGCGTGTAGAGAAATAGTTAGGACAGAAGCGCCTGCAAAGAGAGATAAGAAAAAATATTATGCATCATATATACAAGTAGTAAACAAGTAAACAAAAACGAACTGCTCAATGTTATAAAATTATGACAATAATATTTGTTACCCTTTGAGACTACGTTGCCTTAATTTTGTTTAGCTGTGTTACATTTATTGCAACTTTTGTGACGTACCTATGACCCAGAAGACTGCAGCCTGGGCTCCAGCCCAAATGAAAAGCGGTATGGAGAAAACTCCAACGATCAAGTATTGTTGGAACAAAGAGAGTTCTTTTCCAAGCACTTGGAGTTTCCTTTCCTCGTTCTTGAGGGAAACGATGTAGCAAGCGCCTAACGAGGCCGCTACTACTATCAAGAGAAGAGGCGATGTCAGCCTAAAAAGACCAACAATTATTGAAAGAGTGCAATTTTAAATGTGACAAGGCTTACAGGCAGAATATCACAAGTCCAATAAAAACGAAGAGGTAATTGCTCTGGAAGTATTCAATGTTTTTAACCAATCTCCTGGTCAATCTGGGTATGGTAGCTGGCGTTTTGAACCTTGATGTGCTGCAGAAGGTTGTCCAAGGGCGCACATTCTGCCTCCTCTGGGAAATCCACTCCGTCACAGTAGGCACAGTGAGTTTATTAGGAAACTGCATCAAACTGTAACGCAAAAAACATAATTCTTTGCTTCTATTTGTATTGCAATCAATTTTATTATTTACCTTTTGATTGACATAGGTTGGCTGACTGCTCCCTCAGGTGGCACATCCATCTCACCAGAAACATTTATTTCAACGTCAGCCATGGTTAAGGTTGTTGTCCTTCCTGGTTGCTTAGAATATCAGAGCATAACACATTAACAGGGACAGTTTCACTTTAGTGGGCTGCCCAGCTTTGTGCCAACATGGACTAGCCACCTACGACAACAAACTGAAGGCTTATCATACAACTGACTGCAGCGCCATCTCTACATTTTGAATTAAACACACAGGAATTTGCTTTAAAATCTTCTTGTGGTCCTTAACCGACTTTAATTTAATTAATATATTTATATTCAATAATTTTCAAATTTATGCTTAAATTATTAAGAATCCACTTGAAAAATATTTCGGAAATTTCAACTGTGAGCAGTGTATTATCAGTTTAAAACGTCCTCTTCAATTTTTCAAGAACTTCATTGGTGGGTGGAATGAAGTTGAGCGTTATCTCTTTGGCCTTCTTGTTCATTTCCTTTTCAAATACCTTGAAAAGAAAAAAAATAGCATGGAAGTCAACCCTTATAATTGAACGTTGCTTCTTACTTCGCAGTATTTTGTCTCAAGCACGTCAGCCAAGTCCCACTCAACGGTAGGCAATTTATCGTCAATGAAACGCGCAGCAATCGCGACACCAGGCACCAGGTGGTTTTGCAGGCTCTTCAGCTCCCAAAGACAGGAGTGAATCGCCTTACTATTGCAAGGGTCAGCCTCGTCCTCAACATATGGATCGCAATCAACTGTTTTACATGTTTTAGTCAGTTTGAGTCAAAGACAAGGAAGCGAATCTAATACCATATCCTCCTTCAGGGTTGTGGATCATTTTCTGAACGCTCTTGTGACGGATCAGCAAGTTTCCAACAAAGCGAATGATGATAAGGGCATCAGTTGTCGACGCAGTCAGAGCCAAGCGGCTCAGGCGCTTAGCAAAGGCAGCAACCAGGGATTCAGGGATGTGACTAAACGGGAAAATATGCTTCAATATAATTATGACCTCAAGAAAGATACAACTTACGTCGAGGAAAGAAATAAATCAGAGAGGAAAAACAGCCTCTGCTTGTATTTGGTCCTCAGAATGTCTGGCGTGAAGAGCGAGTAGAGCTTAGAATACACATCAGGGTACTCTCTGAAAATATCAAATCAGGTTAAGAAAAAAATATGTTACTCGAGTCTGTACATGTTGTGTTTTTGGATGAGGTTGAAAATTCCTTGGAGGGACAAGAGGCTCAATGCTCCACCTGAAAAAGGTTGTTGGTAGGAAAAATAAGAATGAGCAGCGCAACGCAATTGGTTTACCATAGTTCAGAGAGGTCATGAGAAAATCTGTCAGCATCTTGGGTTGAGACAGGTTGTCCATTATTTTTTCAATGAGCAGCAACAGGGTTTCGTGCAGAGTGCTTTCAGTATGATGCCATTTTTTAATATTGTCCCAAACCCCGTCGATGGCGTGAGGAAGTTTCTTGCTAAAGAATTTTCTTGGTATCTTTTTAGCTGGAATTTGAAGGGGCAAAGGCGAGTTGAGAGAACACGATTCCTGAATTTCTATCTCACCTCTGTTTGGGAAAATCAACTGATCTGGATTCTTGTCTCGCGCATTCAATGATGGAATTGCCTGCAGATTTCTTTATATTTAGCAAGAAGTATTTTAAAATAGTTAAAATATTACGGTTGTTTTGAGCAGCTGCAATATGTTGCTAATTTTTGTTTCAGTTGGCACTTTCTTGTCACATTTTGTCAATGTAACACAGGACACCCATGTTTGCAGAGCTACATCGTGCAGAGCAGTGAATTCAGACAAACGGTTCAAAAGTTTTGTCTGCACTTTCGACTTTCGCGACTCAGCCTTCTTGCTTGACACCACTGTCTTCAACAAGTTCTGCAAACATTTTTGTAATCATCACTCGCACAAAAACGATTTCACGGCTTACGTAATATTTCAACTTTGGTAGACAGAAAACATCCTTCGAGTCAGGTTTGTTAACGTAGAGACTCTCCAATTTGATCAAGTTCACGTAAGTGACCATAGCTTGTTCTCTAACGGAGTAAGGGTGTTTTGTGCCTTTCAGGACATTCAGGAGAAGAGGAATGGCCTCTTCATACTTTGAAAATATCCATTCTTGATATTTGTTTTCAGCATCACCTAAACCAAAAAATTTCGAATTCACAATTTTAACATTAAGGTGCATCAACTGACCACAATCCTCTCCACGTCGTCTATTCCTTTCAGCCAAAGCGTGAGTAAAAATGGTTTGCAGAGCGAGAATACTGCAGTTGGTGAGCTTGCTGTTTACATTGCTCTTGCTAGCAAGGAACTCAACCAGCAGTGCCAAATTATTCGCATTTTTTCGACTTTGCACAAAGTCTTCAGCTAGTTTGAAAATCGAGGTTGAGCTGTTAAGCACTGTGGAAATCATGGTGTTGAACCTGAAATAATACATAATTTGTGTTAAATTTGTGGAAAATTCACAACTTTCGTTCGCACACACTCCTTTGCCGAAAAGAGCGCTCCTTGTTAAAGGACAGTCCTTACTCTCTCTTAATCTTTAAGTTTTAATAATGGAGAAGTGTGAATGTGAGCGAACGATTTTATTTTTATTTCAGTACATATGTCATACATAGCTAACATAAAAGCGTTTTAAGCTCATAAATGAATTATAAGGAAAGTAAATACCAGTTTTAGGAACACGCACTAAAAACAATATCTGAGAAGATGTGATTTATAAATACGACTTGTCTTTGCTTTGCATAAACTGAACACACGTGCATACAAAGCTAGGGATGTTGTGTTTGTAAAACAAAAACACACACACACCATGTGTTTCAAATCAAAATAATAACTGGCGCCAGTCCAGCTCAGTGGCAATCGTTTGAACCATTTTGAAGTCATCGCTGTCAACCTAACAAAATTTAAAGTTCGACAAAAATTGGTTATTATCCTTCTCTCAGTCGGTTGCAATATAAATAATTTATCCAATTTATAGAATATTTCCTTCCTAACTCACAGATTTTATTTTAAACTGACAGGGTTACCAATTGTGAATTTAATTATTTTTAGATGTTTTAAAGATCATGCTCATGTTGGTGCAGCTGCCTCTCTCGCGCCAAAAGTGTAATCTTGATACACGATTCCCGCCATCTACATCATCCTGTTGCTCCTGTCTTGCTGATTCCGTAAAATATTTCTCGATCTTAATAGTAAACTGAATTTTTGGAGCAGTCGAAGCCCAAAACAAACATGTCCAGCCCAGCACCTTCTAGGACACCATCCAAAAGGACAACCAGGTCGCAGACAAACACTCCGAGCCGAGATGAAGCATCAGGTCAGCCCTTTAAATCCCGAAATCGTTGGGGACTTTTAAACGGAGATTTTAATTATTATATAAATTTTTTTAATTCAATCTAATGCTCAAATGTAATTTTAATTGCAGAAAAAGGGACGCCTGCCAAACGCCGCGCAACACCTCAGAAATCTCCTGCGACCACCCCACTTCGTGTTGGGGCTCGCGGAAGAAATGCTCGACCCGGCGCGATGGGTACCATAGCCGAGTCTTCTGAACTAGGCACACCAGCGGGTGGAAGTCAGGAAAACAACGCCATGACCAGCCCTCTGGCAATTGGGGCTGAGCATATGGGTATTTCACCAAAAGTTTTAATATGTTTCAAGTGTTAACAAGAGTTTTGTTAATTAGGATTAAGTGAAATCGACCTGAGCTCCCCATTAAATTACGGAACCCCAAGCTCTCTTGGCTCCTTGAGAACTCCTCGAACAGGAATTCAGGATACGCCTGTCCGAGTTCGAGCAGACATAGGGTCTGAGAGGACCTTGCGTCGTATTGTCCTGCCTTCAGATGCGGTAAGGTATCATTAATTTTAATTCCACATCAAAAACTGAATACATTTCTGATCCAGCCTGCGCCAGGAGATGAATCAAGCCAGACTGGCAGTCAAACAGGCGTGAAGGAAGTCATCTGGGGTACTGATGTGGACGTTGGCAAGTGCAAACAGAGGTTCCGCCGTTTCATCGAGAATTTTGTTGACCCTGACATGGAGCCTGATGAGGCCAACATGGCCACCACCAACGTGAACGAACCTTTATACATGCAGAAGCTGAAGGAAGTGTTAGCTTTGGAGGATCCATATGTGAATGTCAACTGCGAGCACCTCAAAACCTTTTGCCCTGAGCTGTTCGCACAGCTGGTGCGCTACCCTCAGGAAGTGCTTCCATTCCTTGACATGGCCATCAATGAGCTTTTCTTTGAGAAGCATCCAGCTGCCGTTCTTGAGCACCAAATCCAAGTCCGCCCGTTTAACTCTGAGGTTACCACCAGCATGAGAAACCTTAATCCAGAAGGCATGTATTTTCGATTTAAAAGATAATCAGTATATTAATCAAGCAATTCTAGATATTGACCAACTCATCACCTTGTGTGGAATGGTCATCAGAACTTCTGACATCATTCCCGAAATGCGAGAAGCATTCTTTAAATGCATTGTTTGTGGAAGCACTACTGAAGTTGTTGTCGAAAAGGGCAGAATTGCGGAGCCTACCCTCTGTGGTAACTGCAACACAAATCATTGCTTCACTCTGGTCCACAACCGCTCTCAATTCTGCGACAAACAGCTGGTGAAACTGCAGGAGTCGCCTGGTAAGAGACTAATTTAAATTCAACAAATTCTTCCACCCATTGAGTTTAAACTGTCAAAAGAACTGATGCTTGAATTTGAAAACTGCTGGGATTTTTGGTCTACAATTTATTTGTACAATTATTTATATTTATGTACCAAGTTTAATTTAAAAAGCACAATATTTAGTTCAAAATTCAAACTATTTCCTAAAATTTCCAGATGACATGCCTGCGGCCCAAACGCCACAAACTGTTCTGTTATATTGCTGCAATGATTTGGTGGACAAGGTTCAACCCGGCGACCGAGTAACCGTCACAGGCATCTACCGTGCCATTCCTTCTGTGCTCAACCCACGCATGCGAAACGTCCGGTCTGTGTACCGAACGCACATTGACGTTGTACACTTCCGCAAGAGCAGTACCAAGAGGCTGTATGAAAATGAGGAGGGCAACAATCTCCACTTCTCTGAGGAAAGAATCGGCCAGCTGAAGGAGCTCTCTGAGAAGGATGACATTTATGAGCGGATGGCGCACGCTCTTGCTCCCAATATTTATGAAAATGAGGACATCAAGAAGGGAATCTTGCTGCAGTTGTTTGGCGGTACCAAAAAGATATTCAACTCTCAAGGGCGAAGCAATTTTAGGTTTGTAAACTTATGGTTAAGCTAATTTAAGAATGTAGAGGTTTCAGCTGCGAGATTTAAGTCAGCGGAATCAGCTTAGATGAATTTATATGCCTGGCTGCGTCAGCGATTCGCCAATTTCACCGATTCACATTTAATATTACAGGGCTGAGATCCATATTTTGCTCTGCGGAGACCCTGGCACCAGCAAGTCGCAGCTGCTGCAGTATGTGTACCATCTTGTGCCAAGGGCCCAGTTCACGTCTGGAAAAGGTTCATCGGCTGTTGGTCTGTCCGCCTATGTAACGAGGGACCCTGAGACACGGCAGCTTGTTCTGCAGACGTAAGATTAATTCCAACAACATGTGAACGCGTGCTTAATAACACGAAATGCAAACAGGGGTGCCCTTGTTCTGGCCGACAATGGAATCTGCTGCATTGATGAATTTGACAAGATGAATGACTCAACGCGCAGCATGTTGCATGAGGTAATGGAGCAGCAAACGCTGAGCATCACCAAGGCCGGAATCATTTGCCAGTTGAACGCCAGAACGTCTGTTCTTGCTGCTGCCAATCCTGTCGAGTCTCAGTGGAGCAAGAACAAAACCATCATTGACAACATCAACCTGCCACACACCCTTCTCTCAAGGTACATTACTTGTTGAATTTATTGTTGGAGATTTTTACAGTTGGTAATTGTTACAGATTTGACTTGATTTTCCTCTTGCTCGACCCTCAAGATGAACTGTATGACAGGCGTCTTGCCAAGCACTTGGTTGGAATGTATCAAAGCACTCCTGAGGATGATGAACAAGATTATATTGTAATATTATCGCTGAATAACTTAAAATTCAATTCCTGATACAAAATCTTGTCCAGAACATGCTCCTGATGAGAGACTACATCGCCTATGCAAGAGAGTTCATCAAACCAAAGATCACTGAAGAAGCGAGCAACCGTTTGGTTGAAATGTACGTCACAATGAGACAAACCGGAATGTCTCGTGGACAAATTTCCGCCTACCCACGACAGCTGGAGTCGCTGGTCCGTCTTGCAGAGGCTCACGCCAAAATGAGATTCAGCCAGACGGTTGAGCTAATTGATGCTGAGGAGGCTTGGAGGTAAAAGCCTGACTTTTTGATCGGAGGTGGAAACTAATTTGTGTATGACATGCATTTAGGCTGCACAGGGAAGCGCTGAAGCAGTCTGCAACCGACCCTCTCTCAGGCAGGATCGACGTCAGTATTTTGACAACTGGAATTAGCTCTGCAGGAAGAAAACACAGAGAAAAGCTTATGAAGGAGTTGAAGAAAATGATCGAAAACCAATCCAAGGGAACAACCCTCAACTTCAAGAAATGCCTCAATGATATGCGTGAAAAGGCTGACCTGGTAATGATTGGAATAATTCTTAATTTAATACGTTTACTAATTGAGTGATGATTTAGATGGTCACCAATGAGATGCTTGAAGATGCTCTCAGCTCCCTGCAGAATGAAGGTGTTGTTAATTTGATTAGCAGATCATCGTTCAGAATATGCTAATGGTGCAGCAAAACAATTATTTTAATTATCCTTATTTAAACGTCACAAATTTTGTATCTAATAAATTCACCTTAAAATGAAGGTTTACTTAAATTAACAATAATTTATCCTTCTTTAAGGTTGGCTCAGTGGCCTACACTTTTATTACGTGTTCAGTAATTTAATGTGGATTTTGGAAGAACAAAAGCCTCCATTGATGTGTAAAAGCTATGTGGACAGAGTAGTGTATTCCACATTGGGTGAGTTCTGTAAGAAATAATTTAAAATATCAATATAATGGTAGTAAAAAGAAATTATCAAGACGGCAACACTGGAAGTTCGTTGAAGATCGATTTGGGAGAGTCGTACGTATAGGTTAAGTCGTGCGAGTTCACCTAACAGCAGAGTGGCGCAGTGGAAGCGTGCTGGGCCCATAACCCAGAGGTCCGTGGATCGAAACCACGCTCTGCTATCTTTTTTATTTTTAGTAAATTATCTCCGATCACTTTTCCCCTATCATTATTATACTTTTTAATATATTCTATTTAACTTTTGGGACTAGGTAATTAGAAACTGCTAAAGTAAAACTCATTTACTCGATCATTATTTAATTGCCGTTTTTGATATAATTAAACTTACTCTGTATGTACTAGAGATGCGTTTTATAAAGATTTTTCGATTTTTTTTTTATTCTTGTTTAAGTAAACTTGAAAAAAAGACGCATCCTAATATTCTACGAATGTTATTATTAAATAATTATTCATTTAAAACTAATACAAAAATAGCCTTTTAGCGTGTTTCTTAGCGTTTGGATTTTGCGATTTCAGATAACAAAAAGGTTGAATCAATTTCACTCTCATTGAACGACGCAGCGTAATCGCTCTTCATCTCGGCGATAAAATTTAAATGCGCCTGCGAGACAGGTTTTCCTTCGCGATTGAGCGCGCTGCAGGTTCAGGTAGGCCGCGGTGGAGTGGTGGCGTACAAGGATTGAAACTCGGTGTGCCGAGCGCTCGCAGATGAATTTCACCTCCACACTCGGAGCTGGACGAAATGAAGCAAGAAGCAAGCGAGACACACCTTTCTTTTACCTGCGCTGCAGCCGAGTCGCTTGCCAAACGAGAGAGTGAAAAGTCGCGGTGACATGTGTCGCGGCGTCAAAATCATCAACTCGGACCGTCCGCAGCGAAACAGAAGAGCCTGGCCATGATCAAAAATGGCCCTTAACCCTTGCAACTGCTGCAGTTTACTCGTCGCCACCTCCGTCGCAGGCATCTACGCCCTAGTGAGTCATAAATTCCATAAGAGCGCTCTGCTGCTCATAAATGTGCGTTTCGATGATGCTGCAAAGCGCCGTCTGCTTCAATCCGGGTTGTGTATTGCATCAAATTATTTAATTTTCCTCTAAAATTTGTTCTAAAAATTAGAGCAGACTAAAAGATAAAAATATTAAGGTCTTGATTATAATATAATTTAACAAAAAGTTGGTCTCGTAAATGCATTAATTATTTAAAAACAATTTCAGAAATTCCACTTCAATCCACAACATCTTTAAAAAATATCAAACCTTTTTCTTACTAAATCCACTATTTTAAGTTTTCTAAATTTTAGTAAATCAAGGGATATTAGCTAAAAATTTCTTGATTAGATCAAAAGTAAATTTGGAATTTGTTAAAATCAATTGGAATTAAATCAGGCTAAAAACAGTGAAAAAGGTTATTAAATTTCATATTGGTTCATATTGGGATTAAATTTCATAAGCTTTATCGTTACAAAGTGCATTCTCACCGGCAAAGTTGCATAATCTATGAACAGCGATGCTTTGATAGTTCGAGTGCATTGAAAGTCCACGATAAAAATTTCCCACAAGCAATAATATACTTGGGGACACCGCGCGCGCTGCCGAGTTGTGAGCAGACAAAATGTTACACTCCTCTCGCGTAATCAAAACTTTCACTATTCATTATAATCCGAGTATCCGCTAGTTGCCAATCTCATTCAAATTCACTCTTCATTCCTCAATTTCCCTTTTCCTTGTTGCTCAAACTACAAAGTAAAGTTTTTGCGCCCGGGAGAACCTGAGTCAAGGGAAATTTAATAACATACGTCCGAAGATATTCCAAGAAAAGCCACAAATGACAAGACCTGTTCCGGCACTAATAATAATAATGAAAATTACAGTATTCTTATTCTAAGAAAAATTATTGGATTTATGAACTTGTTTGTTGTATCCTGACGTGTCATATAAATTATCTGATTTCTTTGAATAAAAATCAATTATTCAATATCTTTAGTGATGGAGTGGCATTTAAAATTTTTTACTTCGTAAGAGGTATGAGTTTGCACGTCGAAAATTTGCAAGTAATTGGCGGTGAAATTAATTTAACGCGTTTTAAAAGAAGATTTCTTTGTTTGCACGGGTTTATTGCCGAGGATATTGTGTGCGTGTTCACTGTTAAGCAGGATGACATCAGCGTGGTCAAAGGAAAGAGGCGAGCGCCATTCAGCTTTTTGTTAGACTTGTTTACACTTTCTAATTTTTTTTTTTTTTCAAAGGGTCAGGTAAGGCGCGGGCGCAATCACAAGACTTTATTAGTTAAATCTATACGATTCAAAGTGAAAACTCATCTCTGTCATTCCTTTTCTGGTTTTAGAGTTACTTTAAAAATTAAAAAAAATAATTATATCTCGACTTTAAATTTGAAAATTGTAATTAAAATGCGGTTCTAATTAGTACACTATAATTAACGAGAAAACTGTCAACGAATATTCGCGCTCTGTTTAATTATCTTTGTTGCTGTTTCCCACATTTTAACGAAAGTTCCTCTCGCATGTATAACAGACCTTATTTAAGAAAATGTGTTCCAGGTCGCGTACGTTATCGCGATAGTGTTGGAAACTTGGTGGATGATCCAAGATAAAAGTAAGTGAAAATTTAACTAACATTTCTGGGCCACCTAATAATTTCAAGCAAGAGAAAATTGCACTGAAATATTGTTATCGTGTACAACCGAAACAAATCAAGTGAACTGGCGGCCAAAGAAAGTGATCAACTCAATTGCACGCTCTGATTGTTCGCAACCTATAATCGCTCTCTTCCCTTTTGTGTGCTTGCAGGTGAAGTTCCTGCTGGTGCTTATCTGCTGTGTTTTGGCCACTTAGTTACCATAGTCCTTTCTGGACTTTTAATAGTCGGGATTGCACTCGTAAGTATATCAATTTACACTCACAATTAAATTATAAAAAATTGTTTTCACGAGAAATAGAAGAAATTGCGTTTTAATTTGCTTGTTGGCACTGAAACAAAGTCGTCTCGTCATAAATTGATTCTATACTCAAAATAATTACCAATCGGAAACAAGTCGATCCTAAACCAGTTTTCAATGAGCACATTGTTCGTGTATTGAATTTCAGAAGCAGACGCAATGGCTGCTGGTTTGGGCCGCGTCAGTGGGCACCTGGCTCATACCGGAGGCTGCCCTCGCCCTTTATATGAGTTTCAGTCACTGGGTACGCAGTATTGATTACGATCAAATCACAACTGTGCGTAATGCAAGACTTCTCGATGCTTTCAGAAAATAGAATCGCCGCAAGGAGTGACCGAGCTCCTGTTTTGGACCATACGAGCGTCGTTAAATGTACAAACCGAGTCATTAATTTTAATCAGTGGATAACTCTCGATTTTATTCTTCCAGATCGTTAGCGTCACTTGCGTGGCTTGTCAGTATGCGGTGTGGATGGAGGAGAAAATTATCATGAGACGCTTACACATTTTAAATCTGGTATGCTTCAGCTGCGGCAAATTATTGCATTTAATCGAGCATGCCATTCAAACAGCAAGAGGCCGCTATGCGAAAAGCCTCCGAGCACGCTGCCGCTTCTAAAAATGGGCATAACAACCCGGGATTTATTAATTCTTCCAACGAACAAGTCAACAAGATGCCCCTGGCCGCGATCCAGAGTCTAGGAAACGCTTCAAGACAGTAAAACGATTCGAAAAATGCTGCGACTGTTTTAACTTATAAAAATCTATGAATTTAGCGCTAGCACCACGAATTTGGCAAGCCCAGGAGCGGCCCAGCACCTACAAAATAGACCGCATACATCAAGCATTCCCAGTAATTTACATTTTATCAGCTGCTATGAAAAGACCATGACAAGAGGTACGTTTAGCAGTGAAATAAACTGAATTTTAATTTTAAATTTAGTGGCAGGATTATCAAGCAACGAATTCAACGCTTCCATGTTTGTGCGCCAAAGTCCTAACAACGTAGCTCTGCAGAGAGCTCGCTCTCTCCTAGAAATGCAGATCCAGAACAACAATGTTTGGGGATACCCAAGTCAATTAAATCAAGTTTCTTTGTGCCCAGGTAAGTTTTTTTTGCTTCAGAGCATGCTTAAATAGGCAAAATTTAATAGGGAAGGGGCAACTAGTTTTTGGAGCTGACTTTAAAAGGATTGATACTGCAAAATCCTTGTGGCCAACTGAATTTTACTCATCCCTTATTAGGATAAAGTTAAAAGCCAAAATTGACCTTAGTAGCAGTAATTTTTTTAGAAAACTGGCAATTGGCAGCGAAGTTAGCATGCTTTTCAAATGAAGAGGACTGTCTCCTTATTTTACATACAATTTTATTTCAAAACAAAGATTTTCCCCGAGAGGTTTCTAACGCTGTTGGAAGATCTCGAAGAGAGGAAAAAATGTGGTCAAGCACTGTAAATTTAGGAGAAAATTTGAAAATGGTTCTTTATTGATTTTGGCAAATTGAAGAACAAATTGTTTTTCCATCAACCGACAAATCAAATAATTTACAATCGTCACGCTGTATCGATCTAATTTAATCTGAACGCCGGTTCAAAATTTACAGGTTACTTGGAGCAAGGACCTGCGGACAATATGTCGACTCAAAGTCTGGACCGGCGCCAGATAAAATCGCAAATGAGACTGCAGCAGCACTTTAGAGGACCTTCACATGCTCAGCATTTTGGGACGCTGCCACGCACTTTCCGCATGCAGCGAACGCTGAGCAACGGCTCTCTGCAAGAAAGCAACCACAGCAGCCACACCTCACTCGCTTCACAACAGTCCGACCAGAGATACAAAGACATTGCTCTCTAGTGTGTGAATGAGTGAAATAACCAAGTTGAGAACTAATCAAACCAAACTTGAGTTTAAATACTATGAGGCGGAAATACAATTGAAACTCTAACTTTACACGGAATATTTAATTTTGATTACCTAATCTAAGGTAAAAAGAGATTCATTTACCGTCCAAATGCAGGGCTTCGTGTTTCCTGCGATCTCCCCACTGTTTGAACGCAGACGGACAGTGCCTGCACTGAAACGGTCGCTCATCCGTGTGCACTCTGATATGTGTGACAAGCTGCCTTTTCAGCTTGAAAGTCTTGCTGCAATAGTTGCACTCAAAGTTTTTGTCAATGTGCACGCTGCGCTGGTGGGCCCGCAGACTCGTCATGCCGTTGAACGTCTGCTTGCACTCCTTGCACTGCTTCATCTCGCCCATGTGTTTCTCCATGTGCAGCTTGAGGCCCTGCTTGCTCTCGTATTTCCTTCCGCAAAGGTTGCACTCGTAAATGATGGGAGTGCCATGCACTTTGCTGACGTGCATTCGCAAGGCTGGTCTGTTACTGAAATTCAGGCCACACTGATCACACAGGAATCCAGACTTGAAGTGCTTCGAGTTGGGGTCGTGGGTCTTCAGGTGAAGTTTGTAGTAGTATTCCCACTTGAAGGGGCGCTGGCAGAACGGACACTCAAGCTCGTGAACCTTGGTGAACGGATTGTAGTTCACCTTAGACTTTTCAGCATTCGAATGCGTCTTGAAATGGGCTTCAGCGTCCTTGACGAAGCGGAATGTTTGCGAGCAGCAAGTGCAGCGGTTGTTCCAGCGGCCCTCGTGCACCACCTTGTGCTGCGAAAGCCCAGTCCTTGATTTGAAAGTGGCCCCGCACACATCGCACTGCTCGTTGTGTTCCGTAGAGTGGGTGTACATGTGCTCTTTTAGTCTGTCCTTGCGGGTAAATATCTTGTCGCATTCTTTACACCGATAGTCAGAAACGTTGACGTGAGTTAAAATGTGCCGGGTCAAGGTGTGCCTCGATTTCAGCATCTGAAACAAAATTATGAAAAAGGAGATTTAGAAGAATTTTAAGTTGGCCTACGATCTGACTGAAATAATCAATGACGTTTAACTGCTGATGAAAAACAGAAGATGACAGTTAAAGCAGATTAACTGTGATACTTTTTTCGGTAAATGCAGCTCCCTTACAAGAAATTACTGCAGCCATTAAGGTTGCAATTGCTTACAACCTGGTTTTTCACCACAGGCTATTAACACAATTTTTTTACCAATTTCTTAAGCAGAAAATGAATTTTTAATATTTCCGTGAGAATCTAAAAATTTGCGGTCGGAATGGTCAAAATTCCCTATACTATATTTTTTTCTCTTTTAAATTGCTATTTGCTGCCTCAACCGTCAATTTCCCCAACCATTTCTTTCTGACAATTTTTTAAGTCGAAACCATGAGCAAATAATTAAAATATTATTGAAAACCGACTGATGTGCAAACAATGCCTGCAAGAAACTCGTAAAAATTGAAAAAAAAACAATTATTGTGACTTCCCATAACTCTTGGAAATTGGAAAGTTAAAGTTTAATAATTAAATAATACTGGGAAAAATTACCTAAAATGCGTCAGAAAGAAAACTGGGTAATTTATAGGTTAATTTTGAGAATCCCAAACATTCAAAATGTGTAATGCTTAAAAAAATAGTTACCATTCCACAAAAGCTGCAAGTGAATTTGTACTTGAACTTCCTTTCTCTCAGGATTAATTCCTCCATCAGAGCTGGACAGCTTCCCTCAACGACGTAGTGCCTTCGTAGTTCCGGAACGCTGCCTAAGTCGATTCCACAGAATGAACACGTTTTGCTGCCCAACTCTTCATAGTGGAAGTTGTAAATGGGAGGCACCTTGAAGTGTATCTCTATGTGATGACCCTCAAAGTCCTTTCGGGTATCAAACACACTGTTGCACTCCTTGCAATAGTGCTGCTGGTGGGTTGTCCAGTAGTGCCTGATTAGCGACATAACTGAGCAGTACGAGGTGGGGCAACGTTTGCAGTCATAATCCGGCGCCTGCATCAGGTTCAGTGGATCAGGGAACTTGTAGATAGAGTACAAAGGGGTCTCAGGCTTGATTTTGGGGTATTTTTCTTGCTTGGCTCTCTTGTCAGTCACGACTCGAGGTGTTTCAGATGTTCTTTTAGGAGCTGCTATGATAGTACTTGGTGCGGCAGCTTTCGGAATGTCACGCTGAAGCACAATTTCTTTTGCTTTTACAAGCACAGGTGGGGCCGGTCTGACCTCTGCAGTGCTGGATACAATTTTCACAGGTAAAGTTGGTTTTGGAATGGGATCCACTGTACGTAACGCAGCCTGGAACAAAACAGATCATATTAGATATAATTTTGTTCCACTAAAATATAGTTATTGTGAAATAGACTATGAAAAATTCTTACCCTGCTGAGATTGTTCTGTGCGTTAATATTTCTCTGGAGGGCATTGGCTGTTCTGCACTGCACATAGAACTTGTGGGTGCGAATCACAGACCGACGGCAAGGCAAACATATCATTTGAGAAAATCCATCATTCTTGTTGACCTTAAAGGATTTAGTTTAGTATCTCGAACAAAGATTGAATGGCTGACAACTAATACCTGGAAGGGAAGGCACTCGTTCACCATTTTGGCAAGGTCACAATCTTGATCAACAATTTTCGTGAGCAACAGGTTCGATTTAGCACACATGCGACACATGGTGTTCACATCAGTCAACAAAGGAGCAAGAAATGGATTTTCGCTCCACACCTGGAATAAAATTTATTAAAGATGGAATAGTAATTTATATATTGATGCATACAAGTTCGATTTGGGCATCCGGATCACTGTTCATTCCATCCATCATGTCAGCCAGCAGGTTGCCAGGAAGGGGAACTACTGTGGGTCTTGCCTGCACTGCAAGAGTCCCCCTCATTTTTGGCAGGATGAGTTTAGGATTAAGCAAGATTTTAGTGTTCGCAATTGGCTGCTGAGGTGCTGGTGATGGATTTGGTGGCTTTTTGCAGACGATGTTTGGCTTTGCAACTGTCGCTTGAGAGTTTCCTATGTTTACTTGAGGTGCCCCAGAGACAAAGACTTGCATTGGTTGGTGTCTGGAATTCAAAATATTAGAGGAGAGGTTTAACACTACACTTTCTAACACAAGCATACCTCTGGGCATCAAAAACTTCTACGGGATAAGATTCCAAAGTTGTAGGCTCGATTTTGACTGAAACTGTTGGCGAGCTTCTAGCTGCAGCTAAGGTTGCACTTCGTGTTCTTGTAGACGCAGGAGTAGATGTCCCTGGTTTGAGTATTCTTGGCATTGTTTTGGTAACAGCAGCAGGTTGAACAACGCTTGAGCTTGATGGGAGGACAGCATCATTTGAAGGGAGGATCAAGTTTTGAGTGCCATTTGAAGTGGACGCCAAGGATAATTTGTCGATGAGCAACTGTTTAAGGTCCGCGGCAGAATCTGATGTATCGGCTGCCAGGTCTGACACAATGGAGGAAGGCAAGTTTCTGGTTGGCAGCATTCCTTTTGGGATTGATGAGCACAATCTGCTGCAAGTATTTTGCGATGCTGTGGATTCGTACGAGTTGAGTAGTTGGCAAGTTCGGCTGTGAAAGGTTTTCATGTCAAAGTGTTCATGACAAACTAAATGTCTGTGAGGGAAATTTGGATTCAGAGAGTCGTATTTGACGCCGAGAAGCAGACACCACTTCTTGCGGAGTGTGTTATCGGTTGGAAATTTGTGCAGCTTGATGGCGTTCTTGTCTACATTTGCAACGGTGTGATTGGGACAGGTCACAACAGCGCACTGTAGTTTTCTCCCCATTTCAGCTGGCTATGGCTACCTGCAAAAGACAAAATTCCACTTTAGAAAAATGCGTAAATACATACAAAATGCAATTTGTGTGCACCAAAAGTTAAAAGAAATTAAAGAGAACGCCAAGAGTTGGAAATTTTGGTTACAATAAATACATAAACATGGGATTTGTTCTATAATAAAGTTACAGTTTCTGCCGCGTTACACACATCTCGCCAGTTCTTATGAGAATCCCATGTTAAAGTAGGGGTGGCGAAAACTGTAACTCGGCTGCGCAAACTGTGGCTTTTCCATAATACTCATGGAGTAAATGGCTGTGAATGTATGTATGTACATACAAAATTGCTTAAGTTAATTTTTAATTTGAGCAATCAAAAAATCGGATAAAAATTGAACCCTGTATTAAAAAATACAAATCCTACAAATCCATAAGTCTCTTGAGAGGTTTTAACGACATAATGGTAGACTCACACTTTTCGCTAGGATAGGGCATTACATTTGATTCTTCCCATCAGAGAGCGAGAAGTGTGAGTAAGCGGATAAATGATATATTTTCCTAGTTTTAAGTTTGAGATCAGTTCAGGAAAAGTAGACAACGTCATATTGGATGAAAAATTACAGTTTCCGCCGGGTTACACATATCGCTAGTTGTTATGAGAATCCCATATAAAAATGTGGGCGGCAAAAACTGTGGAAGTCAAGGCAAAAAGTGTATAATTTTTCCATTGTGTATGTATCTATGTGTAGATATCTATGTAGATATAACTGCAGATTAAATTCTCAAAACAAAGCGTAAAAAACATTACATACTTAATGGCCAACAGTTAATCCAGGTCCAGATTGCTCTTACAGCTTTGTGCTGTCTCCTACACGTCGCTTGCTGGTCAATTTTGATATTTTTAAACCCTTAAAGTTTGTAGAAGTAAGAGAAGTTGTTTGTTGTAGAAATGTAGCGCAAAAATGGGGCGTGACTGTTCATCTTCCCGGTACTCCCTCTACTCGCTTGGTAAGTAACGAAAGTGGCGCGAAATGACCTAAACTGTGCGTTCACAGTTCGATTTCGCCGCAAAAAACTAAAAACATTTTCATTTCCCCTATGAAAATCTAATATTTGCGGTCGGAATGGTAACATTTTTTCGTCCTGGTCGCGGTAAATTTGCGCATCATTCAACAAATACCCAAATGTTGTCGAATAGATTGTTGCCCTTTTCTTGCAACAAAGAAATTCGCGTTTGGTTGTTGAAAGTTGCGCGATTTTGCCGCTACCAGGACGATTATTTCCTCTACTTCATACAGATTTTTCTCTTTTTAATTGCCATTTTTGAAGCTTCAATCGGCAATTTCTCCAAAAATTTCTTTCAAACAATTTTACAAGTCGAGGCCACGAGCAAATAATTAAATGATTGTAGAAAACTGACTGATGTGCAAACATTGCCTGCAAGAAACTGGTAAAATTGAATACAAAAAACACCGTGACTTCGCAAAACTAAAATATAAATTTTCTTTCATCATTGTCAGATTTAGTCTCAAAATATTGATCATCTATTAAATAAGTTTATCCATATATTCTACTGATTTTACAATCCCACAAGCAAAAAATCAGGCTAGCAAGAAGTAAATTGTAAAATAAAAATAAGTTCACTCGTTCTTGTACTGCATAATTATGATAAATATATGCGTAATAATGAATTTAATTGTGACATACGTTCTCAACCCTTTTTCACAGGCTAGCCAATAATTATGGGAGGGCGACAGGCCAAGGAAAGGCAGTATATTATACAAAACTAAAAATGTTGCACGAAAGTGTGAAATTTCGTGAGTAAAAATAACAGCAGAAATTTTGTCTCGAGAAAAATGTATTATTTATACCTTTCAATAAAAAAATGTGTAAAAATATTACATATATCCTTTCTGCTGTTAAGACTTTTCTCCCAAATTTAGGAAAAATACACTTAAATCTATTCACTTGCGAATAACAGCTTTAAATAATATGATTTGTGGCACATATTTCCCCTTATTGTTAGACATGGAACAGACTATGGAGAGGTGAATATTATTCTACTGCATAAATGAACCACTTCTTCACTGGGAGCGCTTCAGCTCTCGCATATTTTGTTTTCTTCCACCTAAGCAGCTCAATGTAAGAAGGAAGAGCTGAAAGAAGGCATTGTAGGAATATTTAGAATAGGAACGTGCACGCCTGTTTAGTAACAACTCTGTCCTATCGCGTCATGCGTGCACAATCTTTCATGTCACTTGTTTTCAAGAATAATAATTGCTCGGCAGTACCATCCAGCCAGAATCAGACCACAAAATCTCGAGGATCGTTGTTGACAGCGGAAATATCAGGTTTTCTAAAACTTCATTATATTGATAAGACAATCCCTTAAATTTTTGCGCTGAAAGTTTGATTGTTCTGTCATCTATAAATGCAACACACTGCGCGCATAGCTCCTGTTAGACGTTAAAAACTTTTTTATAAGTTAAATTTATATCACTGAAGCCTATTTTCACGCCCAAAATGCTTAAATTAATTCTTTTTGGCAGATTATACCTCCATTTATGGATGGAGTGCCAAAGTTTGGAGTTGGCGCCCGCACCGTGTGATGAAAAGAATGGCAGATTCGTCGGCGCCGCATTTGTTCGGCTCGCTGGAGTGTAAGAAGAATGCTAGCAATATGCTGCGAACCTTTCATTCACCGCGGCTTTCGAGAGTCACCTCCACCAGCAGTTTGAAGTCATTTGCCTCCGATTCCGGAGAATACGTCAACATGACGGGCATGTCAAAATCGACAGTGTACAGTACGCCCGACTACGTGGACATGTCCGGAATTCGCAGGACGTCCAGTTTCTCTTCGAGCGTGTCTTCGACCACTCAGTCCGAATACGAGGATATGACCTCTTACTGCTCTTTGTTACCGCGCGGACCTTCGAGCTCGTATAAAAAAACTATACTAGCCACGTACAAATGCGAACTCTGCTCCAAGGAGTTCAACCAAAAGAAGCTGATGATCGACCACAAGCTTGCAGAGCACCAGAGGATAAATCAGTTCACCCACTGTCCTTATTGCTCGTACTCGTGCAAGTGCAAAATTACCCTCGAGAGGCATGTTACCAGGGAGCATGCAAATAGTTTTCTGCAGTGCCTCGACTGCTCCAAGAGGTTCGCGACACCTAGCAGCCTCAAAGAACACAACCTGAAGTGTCACGTTCACTACAAGTAGGTTCCTTACTTTAAAACTCTGTATTTTAATTGCGTGACGTTTAAAGATGATTAAAATATATTATAAAATAAAAATATTAAAGCGCTGAATCATTTTGATTCCGGAAGAATTAGAATTGAAAATCTAATTTCCACTAGTAGAATATAAATTATACTACCTCTAATTCATGTTGTTTAATTTTAATTAATTAAAAATTAACTAATTGCAAAATAATATTTTCTTCAATACATTAATTTGATAGTAGTAACCGTATTTAAATTTAAAATATTTCTTTTTGTGATTTTAGGTGTCTGTACTGCAAACAACCCATGAAAGAAGTCAACAACGTGTCATATCACGAAATGAGCCGCAATTGCAATAAGTGCGGCTCTAAGTTCAACTGTGTGTGGCTCTTTGCGAGACACTGGCGGCTGCATCCGGAGCAGATCCACTGTCCACTGTGTCCTCAGACATTTGATTCTGCATCCGCCTTCGAAATTCACCTGGAATGGGTTCATTTTGGATTTGACAAGAAGTGTGAGTACTTCTGCTGAGATATTTTGTGACTTGAATGATCTGAAAACGCCAAAGTATATATAGTTAAGATTTATCTATCGTTTTTGTTGCCACCGCGATGCCAACAAGTTACTGTTACAATCACGCTAGTATGGTTATGGATTCAACTGAGGGATATTTGATTTGCGAATTCAATATATTATACGCGTTGACGTTTGTTAAAAATAGATGAATAAATGGTAATTTGAGATAAACCCAATTTTCTATATAGAAAATCGCCTTTGGAAAAGGCTTGAGTAGCCACTGAATTAGTATTAACGATCATTTCCTGGTCGTTTTAAAATTTAGCCTCTGAAAATGGGTTAAAAAATGGATTTTTAAAAATTCTAACTTATAGTAAGTGTTGTACCAGTTGTACCAAAAATTGAAAAGAAATGCTAACGAAAATGACGAACCTTGGTATGTTTTGAGCATTTCGTAAGTTGTAAAATAAAATTTGCGAATAGAGAAACTTTATTTTAATTTTATGCAAACAATCAATCCAGCTATTTCCTACCGTAGGTAATAATTTACATATTTACAACAAAAGCGTCAGCAAGAAACACCAAAATGCGGCAGCACCTCTGAACTTTTTGTTTTTATACTATAGCACAAAATTAGTCTTGCACGCGTGCCGCTTGAAAAAGGGACCGAAAGCACTGTCGCTCTCCGTGTTTCTGTGTCACAGTGAAAAAAGCGGCGCGGCGTCCGCGCTCATCCGAATCTCTGGCTGAAAGTGGAGCGTGAATGCACGAATGGCCACTGCTGCTGCGTCTTCAGGTAGGTGCCATCAAGGTCACCCATTAGGTCTCGCCTCCGCCGCCTCCGGCCGAGGAACATTGGCACGAGGGCGGCCATGGTGGCCGGCAGCATGCCGGCACCGATGGCCGCGATCAGGGCCTTGCGCTGGTTCACGTACTCGTTGGGGTTGCGGGCGGTGTAAACCTGCACCCCGCCGCCTCCGCCTCCACCACCCCCTCCGCCTCCACCTCCGCCGCCGCCACCGACTCCTGTGCCGCTTCCATCAGCCGGCGGCTGTTGCTGCTGCTGCTGGGCCGCTTGCCCTGGCCGCCTCCTCCGCTTCTTTTTGCCCTTTCTCTTGTTATTTTTATTCTTGTGGCCCTTGCGCTTGTTGCCTCCCTTGCGCTTATTGTTATTGCCGCCTCCGTGGCCATTGTTTTGCGGCTTAACCTCCACAGTCACAGGGTCCGATTGAATTATGGGCCTGAGGGTTGTTGTCTGCTGCTGGTTCAGTTGGGCGGCAGCCGCGTCCACCGTCTGAAAGGTTTGGTCCACCTCGAGGAGGCCACCGTGCGAGGTTCCTTGGTTCTCGGCCGACGGCAGAACCGTCAGCCTGATTCCTTTGTTTTTCGAGTACGCGACTATGGGTGCGTCGACTTTCAATGCTCGTCGTGAGCCCTGGCGACTGGCGGTCGGGATGGTGTGTCCACGTGTGCTGGACAGCAGCACCCACTGTCCGCCATCGGCCGCACCTTGCACTTGTGGTTTGTTGTTTTTCTCCTCGTCGCCTTTGTAGAAGCCGGGCGAAAAGCTGGTATGGGCCTGAGCCTGCGGGCGGTTCCAGGTTGGCCGTTGAACTACTGAAAAATTTTATTGTAATTAGTTGATCCACAAGTATAATCGCGGATCAAAAAATGTGAACACATTAGCAAGAGATAATAGATAAAAAATTATGCGTGGGCAAAAACGGAGATTTTAATGCCAGCAAAGTGGGCTTTTAGCATGAAGAAATATCACTAATTTACAACTTTAGAAAGAACGTCTATAAAATAAGCCAAATATGATTAACACCATTGCTTTTTAAATAAAAAATACAATGATATAACAGATTCACATATTTATTTTCTCAGTTTGTGAAGCGCGGTTTGTAACTTCTTATAATTCTTTTTTACTATTTTAATACATACAATAAATTGGAAATGCTCTGCTCTTATTTGGCTTGCTGCTCCATTTAAGATGACTGTCACAAAAGTAAGAGGCGCGCTTTAGAGAGGAAAACGAGCGCATTAGTTTCATTTGCCTAATTCTGGCACAAAACGAAATTTCTATTTTCGCATGCACTCACGATCTATCTGCACAGGAGCGCGCGCGTTTTATTTCCCATTAACCGCGATGTATGTCACGATCATGAGTACTTTTTTACGCACTCTTTCGTGTCGCTGCCGCGTGCTCACGCTTCCCGCGGAGACAATGGGAGTCGGCAGTGAACTTGGAGAAAATTAATTATTTCACGCGTGCTTAAACAAAGTCGCTCGTTTTTTCGTCTTTTTTGTTTTGCTCTTTTCAGCACGGAGAAAGCGTAACGAAATACTTTTTTTGGGACTTTTTTCCTTACCTGACGGTCGCGTAAAGCTTGGCGTTGCCGGCGAGTCGACCGGCCACTCTGGTGGTTTGCCGTCCGTGATGATGCCAAGCAGGTTGCTCGTGTCCGGCTTCGGCCTGGTCCCAGCTCCAAGGGTCGTGGTGAAGGTGGTCGGACGGATGCTCTCACTATTTGTGAAGGTTGTCGGACGATTCTCGTGAGTGTTAGTGAAGGTGGTCGGACGGCTGGCACCACTGGTGAAGGACGGCTTGTTGCTGAGGTCGGTCCAAGAGGCAGAGCTGACGCTGGGTTTGTTGGACGACGAGAAAGAAGGCTTGAGCGAATCCGAGCCCCAGGAAGGCTTTGTGTCCGTCCAGGACGGTTTAGTGTGCTCCCAGCTGGGACGTTGGCTGTTATTGTCCGACCAGCTGGGCTTGCTCGGAACGTCGTCCCAGGTCAGGGGACGGTTGTCAGAAAAACTGGGCTTCAGGTCCCAACTCGAAGCTTGCTGGGACGAAGAAGAGCCCGGACGGTTGGACGTCCAGCTGCTGCCGCCGCTGCTGCTGCTGGCGCTGGGCTTTTGTTGTTGCGCGTTCCAGACGGCAGCGGGTGAGGAGGCAGTGGCTTTGTTTGGCGTCCACTTTGATATCTTGCTAGACGACCAGGGCACTGGCTCCAGGGTGACCCAGCCGTCCTTCGGAGGACGAACGGCTGGCGAGGAGGAGGAGGCCGCGGCGGCGGCGGCGGCGGACTGATGGGGACGGTGCAGCTTCAGGTTCGCCATGGCAGCAGAAGGGTTGAGCACCTTTGTGCTCTCCTCCGTGTCCAACATCCAGTGTCCAGACTGGGTTGGCGTGGGCTTCGGTCGTATGTTGATGCTGGACACATACCTTCCCTGGTCGACCGCTTGCTGATCTACGGCATTGGTCGAATTTGCTAGCTTTTGCTTCTGCAAGTGGTTGTGGTACTCGGTGAACAACTTCTCTAAAATTTGCTGCTGCGTGAAAGTCTTCTCGTTGGTGGCCACCCCTGCAGGCTTGGCGGGCGGCTGGGGCTTCGGCTGCCCCCTGTCCCAGCGCTTCCAACTGCCGAGGGTGCTTCCACCCCCGAGGAATGACTCGACTTCTTTATCCCCGATCGGCCGGTCCTCCAGGTATGTGACCGGCGACTTCGTGGGCGAAGTGACAAACTTGAGCGGCACGCTGGACCCGTCGACCAACACGAGCAGCAGCAGCAGTAGCAGTAAGCAGGAACAAGTCCTGCCTGAAAAGGCCATTTCACCAGTAGTTGTTGCTACTGCACATTGCCCAGCGCACACTTGCTCTTCCCGAAAACCTGAATGTGTGTCTCGCGGGTGCGCTGCCGCGCTTGTATTTATAATCTGAGGTGAAAGGGGGGACGCGGAGAGGCGCCTGGACCCCGGCGGCTGACAATCTCACTCATTCAAAAGCACCGCGAGTGCGACTCCTGCTCTTTCTTTCTCTCTCTTTTTCTGTTTGTCTCGCGTCTCCCACGTTCCACCTCTAAAGAGGCTTCTTTAGTAGGTCTGCCGTTTTGCTTGGCCGCGTGTAAAAATAAAAACGATTTATCACACCCGCAACCGCGCACTCGCGTCTTTTTGTTGTCCGCACCTTCAAACCTTTTCATTCGCAACCATATCTTGGCGTGACACTTATTACGTGCTAATTGAGATGATTTCACATCCTTATTTCCGATCAAATGCGATTCAGAGCACCGATATGTTGGAAGAATAATACGAGCAGATCCCATCACAAAAGCTACAAAATATGCTGCTAACCGCAATCCAATTTCACGAGCGCAGGAAAGTAAATTGATGTCTTTTCACAAAAGTCAGCAAGTGCGGCAAGCAAAAAGCGCAATTTCTATCGAGTGATATGGACCGAATAACTTCAATTGCTCACAATTCTTTCAGAAAGAAGTGAGCATTTCCCTCTGAAGCATATCATTGTTCGAGCACAAAGCACAGTAACTATTGTTGTTTAAAATGATAAAAAGGAGACCTATTTAAATATCGAACACAGTTTATAATTCTACTTAAAATTGCCAAATTTATAAAAAAATGGTTGTTTTATTGGGTAAATTTTTAATGCACGTGCAAGAATGCAAAAATTTATTTGTCACGACTCAGAAAATTTACGAGAATATTAAATTAACCTTATTATCAACAGGAAAGTAATAAAACCTGACGCGGTCTTGAAAAACTCGGGGAAATTTCACTTAATTAGCCGTAGTTATGGCGTCATTTGACACTTGGTCACTAATTTATGTCTTTCCTCGTTCTGTTATCAAATTTGGAAAAACAAATTGCGGAAAAAAGGCGTGCAACCCTCACTTCCACGTCAACTCTAGCTCGCGTGACATCCTTTTGACGCACTATGTTCAACATACTTGTTCTTTTGTATTCCCTGTTCATACTGAAAGCAAATGGTGTGCGACATTCGATTTAATTTTTTGAATATTAAACAAAATAGCATTTTTTTAAAGCCAAAGTTCTAGATGGCTTGCGCATAGTCAATGGGAAGGAGGTGCCTGAACTGAAATATCCTTCACTGGTAAGATTTTCGTTGCCTGTTCAAATTGTTTTTAATTACTAAAGCATGTATTTACAGGTATCAATTCAAGATAGTGGCTACCACATTTGCGGAGCTGCGATTTTGAACAAGAATTATGTTTTAACTGCTGCCCACTGCGTTGACAGGTTTTTACTTGACCCAAATTAAGTCAATCAAAATCAAAATAATATATATTTCGCCTTAAATAATAGTTCCAGAGACATCGAAGACCTAAAAGTAATCTCGTCAGTGACTAACCTCAGAAATAAAAAGAGTCGCAAGTATAAAGTTACGAAAATAGAGGTCCATGAAAAATACAACGTTTCTGATTTAATTGCCAATGACATCGCTGTCTTGAAGGAAAGTGATAGCGATGACACTTTTAGAGAGCAGTATTCCTTTAACTTGAATTTTAGGTGGAGCCCAAATTTATTCTCCAAGACGGAGAAGCTGTCGCTGAGCTACCTGGAAATGGAGAAACTTTGCCAACTGGAGCGATTGCAACTGCAGTAGGCTGGGGCCGGAAAGTGGTACTTTTAAAATTTATCTCTACATATTTGTTCCCAACTCGCAATAAGATTGTCACAATTTTGCTGTAAATTTCATATTCTACTTATCGTTTAGTGGTTTTATGGTTTAGGAGCCACATTTTAATTAGTTTATTGCGTAACTAAAAGAAAATTATATAAATATTGTCTCTGTAGAAATTTCCGGCTAATAAAAATCATTGGTTTTAGCACCTAGGACCGGGCGCAACAACTTTGCAAGAAACAGACATGAGTGTTCTGAATTCGTGGGACTGCAGTGATCTCATAGGAAAAATTCATACAACCCAGTTTTGCACGGACAGTTCAAAATCAGGAATATGCGAAGTAAAATATTTAACGAAACAACAACCGATGAAACTAATTAAAACTTTAATAAATCAGGGGGACTCTGGCAGTCCACTTTTGGCTAACGGAAAAGTATTCGGCATTACCTCTTGGAGGGATGGTAACAAGCCCTGCGGCCAAGGGGTTGGGGTGTACACTCAAGTGTCGTACTACCTCGATTGGATCAAGCAACACGCCAGCGAATAATTAATACACTTTGAAGTGTGATTTTTGTGATTGGAAAATAAAAGCAACGTGCGTTACTCTCCACAGCTTTCCGCATTTTCTTTTATTTCCTGAATATTTACAATAATATAGCAATTGATAATTGATGCTTTAACAACAATTTAATGATAAAATTAATTCAAAAGAAATTGACGACTAACAGAAAATATTTACGTGGAATTAAAATTTAGACATACAAAGTGCTTAACGTGCGTCCCTACAGAGCACACGGCATATTTTCTTTGTTTACTTTAAAAACGGTGGAGGCTAAAATAATGATAACAACGTTTTGACATTCATCGCGGAATTTTAGGTTGTTGCATTTCATTTTACCATCATATTAATTAAGTATAAAGATTTTCCTCAAGAAAATAGTATCACCAGCATCATGTTCTCATAACATTTGAAATTTCTTTAACTGTTGAAATCATTTGGTCTTGCAAACATCGATTTGAAATTAAATGTACATCTGTCTTTGTTGTAATAGTAAAGATTAGTCTGGAGCGCTAATTATTCTTCTGTAATACCGACCCCAATGAATAATTTACAAAAGAGTAGCCTTGGAAGATAGCTATGATACGGTTGCTAACAGAAGTGAGCGCAGTACAATTTCTTAGACACAATTAATTTAGTCCATACAAGTGGAGAGAAAGCAACAATTAAAAAAAACCTTCACTAGTCAGCTTTTCAACCTCATACAAAATACACTATAAAAGCAAATCGGGGTTTCGACAATATTCCAATCATTATTCAGCTCAGGTATAACACTTGCCTTTCTGAAAACAGTGCCAAGCACCAAATTATCTGGTAGGTTTGCTATTGAGCCCGATCGATTTGCTATTTACTCGTTAGTTCTATCGCTCTTTCAGAAATCAAGTCTCAGAAGCAGCAATAGGCACCATATTTCCTCTAATGAAATTTCTTTTCGGGGCCGTAAATAAAAATGTTTTAAGCGTCATTCAGATGCACAATATTAGCGGCTTAAAAAAATAATATACATCATTCCATCATGTTGAACTATACAAAAATGGAGTGCATTGTTTACTCTTTCTCTGGTTTCCTTTGTATTTCGACTTCTAGAAAACGAAACAAAGATCCGATTTATTTTCACCTGCGGTAATTTTGATAATTAACGACTACCACTTAATGCTTAGTACAGCTGATCTACTTCATATCATGACAGTAAGTAATTCTCGACGTACGTTTAGAATACTTGGTAAGAGTCTGGATTGAAGATAAGTGTAGTGTTATTATTTATCGATAAGTTGAGAGGGTTCGAGAGAAATTTGGTGCTATTGGAGGGTACCTCGTTTGAGCAATTTTGCAGGGGGTTCTCTTTTGTAGTTGATTTAAAATTTCGTTTATATCCATACGAAAATCGTTAGCCAGAAGGATGCAAATCACGAGCCCAATCAAAGTTCTAATTGATGAATAATTGAATCCCTGTAATCATGTAAACTTGTGCTTCAGAGTAAATTGGCATCTGAACCCACCGAACAGAAGTCGTTGCTGATGTGCATCCAGCTTAGCTCGTATCGGAAGATTTTGAAGTGTTGACACTCCAGCAATATACGCAACTAAAACTACGCAACAACATTATAAATAGTAAATAATAATTATACCAATTGAACCCAGGTTTTCAAGCACTACACATTTCGGAAGATATTGTACGCAAAACGAATTATAAAAAAATCGCGCTACTTTCTCCATCGAGTCCGGACGTCACTAACTGTCTTTTAATTGACTCTTACAACTACAATTGTTGTTAATGAAACTGCTGTCTTGCAGGAAGCCTAACTGTAAGATAATATTGCGTATCGGGTTTTCTGTTCTTGAACGGGTGATAGGGTTTAGAGCGTGCTGATTCTTTTTAAATTACTTGGAATTAGTCGTGATAATTAGCAGACTCTTATCCAAGGCTGGGAGGCGTGGAGTGGTAACCAAATAAGACGGCCTCCAGTGCTAGTGGTCGGGCACGGCGCGCAGCTCTTGGATTTGCCGGATGAGGTAGGCCTTCTCGTCGTTGAACTGTTCATCCTCTGAACGGTCTGTGTGGAACCTCGTCAAGAACTCGACCAACTTGTCCTGGTTGCGCAGCAAAATGTCCAGGATCGGCTTTGGCTTGTTGGGGTTTGCCACAAATACCTGCAAGCATAAAATACAGCTTATTGAATAATTTCACCGGAACAACAAAATGTATAGATCTAGATTTAAAATGGTTTCATTGAAAGCAAAGCTAATTAGTCCAAGAAATAATTTCAATGATATAAAAATAAACAAAGCAAAGAGCCAGTAGAATGAAGGAATTGTTAAAGCTATGTTAATTTCCTAAATGTAAATTTTGATTCATTTAAATGGACTGGTTTGGGACTCGTATTTTTTCAAAAACCCTCAAGTTATTTACTAGCTTTTCTTATGCTGACATTAATAAATGTATTGCTTTCAACTTCACACTTGTCTCCAAGTTGAAGAAAACATTGCTTTGATAAAGAAACAACTTTGAAAACTTGCATTCTTATCATTATTCATTATCATTAACATAAGACAATCTTACATGTTAACAAAACCAATTTAGAGCTTGTGTTTCATTAAATCAGTGAAGTAACTTACCTTAAAAACGTGGAAGGCTTCAAACTGAATATTTCTTGACTTTTCTCTCAGCATATTCATCATAAGCTTGAGATTATCTGGATTTGATATATACCGCGTCATAACCTGCAAACAACAAAGAGTCAATGGTTGATGTTTGTGTGCGGCAGGCGAAAGTGTTTACAGAAAAATTATGTCGGTCTAAGAGGAGTTCTCCTAAAAGTTTAAGCGACTGGCGTCTGGTGACATAGTTTTCTGAATTGAGCAGCCTCTGATAGTGACCAAACACTTTGTCGTAGTTTGCTTCCAGGAACTCGGCTCCCAAAATTTTGTGTCTGGTCAGCAGCTCCTAAAACAGAAATCAGTCTTGTTAAACATGTGGTATAATTTTAAATGAGCCTTAGAAATTTGCGATGAGAGATTTAAAATTCATCAGAACTGCAGAACAGGCCAATTTTATAATTAGCAATATTTAAAGGTCTCAGCCAACCACGCTGCGCCAGCCGGAAAATTTTGGGTCACGTAGGCAGCCGCCAGTGAGAAAGGGTCAAAAATTAAAAAGTGCAGGAGAAAAAAATGTCTTCCGGCCCTTCGAGCTAATAAGCACAATCAAATTTGACGTTTAAAATATTGTCGGCCGCGCCAGCCGCCGGTGAAAATGGCCAGCCGTCGCTGCCTTCAATGTTGTGGCTGAGACATCTACGTTTTTGTTAATTGCAGCCAAAGCCAACATAATTAGATCATTTTAGTCTAAGACGCTTTCAATCTGTTTTAGTGATATAAAAGGGATTAAAACGATTTTAATTACTGGCTAAAGATGGCATGATTAGTACTCATTATTTAATCTTAGTTAGTAACTCAGAAAAATATATTAAGTCGTTTATAATTCATATTCATAGCAATGAAAAGAACTATCACTTTTAGAAGTATTGTTTCTGGGAGACATTTCGGAGTTAAGGCTCCGCAAAGAGAGACGGTAACTTAATCAAGTTTAGTGCCAATTAACGTACCTTGAAGGTGGAGAAGGCATCAGAGGCAATATCAAACGTGGACACCTCGACGTAGTTGAAGAAGTTGTAAAAATCGTCTGAGTAGAGCATGATTTTGGCCAGGGCCTCGTAGCGGGCGCACTCCCTTAGCATGGTGCCGCAGTTGAGCGCGATGTCCTGGTGCTCGTAGCCGCGCATCAGCGTGAACAAGATTTCTGGCTTGGTGCAAATGTACTCGACCGTTGGCGAGCGCGTGCCAATCTGGCGCCGCAGAATGTTGTTGAACACCTGGGCCACATCTTTTTTGCCCTGCAAGTGAATGCGCTGTTTAGAATATTGAATGGTTTGCGGGTTAATCACTCCGCTTTGTGACGTCGCAACGATATCAGGTGAATCACGCGCGAGGAACGCGAGACGTCTGTCATTTTGTTTCGTCTATTTATGGTTTGCAATTACCTCAAAATCGATCCGAGCTAAATTCTGGATTAGCATCAGCAGCAGATTGCTGTTGTAGAGCTCCTGCGCGAGCTGTGCGACCACGATGTCGGTTTGAGGCTCCGTGTCTGAGGTGCCGTAAAGCATGTTTTTTATGAGCACTAGGTTTTTACTCACATCTTCTTGTGCCTGAAATTCGACAGATTAACATCAGCCATCTAACGAAGAAACTCCTTTGCCTTGGTAATCTCTCAAGGCCAAACGACACAGGGACGCGATTTAATTTGCAAATGAGAGTTCACACCAGGCCGGATTTTACTGGCCTTAGGCGATATGTAAAAAGCAGATTTTCTCCGATCCATGCACGATTAGGGCGTAAAGTTTCTTGCTGAATAAAAATTTGGCTGTTGGGCCTGATAGTTTGATTTTCACTTTACATGTCAAAGGAGGAACTAAAGCAGTATTTCTGTCATTTTAAATTTTAGGAATTGTCCAAAATATACACTTGGCAAAGAGAAATTTTTAAATGTAGTTGATTTTGGAGTTGTCCGATATATTCATACCTTCTCAGCCTTTTTGTCGCCTCTCTCTAACGCGGTCACAGCCTCTTTCAATGATTTCACAACCTCTGCAGGGCTCTTCTGCGATTTTCCAAACAGTGGCATTTTGTTGTTTGTTGATTATATCCGCTAACTGAAATAAAATTAATTCACAAGCGTTAAATAAGTTCATAATTGATATGGTGTTACATATGTATATTTTAAACTGCCCCTTCTATTAGCCTGTAATAAAAATCAAAATTTGAATCTAAACACCCAAAAATGGTTTCAAGATTTCAATGCACCCTTCTTAGTAAATAAATAATCTCCTCAGTCACTAAATATGGAAACTCTCTTGACCCTTGTGCAACGATCCCATGACAGCCAAACGCAATCTACAAAAACCCGCACTAACAATAAAAGCGCTCATGCCGAATTACCAGTATAGTCGATTGCTATCACGCTATTCTATTGTTTATGTTCCCTCAAATAATGAAAAACTTGAAACCTGATTAAATGGATAATGCAGAGAAAGAAGTTAGAAAATTAGGTTTCAGGAAAAAAAATAGTTTGAAACCACCAAACAAACATCAAACATTAGCCTGAAAACACAGGAAAAAAATGCACCTAAATGCGCACAAATTTTGGGACTCCATCCATATATTCTCTTGTTGAAAATTCGAACAGAGGCACTGTGATAATCAACAGGTTAAGTCGAATTCCGATTTTATAGCCTGGGCAGCCAAAACGAGAAACTGGGTCTCCTACGGGTATGGTGACCTCAAGAGGAAAACACAGGCGAACTGAACGAAGACACGCCCACCTCTGGGTGCATACGCACCCAAGTAAAAGAGAGTCGGCCGCGGAGAAAGGCCACGGCGGCGCCGAGACGGCTCGGCGCCTCCGCGGGCACTGTGTCGAATCGTCGACGGCCGACTTACATACCGAGCACAGATGCAGTTCGGCTGGTGGATTGGTTGGTGCTTCGGGTCTTTCAGCAGAGCTCCAGTCTCAGAAGTCCCGATTCATTCAAGGATGCGTTCGGTAGCGGGTGGTCGGCACTCGATTCTTCGGCGGCGCTCTATTCACAACATTGACCAAACGGCGGGCGGCTGCATGGGGAGTCGCACTGCTGTTGTGTCTTCTGTGGACTCGATTCGGGACAACGAGTGTTGGTGCGGGTGTCGGAATCGGTGTGAGTCAACTCTGCAACTGATCAGCGCACCAGAATGTGCGAGCGGCGAGAAGTTGAACTATGTAATGTACGATTCGAATCAACACGGCGCGCACGACTTTCCCGTCCCGTCGTCTGCAGGAAATCTTTTCAAAGACTGGAAAAGTCGCCATAGTCGCATAAAATGTTCCTACCTTTTTATTCTCGTCTCAAGAGCCTGAATGGTTGCCTTTCCGATCTCGAGTTTTCTTTTTTTAACTCTTATTATTGCTCATTAGTAAAAGAGGCAGCCGTCCTGCAATTGCGCCGCACTCTATTTACGGCATTGCACCATTTGCGTCGCGTGTACATACAACGGGTGTATATTATAATATTTACTAATGTGAACTTGACGAATTGGTATTCTGCCGAGGTGTCGAGCCGCGGAGGAAAGCGAGAAAATAATAAATCGGATCGCCTCGATCGTGCCTCCGTAGCTGGAACGTGACATCATTTAGCTTGATTGTGCGACCTCTTGATTATATTCTTTTCTCTCTCTCTCTCACGTCTTTGATCGAATTAATTATTATTGTATTCTAATCGCGCGCGTCCTGTGCTGATATACACAGAACGCTAAGAACATTTAAATGGACATGACAGGGTTTGAGAATGCATTACAAGTGCGATTGAGACAGCTTATTAATTATTATTATTTGGCCTTGCAGTCAGCGAATTTTCAAAGGTTTGCCATGGTGTTAGTGCCATTCAATACGTTAAAATACGCTAGTGCATTTATATAGATTTGTACAATTTGTAGATTGTAAATAATATTTTTGTTTTAGAGATAAATAAAAATATAATAGTAAAAAACCTTATCTGAGAGCACATCGACATCCCGCGAAATATACGACAGCTCAATTGATACCATGTTATTATTATCTTTGTTTTGAGTCCAAATAATGACATTAATTTGGATAATTTCCGTTTCTGCTCTTTTCTTTTAGTTTGAAAATACACTTGATAAAAATGCTACAATTTAATCAATGTAAAGAATAAACACAAAAGTTCAAAGTCTGTGTTGATTAAATTGGAATATATTTAAACTTAAGATTTTGTTTCAATATTGAAAATTACAACTGTCAAAGCGTTTTTCCCTTTATGAACGCAACTTAAAATTTAATAATGCAAATTATGACAGTTTCCACAAAATGAAACAATAAAGAGGCACACATAATTTAAAACCACCAAAGTTTAAATAACAAAAGAGTGATTTTATTGAAAAGTCACTGGATCACTCTTCAAGCAGACCTTTCTTAGGAGGTTCTCTCTGTGGCCGACTAGTAAGATCTTCTTTGCATTCTACTACAATATTCAGTTTGACAGGGCATCTGTAACAATTGGCCAAAGACTGCTCTGCCTCTTTAGCTATAATGCGGACCCGATTGCCTCCGTGCCCCAACAGCATCTTCTGATGTCTCTTAAACTTGCAAATGACAACGACGGAAATGCACAGAAGTCCTGGAAAATTGGAGTAAAATTTGTAAACAATGCTTGTTAAAGGTCTTCTTTATTACCTGCATCAGTGTGAGCGAAAAACTCCATTTTTGAAGAGACGTTGTATGGAATTTCCTGGGGCAAATTATCGAGCAACTTTTCCCTCACTGCGTCTTCAACCAATTGCTGGCTTTGCTGGTCTGTAAAAGTGCCGGAATCGAACAGCCACGGCGAGAGTCTAGCGTTTTGGATCATGTACTCCTAAACGAGCCAATTGTTGTAATTTGAAATTGAGAGAACAAATCATTACCTTTATGTCTCCAACACCCTCTCCTGTAAGCGCAGAAACCATGAAAATCTCAGAAAACTTTCCCCACCCCACATCGTTTGGATTGTATTCAATCTTTTCATCGTCATTGCCACAATTCAAGCTCTTCAACCGTCCTTTAGTCAGCTTCTCAGTGAGACCAAGCAGGAATCTTTTATTTTTCAGTGCGTCCACCTGCAATGAGATAGAAATTCGTCTATCAAGCCGAAGGGTCTATCAGTGGGAAAATTCACCTTGTTCAGAATTAAAATTGAGTGTTTGTCTGGAAATTCGTTGAGCAGAAACAACAATTTTCTGTGAAGGAAATCCCTTGTCCATTTGTTTGACACATCATGCACAACGGTAACCATATCTGCCTCCTTGACAGACTCCAGAGGGGCTAGTGAAAATGATGGCTGAAGAGAGTGCCTGAAATAACACGGGTTCAATTAATAAACATATTTTATGCAACTGGGAAGCTATATACCTTTTTATCTCGGCTTGGGTCACCAAACCAGGGGTGTCTAAAAACACGAGCTGCGTGTTTCCTGTGTTGTCAATCGCCCTAGCCTTCCTGTCTGTCGTGTGCACCTTCATCGATGTTGCACAAACCTGTGGTGATGAAGGTAGATAGTTTATTACAGTTATGTACATAACAATAATTAATTTATCTAAGATTGATACTGACCCTTCGTTCCATGATTTGGTTAATCAAGGTGCTTTTCCCTGCATTTGGAAGACCAATGACGGCGATCCTCAAGATCCTTTTAGGCTGACTTGCATTGCTAACTTCATCACTGTCTCCTTCGTCCAAACTAAGACCACTTTGACCGTGGTAAAATTTGTTGCTACCGAGGATTCGTTGGCAAAAGCCCTTGAGGAAAGCTAAATCTTGTTTGCTTGTTGTGAATGATGACGGCCACAATTTGCGGCATGCACTCCAAGTGATCACTGAAAGAAAAATGATTTAAAATGTGATTTTTTTTTTATAAATTTCAATAATTTGTTGCAGATGTGAGGTGCATTATTTTGTACAACGATTTGTCATTTTATCAGAATTTCTTATATTTATACATAATGTAAATCTATCCAGTGAAATTATAATAATTGATTTTATTTTATGTCGTCCACATGTCATGCATGATACATATTAAATTGTATGTCTCATACGTCATAAAGATAAATTTATGTATATCAAAAATATAAAAAATAGGCTTACTGGCAATGAACCTATATGGAAGATCAGATAATTCAGTTTAACGTCCAACTTTTCCAATTTATTCAGTGCTCGTGGCTAGCTTTTAGGGCTGACTCTGGTCTTCGTATTCTTCGTATATATATTTATTTTGTTATTGTTATGAATCTAACTCTTCCTTGCGGCCTTAGCGCTGCGTAAATATGTGAGCAGAGTAGCGACTCTCGAGCCATCTATCGGCCAAGCGCGAGGTGATTGCCGAAAGCCTGTTTTTTTGAATAACTTCCCGCTGCGGGAAAGGCAATCAGAATGACAGAATGAGCAATGAGAGCGCATGAACTGAATAAGTTGGGCGGTTATTTTTTGATTTTTTTCCAATAAAATAGTCTACTATATTTACACTGTTTTTTAAGAGCAATCTTTTATTAGGCGGTTGAAAGATATCGTTTAAGCCGTCTACACTTAATTATATTCATAGAGAATTCGAAGAGTGATTTTCACTCAATTTTGAAAATGATTTGAACTCTTTACTTAACTTACTAAATAACCACCAAAACGAACGAGACGTAAATTTGTCCACGTTGCCAGAGATATATTAATGATTTAAATATGTTAAAACATATAATTCTAATACGGAAATTGAATATGAAAGCAGTCTAAATAAATCAAGAATCAGTTCTAACTTTTTTGACAGGTCTAACCTACTTACTTACGCATGTGTAAAAACCACTTAGAATAAAAAAAAATAGTAAATTTAATTATCTAAAATATGTATTTCGCTAAAAATGAAACCATTGCGCTAAAATTAAAATTTATATTATGCTATAAATTAATGCCTTTTCTTCGGCTTTTATAGCCAATATAGATGGTTTTAGACACCTTTTGGATGGTTTTCAACAATATGAAGTATACTTTAAATGGCTTAAAATCGCATGATTCGTGCTTATTTAGCAATTCCGCAACGATCAGAAGCTCATAAAAAATAGTCAAGTGTCTAAAATTCATAGCTATATATAAGTTATAAGGATAGCAGAGATGATTCCCTTCGTAAGGCAAATGGGAATAGCATTTATTTTGATGAAATAGCTTTTTGATTATCGTTGAGTTCCAAGATTTGATTGATTTCCAGTTCAATTACTGCATACGCAGCTTAGCTCTATCATGGAAATTGTGGAAATAGGGAATTTTTGGTGAAGTGAAACAAAGCATAAATGTTTTTTAACAATCATTATACCCTGTACATATTTTATTCAAAAAACGACGCCCAATCACTGGGGCATTCATCAATTCATCGTATCTGTAAATTTTATCATACAAGTTTGTGTGTTTCCATCTTTTATTTGTCTTTGGTCACGCTACTTAAAACAGAGAGACAATTTTCGATTTATCATCTGCGCATTTTAAAAGACGGTGAGTTCTCCCCTTAACCTCCAGCTTGCTTTCTGGATTTCATTTTATTTTAACATTCTCGCTTCTCTCGACATGCTTTCAAAAACGTAAAAAATAAACTAGATGATTCGTTTCACAAGCAACAATGGACCAGTGGGGACTCCAGAGTTCTCGAAGCAATAAAACTGGGAACGAAACCACTCGCGAAGAGCACGCTGTCTATATATTCAGTGAGCAATTTCTGTCTCATCGATCGATCGACGACTTCCCGGACGGTCCATTCGATTCCACTGCTAGCCTCAATTAATAATGATTCTTCCTTCTTGGGTGAGAGGAAGGAAATGGGTTTTCACTTGCACGCGCACAAATAAATTAACCAAAAAGCAAGAAATCGTCCTACACATGCCACATAAATCTGACATATTTTCTCAGCAGCGTCACAGAGAACTAAAAATGTACAAAAATCACTGACTCGGTGTCAATTGAATGCATTCCTCAATAATGCTTCTCCCCTCCTTAATATCCTGTCGTAATTTTAACACTAGTGAACAAGGGTTCAGTTCATTGTTGGATTGTTCGTGTGAGTGACTCTACGTCTCGTCATATCCGCAAAAGAGTAACAGTGAAGCACTTGATTCTGCAAATCGTCCAAGCGTAGGTCGAAACCATTTGTTCTTGACTTGAGATCCATTTGAGCACTTTCATCATTTATATCATGGGAATATCGATCGCTTTTTGGTGCAAAGATGAGAAATTTTGCACATCACATCGCGTCTTCCTCGGAACTGCTCTGAAATCTGCTTTGTAAAAATTGGGCATACAAAAATAGGTGAAATATAATTAATTACAAACAAATGAAATGTTTTGACAAAATGCATCCAGTTGATGAAAAGAGGGGAATCTCTTGTCAAACCCAAGTCTTACTCATTACATTATCAAAAATGTAGGTTTTAATTTAAACACAATCAAAAATTACAGCGTAGCACGATACAGCTTCCTAATTTGTCAATTGTACACCTTAAAATAATAACAAACCAAAGCGAACAGGGCATTCTTTGATTCTTGTGACTAAACAAACTCAAACAGCGCGAGACAGAGGAAACTAGAAAAGACAAGGAGAGCGAGCAGACGGTCCGTCTCGCGCACAGCTCTCGAGTTTGTTTGCAGATCATCGTTTCAGAGACATTACAAATTTAATACATCTTTAACAGTAGTCGCAGTTAAATTAGATAAAGGTTTTGGTATTTTCGGCACCACGCGATTCGTCGCTAGTTGTCTCCTTCTCACGGGATATCTCAGTGCGGCTGGCACAACAACTAGACAAGGTGGCCTTCAGTCTCGAGGCTGCGTCCTTCGGCCGCTGGGTGCGGCTGGGCGAAAGTGGTGAGGTGCGACGTCGGCGTCGAGGGCACTTTGGGGGGCATCCTGGGCACCACGGGTCCGTTGGCCGTGTGCACCAGCATGGTCACGTCAGGCGGCGGCACCACGTGGCGGTGGGTCAAGCCGTTGCCCAGCGCCGGCCGGCTGAATGGCCCCGGGGGCGGAGGGTAGTAACGCTCCTGAGGGTAGTACGCAGACGGGTCCAGCTCCGGGGGCGGAGCAGGGTGGTAGCCCTTGTGTTCCCCTAGACATGATAATAGAGTTAAAATTTAAAATAAAATTGGGATTTTTTTATTTAATTAGCTTATCACAAGTGGAAACTTCAATTCATAGATATTATTTTTAAACGGCTTTTTAGTTCCCACAAAATAGCGATTCATAACATGAAATTTAATTCTGATAAACTTTTTAATAAAATTAAAAAAAAATACGAAACGTGGGCGTTCTTACCAATAGAGTGGTTGTAAGCGTTTCTGCGGAGAGAGTCGACGTAGACAGCCTCCTGGTCGAGCTCCTGGTTGGGCACGACTGGCTTGTGCTGCCTGGTGAGGGTGCTCTGGCGGCTGCCGGGGTGCATGTAGCCTGCATACTGCGCCGGCGGCTCCACCTGGTCAATCAGGTAAGTGCTGGCTGCACGCTTCGAGCCTTGTTCCTGACACACACAACACCAACGCTATTTCATGCGGGGTTCGTGACTCGGGGGGTCTACTCGTGAGTTGGGGACACATTGACATGCACTGATTTATGGCTGAGACTTTCAAGGGGAAGGACGGGTGTCTTGAGATTACTCAAGCACATGCCAATATATTATATAAAATGAGTATAATAAAAATTAAATAAACAGGGAACATAAAGCAATAAACGTTTTTTTTTAATTAAATGAACTGAATGCGGATTTCAAAATTTACACTTAAAAATGTAGATTCTAGTTTTCAGCAAGCTTGGTTTGAGTTGCACAAATATTTTCTATTGAAATTAAGAAATGTTTGACAGTAACCAATTTCTAAATGTGTCACTTACAATGAATTCCTCAACAGCTTCTCCGTTGGAGTAAGTCTCACTTTTCTCAGAAATAGAGCTCAAAGTCTCTCCAGTCACAGTCTCATTGAAGCTACTTGGTGCATACATTTCAATGTTGCCACTTTTGTTGCTCCCTTGTTCACTTGCACCTGTTGAGGTTAAATAAATATTAGCAAAAGATTAACAGGACCAAGTCAGTGTGGTTTCCCCCAAACATTTTAAACCCGAAAACTGAATAAATCTGAGGACCAGCACTGACTGAATATTCCCATTTTGATAAAAAAAAAAAAATGCGAATTGCTTGTCCACCACCAGGCCGAGAGCAAAATAATCATTCCACCTGACGGTTTGCGCTGCTTCTTGCTCTGGCGGTGCCTGAGCACGCAGAGCACCACCAGGATGTTGACAAACACGAGCACGGCCGCCGTGGAGGCGACGGCTGTGATGACGAGGCGCGGCAAGGCGCCCTGCTCCCTGAGCACCTCCTGCAGGCGGCGCTCGTGCTCGGCGCTCGGACTCTCCCCTGGGAACACGAGAGAAAAGACTCACCTGTGAGCAATCTGTTGTTCTTTCTCCTGCGCCGGGACACGCAGTAGCAAAGACCCACCACCAGGGGAAGCACCAAGAGTACAGCACACAAGGCCACCCCGGCAACCAGGGCGGGCGGCGGCGACGAGGGGGAGGAGGGCGACGGCGCTCCGTGCCCTGGCGCCGACGAAGGGGGCGGCGCCAAGGTGGGGGGCGCCGTGTCTACGCAGACAGGACAGACAGAGAGAAAGAGGCAAGCGTCAATTTACAGGAGCCGTCACCAGGATTCAAATTTTTGTACACACAGGAAAAATAATCTACTTGAAGGGATGGGGGTTTGCAGTTTATGGGGCGATTGTGTGTGTGTGTGTGTGTGAGTTTGGCGAGTTATTTGTGTGTAATGGGAGTGCAAAGGGGGCCAAATGTTAGTTAGCAAAAAGGAAAAGAAATCAAAGCAGAAGCCAAAAGCAACTTTTTAAAACTAAAATAATTCTTTTTACATGGGTATACCCCAGGTCCTAATTCTTAAGATATTAGTATAAGAAATAAAATCGAGAAGCTTTCAAGGCAAACACTCACTCAGTGTAGTACTTCTGACAGCATTTCTCACTGGCTGGCTCTCACCCAGCTCGTTTTTGGACCACATCAAAATCTCATACTCGGTGCCGAGCATCAGGCCTGTGATTTCCTGGCTTGTGCTGTTCAAGGGGATCACGTTGACCTGGTTTTTGCTGGAATTGACAGGATTCATTGCACACGCGCCTCCACACAAGGATAAAGAAAACTTACGACTCGGTGCCGATTCTCCTGTACTGAATGATATAGGATTGCGGCAAGCCTCCATTGAAGCCAGGCACCCAGGCGATGGTAATACTGTTATGAGTGATGTTCACCACTGACATGGACACTGGAGGATCGGGCTTTGACGTGACTTCAAGCTTGATGTTGTGATTTTCAAATCCCATGATGTTTCTAGCGGTGCATTCATAAGGTCCAAAGTCATTATACTTCACAGACTTGATGACTAGGGTGCTCTCATAAGTCAGTTCATCCAGCTGGAAGAGCAATAAAAACATTTATGAAAATCCAAGTGCATAGCAATAACTTTGGCAGTTTTTACTGTTAAGATTTGAGAAAAAATTATTTGATTATGAAAAGTAAAATAGTTACCTTGTTGACGGCCGTGATGTATCTCTCAGAGGTGTTGGCGTTGATTTGCTTCTTATTCTTAGACCACTGGAAGTTGATCTGCGGCGCTCCCTTCGCCCTGCACACCAGCCGCGCTTCTTTTCCGTCCTTAGCGGCAGATTTTGCAATGTCTGGCGTGACTATGAACTCAGGCTTGTGCTTGATCAGCAGGGTCACATTCGCCTTGGCCACGGCGCCAATGCCGTTGTTGACTATGCACTCGTACTGCCCCATGTCCTTTTTGGTGGCCGCGTGGATTTTCAGCACGGACGAGCCGTTGGCGAAGGTGACAGAGGCTCGCTCTTTCACATTCGCGCCGCCTCTTTTCCAGCTGAAGTGCTCCTGGCTTAGCGGCACGGCGTCAGCTTTGCACGTCAAAGTGGCATTCTCGCTCTCCTCAACCATCACCACACTGAGGCCTGGCGTGATTTTCGGAGAGTATTTGACCACCAGTTGCACTTTGCTGGAGGAGGAGCCTTCAGAATTGGTGGCATGCAGACTGTAGACGCCAGCATCTTCCCGTCGCACGGTGCTTAGGTTGAGGGAGGCACCTTCCACGAGGGCTCGTGCTGATGGCTTGTACGGTTTGTTGTCCAATGACCACATGAAGGTCAGTTCTGGCGGGTTTCCTCTTGCGCTGAAGGAAATGTGGCCCTGTTCTCCTTCAATGACAGTCACCTGGCGCATTCCAGAGCTAGGTTCTCCGTCAAACACTGGTTTGTCTGCGGAATTGAGCACAGGTAAAATATCTAAATTCAAATCAAAATCATATACTTACAAACAATATTCAGGGTCAATGCTTGGTTCACGCTTTCGCCAAGTTCTGCGTTGTGGGCTTGACAGATGTATGTGAGTCCATCGACGTCAGCCTCAACATTCAAGGAGAGGGTGCTCGAAGAGGTTTTGCCACCGTAGAGCCCAGGTCCGTTGGAAAAGGTGATTGCACCAGGTTCGGCGCTCACTGGAATGCCAGCTCTCCACCAAGAAAGGGTGGCAGGAGGGTTGCTCGCACTGCTATCGCAAGTCAGGTTCGCTTTCTGGCCAGGTTTCAGCTTCGGCGGATCCTGACGAATCACCACATGCTCTGGTTTGTCTGGTGATTGCGTTTAAATTAATACTTCAAAATCGAGAGTAAAATATTTTATGCTACTTACAGTAGACGTGCATGATTCTTGTATCAATCAAGGGCACCTCCGTCGCAGAATTGGTAGCTTCACATCTGTACCGAGCTTCATTGTCAGTTTGGTTCACAACGAAAGTAATCTCAGCTGTCACTGATTTGTCCATTTCTTTGGTAATGCTAGGTATCTACAAAACAAAAGCAAGGTTAGGTAAGACATATATAACAAGCAGTGCAAGTGAAGAAACCTTTTTGTCGTTCTTGTACCACGACAGGGTAGCCAAAGGGTGGCCTCCAGAGGAGATGCATGCCATTTTCTGGGTGGTTCCTGCGGCCACACTCGAATCAGAAACATAGCCAGTGATGAACGGCTCGCCAGGTGGATCTGTATTAAATATTTTTAATTCAAAGCGTTGCAATTTCAACGAAAAACCTACACAATATGTTGATGCTGTGCGTGGAAACGAGGTTTTCAGAGAGGTGCTGGTTGCTTCCGTGGCACAAAACGGTGAGCGACTTTTGCCCTCCAGCAGGGATCGTGATGTTGAGGTTGCTGGACGTGACCCACCCTCCTTCCGGCGACTCGGTCCTATTGTTGGTCGTGTTTGGCCGCTTCTTTCCGTTCACCACCCACTTAATTTCGGCGGGCGGGTTCGAGTTGGCCGTGGTGCAAGTGATTTGCAGGGTGTCGCCTACTTTGCCCTCGGTCGGTCCAGAGGTTGTCACTTGGGCGGGGGCGACTGCAATTTGAAACCAGGCGGTGCATTAGTCAAGTGGTAATTGGTTTCGTGGCGCGTGCAAAGAGGAGGATATTTTTAAAACCACTCTACGGAATTGAGGAGGATGCAACTCATCCTCCTCCGGGCTAATTGACAAAATTGATTATCGACCAGCCTAAAAGGCCATTCGTTCTGCCGCTTCGCGGTAATAAGGAAACTTTTCGGAAAGAGTTTGGGAAATAATTTACGGATAAGCTCATTTTGAAAGAATCGCTACTCACAGTAGACGGTGAGTTGGACCTCCGCCTTGAGTGGTTTGACGCTCCTGACGTTGCTCGCCTCGCACCGGAAGCGAGCGCCGTTGTCCGAAGCCTTGGCCACAAACTTGTAGATGTTCTCCGAGTAGCGGCCCTTGGAGTGGTACATCATATTCACCTGCACGTCGTTCCTGTACCACACGAGCTGGGCCGGCGGATTGCCGCCACGCGAGCGGCACGTCAGTTCCACATGCTGGCCTCTGCGGATGGTTTCGCCCTCCGAGTAGCCGTCGATGTGGGGTTCACCTGGGGGGTCTGCAAACACGGAGCGTGAAATTAGAGCCGCTCAACAGGGGATGGTCGCAGGCTAATTCGCACTTACACAGAACTGACAGCTGCACCTTGGTGTTCAGCGGGTACTCCCTGGCGAGCGCCTCATGCTGCGCCTCGCACTTGTATTCAGAGTAATCGTCGCTCTTCGTCGGCTGCAACAGGCACGTTATGTTTAACACTCCTTTCTTTTTATTTGCGAGGCTCGGACTGTGCCAATAACATGCTCCCTTCAAAATAATACACTCACATTGACGGTGATGCGACTTTTGACGTCGAATCGCTTCACGTGACCGCCATCCGGCACTTCAGTGACAGAAACTTTCAGGTCTCTCTCTGCAGTGAAACAAAAAGCACAATTAAACGACCCGCGCGGCACGGAATTCGAGCTGACAAACCTGGCAGCTTCGTGTCGCCGCGATACCACACGATGGTCGGCGGCGGTTTCGCTTTGTACGCCACGCACTCGAGCGTCAGAGCCTGGTTTTCGTTGACTTCAATCTTCGAGTTGCTCGGGTGGCCCACAATTTCCAAACCAGTTGGCGGAGCTGAAACAAACAAGGCGGATGGAATAATTAACTGACCGCACGTTCAAAGGGAAGCAATTAATAATAATATGTTGAATTTTGGGTGAAACTCAAAGGTTGTTAAATACTTCCGAGAATTATGCTGAGTTTGTATTTTGCGGTTTGCTTAAAAATGTTTTTATGACGAATAATTATAGGTTTCAAAATGTCGACAGGTTTTTTTTGGAATCAGTCAATTTGAATCAACTAAAACACGTTTTTTTGGGGTAGGAGAGAGAAAGAGAACGAAGTGTGGCGAGCCGGTGGAACAGCGGCAGCTGGTGGGAAAGTCAATTAAAAGGAAATCACGTCTGGCCGGCAGCGAGAGCAGTTCCCAATAAAGCGGCGTGCCAGTTAAGGGGCTATGAATTAACTGCTGCCGCCCAACGCTATTGGAAATAATCCACGTTCCACCATTAAGGAAAGGCTCGATAACGCAGCAGCAACAACAAGAAACAGCAACAATAAAGGGTCGAATTTATAAGCGCAATAAAAAATTACAGCCACCCCGCGCACAGCCGAATAAAAAGATAAAAAAGTTGCGAGGCAGAACAAGAAATTCGACGCTGCCGCGCGTCCGGTGTTAGAGTGGCTAACTTTTGCAACGCGCCTCACTTTGCTGTTCCGTCAAGTGTGGAAAGTGGGAAATTGCGATGTGCTTTGTGAAAAACTAGACAAAGGATGCGAGAATTTTGTTTCGTAAAAATGCAACCATCCCGCGCGGAAACGCACGAGATGCTGCGCGGGTTGCATACTTGATAACTCTGCAGGCGCTCTGCATAGGAGTGAAATTAAAGGTCTTTTCTAATTAAAATGCAAATTTGACGGCTGGAGTACATAAGCCAAATATTTTCGTTTTAAATACCGCCACATTAATTCTGTGCGGTGGACTCAAGCTACTCTAGCGGAAGGTCGGCGTTCAGCCGCAGCGGTGGAAGGAAGTTGCTGCCGCTGCCTCTTTCTCCCATCCCTGCTTTTGTCTGGCACGCAGAATAGAAAATTAGACGAGAGAAGAAATGCGTGCGTAACATTCGTAGCGCGCCGCATCTGCCCGCCGGCAACGCAATCTGCACACACGAGCCGCCAAAAAAATAACTCGGCGCGGTCAAATGCGACTTCGGCTCGCAACGCATTATCATCGATTCAGGCGCATCAGGTTTTACGGTTATACATTCTGTTTCAGTTCCAGCGAGCCGAGCAGTAGTTCTTTGCAAATGCTCACCGTCGACCAAGTTTTATTCCATTATTAGCTCAGCATTTGCATTTATATTCGCAGTGAGATCCAAAATGGCGACGCTGCGCCGGAGCCTTACTTTTTGCCGTTTTATGTACGCGATCACAGCCTTGATTAATTAATCTGCAAACTCACTTGGCGAGGGCTTATATTTATTATTGCTAATGCACTCGAGCCATACACGCGTTTGCATTTCATTAATCGAGAAATGCATGCGCATGCAGCGCAACAGAACGTTTAAATAACTGGAATTTGAAAGTAGGTCGCTGTTTATTTAAAGAGTTAATTAGCAGGAAGTCGATGGGATAAAAAAATACGCCGGTGATGAATAGGTATACCGACAGCTTTTGAAAACATTGTATGGAAAATATCTCGAATGAAATATTCTACTCGAATTCAAATGATTCAATAAATTGAAAAAAAACCATGCGTTCGGTTGTGTAAATGTTCTCATCAAAAGAGTAATTATTCTAGTTTTAACGAAACAATTACAATGGCACGACTTGCGGATCCAAAACAGTGCTCAGTAAATACAGCTAAGCACTCTATTAAACCCCATCACACCCTCCGGTGGCGCGCGCAGGTAAAAAATTAATAAACAGGCCTTTATTCAAATGGCTGCGCGGCGAATTTGCAATGCAGATGGGGCTGCTGAAATCGGAAATAACCTGCATTTGATGAATAAATTCATGCGAGACGGCCGGTTTTGCAAATGAAGCGGCAACGTGAGCGGACGGGCGCAGAGACAGACAGACGCACGCAGATTTCGCAATCGCGTTTTAATGCATTGATGAAACGGGCGGAGTGCGCGATTTTTCTCTTTTTGCCAAGTGCACCGCACGCGGGTGTTAATAAATAAAAATTATTGCACATGCGAGACGCTTAAACGGGACGGGGGAGAAAAGCGAAAGAGCATCCGCGCCGGCTGCATAATTCACGCGGCGCGGGGAGTGAATATTAAGCCGGCATAAATCAAGCGGCTGAAATATTCAGCGCCGCGCACGCCAGCCAGGTGACAAATAAAACGACTCTCCGCATGGAAGCAATATGAAAATTTGATTGCCACTTGAAACTTTTATCGCGAAACTTTGTCGGCGCGGCGCTGGCTGCAGAGACGTTGGCGATTTTCTTAAAACACGACCCTGCTTGCTTGCTTCGGGAGGAACGTGAGAAACAAACGGCTCACCGTACTTTTTCATTTCGCCCACGCAGCCAGCCAGCCCGTCGATTTTATATCACACGGAAGAGACACCCGCGTGAAGATTGCACACTAAAAGATACGCTACCGGGAATAGGTGCGACGAAGTTTGCGTGAAATGTGCTGCTTGCTCGTTCCCGCATGTGCGCTCCGCAGAATCGTAACTGGGTGTGATGCATTCGAGTCAGCTTTGTCACCGACAGTGTAAATTCTGAGCTGACGGATTATTTACGTGTGCAACAATCAGTAAAATCCAAGGAAAACACTAATCTGTTAAAGGGTTGATTTAGAGGGAAATATTTCGTGCCTTTTAGACCGAAAATAGGTTGTTCTATGTGGAAAATCAATTTCTCTCGGCAGCCGCTGGATTTGATGCGCAACTTTTAAGCCCCGAAAACGTGGAGCAGCTCACGAAAAGCACGTTTTTTCACCGCTGTGTGTTTTTGGTGCGGGCGGCGAATTCCAATCTCGCGTGTAAATACACCTGCCTTCGCACTTTTCCAGCAATATCCGCGCTCATATATGATTCATGGGCAGGTAGATGAGAGAAGAGCTGCGGCGGAATGGAGCCGAGTGAAAGCGGGGGAGACAATCGGCAAAGAGGACGCCAACGGAGCCCGCAATTTGGGCGCCAAATCAAATCTCGGCCAGAATGAGATGCACACGAACGAACGGGCCTGAGTGAGTGAAAGAGGTGCAATTTATATAGAAAAAATCCGGCCACTTTGGAGCAAGTGAGGCTTGCTCGAAGGACAGTGCTGCACGGATCGACTGATGGCGTGGAATGTCAGAATTAAGAACTGAGTAATGAGAGTTTTTATCTAATTATATTATCGAATACATCGCCTAATCTACAATTCTACACGCAAAGATATCATCAAGCTCGAAAACGTTTAACGGCAACATATTTTTGGGTACAACTGTAAAAATATTCATTTCTTCCACGCACGAAATTTTCGATCTTTGTTTTTATATAATATACAAATATCATATTTCAGTTTTTAGGTTATTTAGTTTCAGTTATCAATAGCAAGAATTTCACGAATTTTCTACATTACCGCTTTGAAGCAAGAAGAATATTTTTAACAATAGGATTCAAATTGTTTTTGGCTTGAAAATCATTTAATTTAAAATCTTGATTAAAAACAAAAATGAAATACAATGATTACATAGCTGATATATACAAATTTTCCTGTCAGTCAAGGTTTTTCTTGAGCTCACCAGGGGCAATTTCCCTTTTCTTTCTCCACGGCGTTGCAGCCGATCAGGCTCATTTTTCACTTCCCCGCCGCGCTCCTACAAAACACTCCGCAGAGCAGCAAAATATTGAATTTGGGAAGGCAATTTCCTCCTGGCTGGCGCGATGAAGAGTTTCCTCGCACTTGGAGCTGACTGCTGAGGAACGGAATTATTACGAGGAGCGGGCGGACGGGTTTACACTCGCGGGTTGTTTGTTGCGGGATGCTTTTCCGAGCGAGAGGGCAAAAACGCCTGCATATTATACACACACACACAGTGTGAGAGAGTATGTATATAAAGCATGCTATCTCTCGCTGCTCCGCGGGGAGCTAGTTTATTTCGGCCGCAAACGCCTCAATGCAGCAACGTGCGGCCTGCGAAAGAAAACCGACAAAACCGAATTGCCCGGCGTGATTCGTCGTGATTAATGCCGCTGCGGAGAATATTCTCGGCCACCACTGCAGGTGTTTTGCTTATTTACGCCGGGTTCTCGGCCGGGACGACTGGGTATTGGAAAGCAGCCCTGGATCTTATCAGATGGGAAGTGTTCAAAGCAAAGTGCATCTTGGGCACACGAATACATTTTGTTGAGTAAATATCAAGATTAAAATTTTAAGAGCTCAGAGACAATGTAAAATTCGGTTGGTGGAGAATACCATCATCGACAGTGAGAAAAAATTACCATGAAAGGAAATTAACTTTTTACGAGATTAGGTGAGATAAAAATTTCGAGGCGGGCGGGAAAGTAATTCCATTGTTGGAGCAATGTTGAAAGAAAATTGCGTGTAATCCGAGGTGTGTGCGCGCGAGTAAGAAAAGAAATCAGCCTGTGCTCAGTTGCTATTGTTCAGTGGGTCGTTACTCTTGCGATTGCGTCACCGTCTAGACGTTTTCATGAGGAATATCAGGTCATTGTGGCTGACTGGCCAGCATTTATTCCTTTTCAGCCGATTTTGACACAGCCAATTCACGTAGGGGTGCCAGTTGGTTCACATATACTACGTTTGTATATCAACAAGCACAAATTGGCGGCTTTAAATTGAATGTATATCCGAGTGTGTAATGTGGAGCAAAACTCAATGTCAAATAATTAGTTTGGTTCTGCCCCATAAATGTAATTTCAGGCGATATTTTGCATGCATCGCCATTGTATCTTGTATCATCATTTGCGCTGATGAGGCGAATTCTCCATTAGTCGGAGATGCGTCGGCTTCGTCTCATTTCGCGTAAGTGCCGAAAGTGGTGTTTGTTGACCGATTGAGCCGGACGGAGCGCCATTTTGGTCCGACTGCCGCTGATTTACAGCCTCGGCGCAATCAAACTAGTAATGAAGCCCGAGGCCTGATAAGTTTGAACCGTTAAATTGGTACTTGAAAGTTTGGCTGCTGCTATACCACCACCGCAGCAGCGCACAACGCCGCTCGAGGGCGGTATTATTACTTCGCTCTGCTGATGCCCAAGTTTGTTTCAGATTTTTTACGCTGCAATTTCGGTCGGTTTGCAGCGAGAGCCGCCCGCGATGAAGTGAACTTTGAGATAATCACGACACGATCGATTAGCAACAACAAGCTCCAGGGATTACCTCTGTTCGGAACTTTTCAAAGCACTAGACGGCTTCTTTGCGGAGCGAGTCGAGAAAGAAAGAAAGCTGATTGCAAAAGCTTGCCAGTCAGCAGTAGTCTCTGCGTTTTGTTCCACTCATTATTTAGTGAAAAATGCAGAACAGCCCGGCTTCGCGTTTTACCCACAAACTTTAGCTTTTGCTTTTAAATTGCTTCGAGTGGCTTGCCCGCCTTTACCGAAATTTTTTCGATGGAACTTCGCAGCTAATTAAGGCAGACGATTAATCAATCTGGAGCAAAACTCAAAGGGCGCTGGTGATTAGGCAACTTTTAGGCTGCTCGTGACAGGCGGATTGCCTACGCTGCGGCTCAGTTGTTTGATCAAATAAGCTGTTGATCGCCGGCGAGCTAGCACTGCGCTGATTAATAAATAGCGGCAGCGAGCGTGTGTGTGAGTGTGTACAGAACAACACACGCTCGGCAAGCACAAAAGCAGGAGCAGCGCCGGTGAATAATCAGATTGAGCTGAATCGAGGCCAGCGCGTCCGCAAAATAAAAATGGCCGCGTTAGCTGATTATGCGCCGGTGTGCTGCACACAGGTGGACTTGATTAGGCCGCCGCTAACCGCTGCAAAACGAAGCGTTTGGTTCATTTGTGCCAATCAGCCGGACGGGGCAATTAAAATATTGTCATTGCAAACGAGGGAAAGGTATGCGCGCGACTGCAGTCGATAAAAGCAATTTTGTCCAAAATGGTAGTGACAATAGTGGCTTCGACGAATACGAAGCCGACCACAATGGAGATTTTCACAGAATGGTGGTCGAGGCTCAAAAGTGGTATTTTTTCCTGAAAACCATTTCTCAAAATTGATTCCGTGATTTTTTAAGTTGGATGAAGTAACGACGGAAAAGAAGCAAAGAATATAAAAAATTTCAAACGTTGCAAAGAGAAACTAGAAGCATACTGGCATTGAAAAATAAAAGAAGAGCTAACACGACATTTTGTTTGCAAGTCATATTTTCCTGCAAACGTTTCGAGTTAGTTGGACGTTTTCCACAAAGCAAGTTTTGCGTTCATGCGTAATCAAAGTGGTCGTCGATTTTTTTATTATTCTCTCTTCCTTCGACTTCGCTTCGCCGGCAGCAAATCGGTGAGTCACGATGATAAAATCTGTGCCATTTTTCATCCGCGAAATACATCCGCGACATGCGAGAAGACAGGCCGCAAGCTTTTAAAACGCCAAGCGAGAGCCACTTATTTCCGTCGTTCGCCGGTCTCCTGGGCATTGGCGAGCGGCATATTGTCGGAAAATGTCGCGCTCGATTGTTTACGCTCGAGCACAACAGCAAAAACAGGCCAACTTGGCTCGGCAAAGCTGCTTTGCTCGCAGTTTTCCAGAGATCGCGCTCATTAGGAAAGAGTTAATTCCGATAAGAGCTCGTTTACTCGGCTTTTTCTCGGTAAAAGTCAGCCACGGCGTAATAAACTGTTTGCGGATCGTTTCGCCTGCTGGAAATAGATCTCTGCTGCAATCGAGAACGGGGTAAAAACACGTTCGATTTGTCTCGTTAAGCAATAACAGTTTAAGCATCACTACGTTTGTGTATGTGAAAACGTGCATCAAATATATAAATATCACTGACTGCCGAGTCGGTGAGGCGAAACGAGAACTGGGTTCAAGTTGCGTGCTGACAAACTTGTGATAGATGTACCAAGAAACTGCGCAGATTAATTATCCTCGGAAAAGGACAGTTACCAGGCGTTCCTACTAACTCGTACCAAACTACTAGATTTTTCAGTAAAAAGGCGTCCTAAAGGCAGAAAAGTACATTTATGGAAAGTCGACAATAGCTTTGAGACATTTGAGCCGAGGATAAAAATAAAAGCTAGAGCATCTGCCCGCTGGAAGCCCATTAAAAGCGACGAACCCGGCGGCTCTCTAGTTTCTAATGCGGCACGGCCTATATTATATTTTTCTTTGACAAGTCTATCATTTCCGCGGAGGGGGACAAAGAAGGCCGGCGGCGGGCGAGTTACCAAGCCTCATCGTCAGTGGATGTTATGCGCAGCAATTTACAATTTAATAAATTGAAAAGCAATATACACGAGGCGACGGCGGCGGTTGAGTTCGGTCGGCGGAGTTGACCCCCGAGTCGAGCGACGGCAACTTTGCACTCGACCCAACCAAGGTTGGTTTCTTGCGCGAAATCAAACTTCGCTTTATTAAGTGGTCGCGTCGATGAATTCGCAGCGAATTCCTCGACAAGCACAACTCCGGCGGAGGACCAACACGATTTATCGATTGGCCCGCCGCAGGCAAGAAGGGAAATTGTCGCGAAAACGTTTCCGCGCTCGCTCGCTCGCTCCGCCGCTTTGTCATTGGAATTTTAACCCGACCGCAATATTATGGAGTTTGCCGCTCCGTCCACTGATAAGGGACCGAATTAAGAATTCTTTTGTGCTGGATAAAAACCCGTGGCGACCACCCAGCAGCGAGCGATGCGCTCGCTACTTCTCTGCAGATTTTATTATCACGTCGAAAAACTTGCGAGCAGAACCAATTGTAGACGCAACTTAATTAAAGTTTCAAACTTTGTAGTTGGTCCGGCAACTAGCTCTCGTTTTATGCGTTCTCCGTGGCGAAATTCCCACTTGTTTGCTAATTTGAATCCCTTTGCCCTCGGAAAAGCGAGAGCGCGGCCGTGAATGTTAACAAGATGCTCTTCAAAGGGAGTTATTGAATTTTTGCACGCTTCGTGTCACTTCAGACCGGACGCGTTTTCACACCATTGCTAAGCCCGCTCTCGAGTATTAATTGGATTAAATATCGTTCTCGCGTAAGAAGATTATATTGAATTACAACGGATTTGTTTTAATATTCTTTGGCAAACAAAATCGAAACGTTTCGTGTGCGGAACGTCAAGGCTTTGAACAAAGGATTCATACGTAAAAAATTAGCAAAGTTTGGAAATAAAAATATCAAAATATTTTTGGCGTTTTAATTGAAATTGTTTTAGTAGGAAATCTGAGCCCTTCATCAACTCCTCTTCAGGAATTCCACTCTGGAAAAATAAATTCGGCGAATGCGTCATTTACCGGGTGGCGGGAATTTCAAATTCCCCAGAGGCCCGCGCACACTTAATCTTCAACAATTTCATCCGTCTTGCATTGCCGACGTAACGGAGTGGCGGCAGAAACACACGAGCATTCCAGGATGGAGGGTCTTTCTCCGCCCGCCCATCGATTCCCACACCATTGCGGGGATCCCTCCGTCGTGCGACACTTTCCGCTGTCAGGTCGGAATAAAAAGTCGGGCGGCGGGCGAGCCGGCTCCTTTCAGCGCCGACCGCAAACAAATTTGCTCGCCGGCCCCGCCAGAGTGTCAAACCGCAGCGAGAGGACGAGTATGCTCGCCCGGCCGACACGCCGGCGACGCAGGTTGCCTACCGTCGATCGCACGCTGCAGGTGCACTGCGGAGCCGGCTGCCGACCGCCTAATTAATTTAATTAACAACAAGCCCGCTTTAATAAGCGCCGAATTCCCCGCGTGCACACACACACACACACTCTCTCTCTCTCTCACGCGTGCGAGAGACAATCGGCAACGGGCATTGCGTTTTAATTAAGATTTCCACCAATATTTATCGCGCTAATTAAATTAAAAGTTATTCGACCGGCGTTTGCCGCTGCGGCGCCTACTTTATTGCCAACTCGGAGCTGCTTGGCTGCTGCTGCCGCCGCTGCGTGCGAGTTGTGTGCCGCAGCCCGCAGCACTTTCGCTCGCTTCTTGCTCGCTCGCGCTCAGTATGCTTAAGAGATATTTAAACTTGCCAAAGGGCTGCTCGCAAGTTCAATAGCAGCCAACAAAAATGATTACGGTGGCGGTAGTAAAGTTGTCTAAGTCCTCTTACTCGAGCAACCCAGCGAGCGAGCGCGCGCGCGGTCGGAATAAATTGTTAACACTTTCGGCGGCTGTTTTAATTATTGCGCGCGGGGATTTCAGCAAAAACGGCTTAATATCGCGCACGTCTACACAGCCTTGGAATTTCATCACCTCTATGCTAGGATCAAATCCGCAATCGTTTGATTTTATGGCTGAGAGGTGCTGCAAAGCTTCAGGCAGTGAGCAATTAGGAGTTTTAATTGCCAAAGCTCTTTCTAGGGAAGGAATAGAGAATAACTCTATGAGTATGACGCAGAAATTGAAACGAATTAAAACCGGATTCCCTGAATCTCACACGCTGTAGCTTCTGCGTCCATGATAAAATCACACGGGACAAATAATTCCAGCTGGTGGCAATTCGAGTGTGAGAAATGCGAAACAAAACGTGCGCGGTCGCGGACCGTTGGCCGGTTTCAAAGGTGCTTTCCACGTCGGCGATTTCAAAAATAATAATAAAAAAATATGCTGCCACGGGCGTGCGGGCGGGTGCAGCTCGCTCGACTTTTGCTGAGAGGCTGAATTCAAGTTCGCAATTGAAAGAACAAGCACGCATGCCAGCAGCCGAAAAGTTGTCCGCCGAGTAAGCAAACAGCACGCACCTCATTTAACTTGCGCCGGCAAAACTCGCTCTTTTGACTCGCGGGCGCAAATTCAATTACAAAAGCAATTGACACATTGCCGAGTGCAGATTTAAGTCTTTGCCGCCACCATTGTCTCGCGAGGCGTGGGCGACGACAAAAGCGACCGACCTTTCGCTGCGCGTATTTGCCAGCGTTGCGCGCTTGAATTATTTGCCTGCGTCGTAACACACGCGCTCGCTCGCAAATTTTGAGTTTAGTTCTGCAAAACGAGGCCATCTAAATCTAAACTGTCTGTCGCGGCGGCTCGAAATACTGATTGACTTGCTCTTCAGATCGGGTTTTGAGTCTGGGCTCTTCACAGAATTCTATTTAAGTACTATTGTAAGTAGTAGTAAATCAATTTTTCCCAGAAGGGAAAGCGGAAAATGCTTTCACCTCCATATATAGATCATTGAATACCATACTTCAGCTTTCATTACATAAAGATTGTAATTACACTGCTTTGAATATCACCTATACGGTCTGAATTCACCGAAGAAACAAATATTCGAAGCGTTTCCAGGCGAAACTTCCTGTATTGGAACAACACGTTGCTCAACCTCTCGGCATTAATAATGGCCGTGTTGACCAGACGAGCAGGAATTTCATCAGCAGGCACGTGGTTTGTCAACAAGAATGCTAATATTACTTATAATAAGGCGGACATTAGATCAATAAAATATTCGAAACATTCCGTGCGAGAACTTTGCGCGATAATTTCCAATTCTGTTTTATTGGAAATTTCGCACATACCGCCGTCGCAATTACGAAGCATTCCAAAAATGAAAATTACAGCTCTCTCTTATTCAGAGTGTGTGTTTGTCGATCATTTTCCGGCGCCGCTCTCGTCTCTCGTGCATTTTACGGGCCGGATTTGGGGAAGAAAGAGCGTCAGGGACGACGTGAAATATTAATGGTGCGGCCGGGGGAATGGATGGATGGGTTTGGTCCTCCGCGTCGTCTCGCGGAGCTGCAGCGTGCAAATCCCGTCGGATAAATCCACCGGTGCCGATGCAAATCCGACCGAATGCAGAATATTTTGCGGCGTGCTCCAGTGTGTTCCGTCGCGAATAATGCATCCGCGCGGCGAGATTGTTTTGTATCAACCGAGAGACAGAGAGAGGAGAAGCAAACAGCCGCGGATAAATCATTTCTACATCAACATCTGGCGCGCGCACCAGGAATTTAAATGTGAAGATTTATTGGTGCGAAAATCCGTGTTTGATGTCGCGGAATATCTCTGCTCACGTGCCACTGCTGCGGAATCAATCACCATACTCGTGTTTGCATTTCAATTTTTTTGTGCCGCTGCTCTTACTGAATATGTCGGAAAAATAGAGCATTTTGCATCTCGTCCCATTCTCGCCTCACGTGGATATGATTGATAAATTAAATTTTGCAGCTAGGCGCCACATAGTTCCATTTTGTACTACTATCGAATGTAAATTACAAAGTATTTTGACATTTCGTTTTGCAAAAAAATCGTTTTCCCCGATCGGTAGTCAAACAGTTATATTTAATAGGAAATCTTTGAAATTAATTTTTGAAAAATCTCAAATCGCAAAAAGAATTATGCAACCTTATTATTTAGTCTTGATATGTCTTTCTATTTTACGACGAATAATAAAATTCACACCGTTCTAATCAAACCTTTCTTATTCCTGGCAAATTGTTGTTAATTCCTTTTATATTTAATATTTGCTTGTTTTAAATACGGTTCTTGTTTTGATTTTGCTTTTAGCAATTGGACGTATGTGACTCGGTGTATTTGTTATACTTATTTATGTACATGTCAAATACGCAAATAAGGATAAATTAAATTAAATTTAAGTTTATTAAAGCCACAAATTAGGTGGTTAGGAAAATTTCCTTTTTTGGATCAAAATAATATTTGGACTAAAAATATTCAAAGGCAGAAGAAGCGATTATCCTGTTATAAATTTTTGCTCTTGATCGATGCCAATGAAGGCAGGAGCACTCGAGGTTGTCATAATTATCAAAAGAAATTTACAGCAGCTTCCTCCTTGTGAACCTATATATGTTTATTTTTTCCGTATATTTCTAAAAAATGTTCTGCTACCCTAGTTTTTGCTACTAGTTGCTTCCTGTCCGGTCTGGGAGCTGAGGATAAGCAGGACCTTTACAGAAACAGCTCGCTCTACACCGAGGAAACTTCTTCTGATAAATTTATGCCTTAAATATATTTATTTGCATCTAGTTCTAAGCAAAATACAAATTTCGCACACAGTGTGACTTAATTATGGATTCGCCCAAAGTTCCCAAGATCGATTGAATAACTTTGAATAAAACTTGCCAAATTGCGAGGCACTGCGAATAAATGCTAATTCAACCGCTTGAGAAAATGTATTCATGTGTTTCTCTCTCCAAACTGAGAAAATGCATTCATGTGTTTCTCTCTCCAAACTGAAGTAAAATTGAGGAAACCCCTGTATTCCTTTTATCCTGTTGTACACTGTTGGAACTCCAGCAATAAACTCTCGGTTCCGATAGTGCGACGAGAGATCGTTGCGTGCCTTGCAAATTTTTCAGTAGGCTGCACCGAAATGTGAATGAAACCTGACGAGTGTGTTTGCACGTGTGTGGCTGAGAATTAAACACTCACCGTCGCAGTTTGTTAAACAAGCTAAAAAGTTAAGCGCCCTTGTAATGCGTATTATATAAACTGCGGCGGTGCAAAACAACGCAGCAACACAAAAGATGAATTATTTGGCCGGGCGAGCAGAAAACTGATAAAACAAAAGGGCCGCAGGGCAGTAAAAACCGTCTGCACCTTTTTACGTGCGCGAGCGAAAAATTGTAAGCCGCAGTTATTAATTTGGCGCGCGGGCCAGTGTTTCATTTCGGATTTTGAAAACTCACGTACGCAATAATGCACGAAGCAGCAGCAGCAGCGGCGGCGGCTGGTTCGGCTTTTATTTGCTCACTGCTGTTGGCAAAGTCGGCGGCCAGTGGACAATAATAATCCCCGAGTCGCCCGCAAGTTCATATGCGGTCAGCGCGCCGCTAATTATTGTTTTATTACGCGGCGGCGAATAAATTGTGGTCTCTGCGAGCGCGGACCGCTGTTTTAATACTGCAGCATTTAAGTCGAGAGTGTGTGTTTGTGTTTGTTTGCCCCATGAACAGCGCCGGCCGAGGAGAGAAAGAGAAAAAAGAGAGAGAAAACTGGCATCACCAAAATTGCCGCAAACCAGGGGACACGGGCAAAAACTCACGAGTTGACGCTACTTCCCTTCTCGAGGGGCCACTCGAGAGAGTTTAAATAATTTATTTTGGTAGAGAATTTGATTCGTTGGCATTTCAATGCAACTGGTTAAATTATGTGGTAATTCAGGCCGTGGTTTTTTTTTTTAGAAATTACACACCTAATTTAAGTTTCCATGATTGAATTTTATTTATCATAGTGTCCACGTAGGATAAATTGAAACGTTCAAAAAGCGGGAACTATGATTAAATGCGGAAAATAAATTTATCTGGTCGAATAAAATTGAAAACCCATGATAGCACGGCTAAAATTGCTTTTAATATAGCTAAAAGAGAAATTCCACCTTTCACAATTTGAATTTCATGCTGGTTAATAAATAAAATTACCCTATAAAGTAAAAGCAATAATTTGATCAAAATTTTGATATAGCTTCACAGAATGTGCTGTCAGTATGATGGGACACAGATTTGAAAAATAATTTCGATAAACATGATCATTTGGTATTATAATATTTGCACGGACTTGATAATTATCAATTAAAAGCACTGAATTTACTTAGTCAGTTTTTGATGTTTAGTTTGAGCAAATATAATATTTTCTAAACCATTTTGCACTGAAATTATTTTAGTTTCAACCCCTTAGGCGAAGAAAAACAAAGTGAAATAAAAAATAAGTTGCACCATCTTCCCGTCCTGCCTGCTAACCGGACAAATTGACAAAGAGCGATCTGATTTTCCGTTGCCCAGCACTCTCTTAACTTACGGCAAATTGAGTACGGAGGTCGTCTTGCATTCTCGAGGGAACGGACGCGATAGTGCACTTAAGGCAGGTGTAGGGGCAGGTTAATTAAATTAATGCGATCGGAGAAGCAATCAGCGAGGTGCGATTAGCATCAGTCAGCCGCTGTTAAAAATGGGCAACAATAATATTAAGACAAGCGGCGGTGATAAAGTGGCGCCGGCTGATGTATGAAGTGGCGTGCCGAAGTGAGCTGGTGAAAAATGAGCGTGTCAGCCCCCACCCTGGCGGGCTTACACACACACATACACACTCGCTATGCTATCTACTCTCCCGAGGGTCCGGCCCGCTCGGCTCGGCTGGGGCGCGGGCGCGCGGGCCGCGTGTCGGCGGAGAGGCCAAGAATCACTTAGGCGGCCTTTTCATTTGAGAAATAGCACCGGCTCGGCCGCAAACACCCCTTTTACTTCACCTCGCCCGGATGACTGTTGCTGATAAGACGGCCGGCCGCCGCGTCGCAATCAATTAGTCTTTACTGATGAAATTTCGTGAAAGTATAAAAGAAAAACGAAATTGAGAAGGATGCGGCCTTGGGATTATTTTCTCCGCAGCCACTGCTGCTGCTGCTGCGGACTTTTGCGGGAGTTTGACGCGTTCGATTTTGCTTTCATTGCGTGTCAAATTTTATCTCCTCTGATGCCAAACTTTCACCGCCTCGCTTTCAAAGTAGTTGCAAAGATTGTTCGCGAATAGTTATAAATATCTGAATAAGTTTACTTGCTATGGGGTTCGAATAATTAATTTTTCCTACTCATAAGAGAATTGTTGTATAATTTTAATGCCATTAATTGTAAAATATAAAAATTTATTATTTTAATACTCGATTTGCTAAAAATCTCTTAAACAAATCGAAAGAAAAATAAAAAGGACATAGAATAAACAATTAAAATACCCAAAATACCACAAAATAGCATTCAATTAAAAAAATTGTCGTTTTTCAAAATCTTTTTTGAATAAAAACATAATTTTTCCTGCCAACAAGATTAAATTATGCCACGTTTTTAGCATTCACTGTGGGCGCTTATTAGACAAAAGATTGACGGGAGCCATTTAATTAGCACACTCTTCCCCCATATTATCCCTCCCGCGCACTGGCAAAAAATACCACGACAACTTTTTCGCATTTTCGTCGGTGGTGAGGAATTGAATTAAGTGCGGCGCGAGCTTTCGCCACCCAGACTTCATTGTCTCCGCTCGTATTTTTCCACTCGATTCGCAGAATTTCGCGCAGAATTGTGCGTTAATTAGTCTCAGCCTCGTTGTTTGCGGTTGGCTTCGGAATGGGGGGGGGGGGGGGGACACGCGGCAGCCAAGCGTTTGTGTCGCACAAAGCGAAATTTGTTGCTTTGAAAGAGTGAAAAGAATGGGACGCCAAAAAGCGTCTAAAAAGTTATTCAATTTCCATTGCAGTTGCAAACAAGAATTCGCTTTCCGTTCCAATGACTAAATTTGTTCTTGATTACACGATTTCTGCAAATAATTTTACTTTCGCACACAATTAGCAATTTTTTCTATGGAACAGCTCTTGGCACAGGTGAAATTTCCAGACCGATGCGGTCGTAAAAAGAGATATTTGAGAAACTGGCAGCTTATTGTTCGGATACAATATATTCTGCCCCAGTGGAAAAAAGCTTTTGGACACATCTTCTTTTATGATCACCGCAGAAAAACGAAGGAGGACAAAAAGATATTCACGGAATCGCCAATTTGGAGTTCTGAGTTACTCCGAGTGACGTTTGTAATCTGGAATAATGGCGACTCCATCTCATAGTTTCCTTTTGGCAGCAAATCAGCCCGCGTATTACGTCTTTCAAATCGGATCGACGCAGAGAGCAGGCTTATTCGCCAGCCAGCTCTCTCTTCTCGAATAATTATAGATTTCTCTGGGTGAAGGCGGGCGGCACACGGTAATCCGCTGGCGCAAACTCGATTTTGATGGGACTGCTTGTGCTGCTTTACGAGCCGGAGATGGGCGGCTGATAAGACAACTCACCGATGACTGTGAGCCTGGCGGCGGCGCGAATCGCCTTGTGAAGACCCTCAGGGCTGACTTGGCACTCGAATTCGGCGTCGTCGTCTAGACTGGCGTTGATGATTCGCAGGTTGAAGACGCCGCTCGAGCGGTCGCCGATCATCGAGTAACGGGGAATGCCCGCAATGCTCGCATCGTAGCCTGTAAACAGAATAAGAAGAGACAGGATTAGATAAAAGGAAAAAATAGGAATTAAATTTAATTTTCAGCTAATAGATAAAACAATGAGTAGAAACATGGTGTTATTTTCATTTTTTTTCTAGATTTTAAATAATCCAAATTTGCTATTTCCTTTCATGGCAAATGTTTATGACTGATGTTGTTTAAATAACAACTATTCTTGTCATTATGATTTAATTGTTTTCTATGATTCATTGAATCATTTTAATAAACCAGTATTTTTGAATATTTATTTTCCTCTTTTGTTTGTTTTCAAATAATGTAAATATCAAAATTAGCAAGTGCGTGCGTTGCAATTCAAAATTACAGAGGAAATTTTAATTTTTACGGTCACGGAGTTTGACATTTGAGTCGGAAGAGGCGCGCCGTAATTCAGGGGAAAGAACTCGTTCGCGGAGGCTATGTACATAATGCCTTATTTGCGAGTCAAAAACGGTCGGCGGCGCGCGCGGCCCCTCGGGGGTGGCTGGTGTCAAAGCAACAAGTCACAGCCGAAATAATTGACTATAATTAGCGGCGTGTCGTCATATTTCGCGGCTTCCATCTTGTCGCGACCATGTTGGAAAAACAAGAGCGGCCAGCCTTGGGCAATTTTCGCTAACGATAATGAGTTTGACAAAAAGGACCGAAACAGAGCACTTCTTGCTCGCTCAATTTATATTTATTGTTTTCGGCGCTTGTCTGTCGTCGTCGTCGGCGAGCGCTTAAGCGGCTTACGCTCGAATAATAATGTCCACTTGCGTGAGAACTGCGACATGCGAACGCGCGTGGTGCCGACAATGAAACCGCCGCCGCCCGAATCAATGAGCATGAAAGATGTATTATTTTGCACGCGCGACCCACGGGACTGGGGCGTTTCGCAGGGAGAAAAGCGGCGCAGCGGCGCGATAAAAATGCATTTTTACTCATTCGCAGCAGCTTCCATTTCGGCGAGAACGCCACCCAGGAGGAAAACAGCCGGCCTTTTGTTCCCTCCAGAATGAGTTCGCAGACCGGGCGCGCGAGCTGTGAATGCCGCTGTGCCTGCGTGTTTCTTTTAATATTTAAATCTGTGGAGCGGCAAGAGCAATTCAGGTTTGCGAGCAAATTTCTTCAAAATTCTGTTTGCCAGGCCGACAACGGCAAATGGGGAGCGGAATGGAGTTAAAGCAAAATTTGACCTTTCCTTACAACTAAAAAATTTGCTAACCAAATTTATTTATTTTTACATCTCGTGCCTCGTAAAAAATTTGACCCAAGTACATTAAAAAATTAACAAACTATGGTTAAAAAGACAATAAGCCGAATTTGGACAGCATTAATTTCTTCTGTTAGTTTGAAAGTGACTCAGAATAAAAGAAATCCTTTAAAATATTGGGTATAGTTCGGCGTTTCGATCGCCAAAGTTGTTACAAAAGATTTACAGCGTGCAATGAAACGAACAAGTCTCACAAGAGGCAGCTCATAATTCTCATATTCGTTCCAGCGGTTGTTGTAAATCTGCAATAATTCTAGCGGCAGCGGCGGATTAATTAAGAATGCGCGAGGTGTTACTGCGGGCGCACGACATACGTACAGTTTTATTTCCGCGCCGATGCCTGTGCCTGCCGCCCGTAAATCAGCGAGTTTCGCGCACCGTGAATTTGCAACACGTGTTTTATTCATATTAAACGCGCCATTTTTCACCGGCTCTTGCATTTTGATTTACAACAGGCGCGGTTCATAATTCCAGCCAGAGCACTATACCTGTCGTGGTCTTTAATCTTTAACTCCGCCCGCGTGCGGCTGCGAACGAGCGATTAGATTTGCACTCGCCACGGCTGATTAATTAATTTTCGATGTGAGATTTATCGAAATAGAAACACCCAATCTGAAATGCGATCGGGAGCGCAATTTATTTGGCGTTTTGATGGCAGATGTGTTTGCGGATTGCTCTATTATGCTCATGACTTTTAACCAACAACAAATAGCAGCAAACTAAAACTTTAAATTATTTTCACAGTGGATTTTTAGTTTGTAATTTACAAACTCTGAACAACAACAACCATCAAAAACTCGTTTTTATCTTTCCTGATTTTAAAGACCGTCTTTGACGAAGTTTCTGAGCACACCAATCGATTCTTGAGGGTCGAATTAGAAAATGGATATTTTTTCCGACCAAAAAGTGCAGCGTGACGTGCGTAGCACAAGTAGAACTTTTCCCGCCAAAACATATGCGAGAAGTGCGCATGCGTCAGAGCTGGTTTGAGCACTTCTTGCAAAGAGACCGCCTGTATGAATGACTTCTTTGTCATATCCAGCCAGCTATGACGCATGCGCACTTCTCGCATTCATAATGTTTTGGCGGGAGAAAAATTCGCACGTCACGCTGGACTTTTTGGTCGGAAAGAATATCCACTTTACCTAATTCGACTCTCAAGAATCGATTGGTGTGCTCCGAAACTTAGTCAAAGACGGTCTTTAATCAGTATTTTCGATTCCAATGTGCAAACTGTTGAGTTTTGGAGTGTCACGTGCTTTGACATAAAAGATTTGGTTTCACGAAGAAAAATAACAGCAACATATCTGGTTCAAATTGATAGAAGCACGTTCTGAAACACTGAAAGTTCTTGATATATTTAATGAAAAAGGATGGGTTTGATTCACGACATCCATTATAGGAAATTCAATGGATGACGGATTATTTTAAAATATGTATCAAGCTTTGGTAAAAAATATCCCGCGAGCGGCACGCAAATTCCGATTTATTGCCAGTTTCGAGAGCGCGGCTGCAGGTTCTGCGATTTGCATATTATCTTTCGCGGCCCGTATGCAAGCCGTCGTCGTCGACGTCGCAAAAAGCTGCTCTGTTGTCTGATCTGTACGTACGCCTTACACTCCCTGATATATTGCCATCGCAGATAAAAGTGTTGTACTCACTCGTGGGTGCTGCTGCTGGTATCAAAGAGAGAAAGAGACTCGAAATCCGTTCTTTTGAGCGCGTCACCAGCCATTATTCAAATTGCCCCGCTGTTTGCGGCAGGCGACGAATTCTTCACCGCGCGCGTTCGGCCACAAGTACCCTCGAAAACGAATTGATTCAGCCGCCGAGCAAACCAACCACCCAAGCGTCTACTCCTCTACTCGTTCGACACAGCCCGATCGAGTGCAATGTTTATTACTGCTGAGTTCACCGAACGTGCGAGGGACGTCGTGATTGTGATGGATATTTTCTTCCGGCAAGATATTGATGATTTGAGAAATTTCCCATGCAGTTACGGCGAGTCTCAATGGAAATTGAGGACGTTCTTGCTGCCGAGAATGAATAAAAATGCAGAATTTGACGTTTGAAGTTTGTATGACTAAGAGGAGAGGATTGGAACCGAATAACTCAAAAAGCTAACTTTCTTTGCTCTTTAATTCAAAATCTATAAACAAGAAGAAGAATTTCTACGCTTTTCAGATAAAGGTTTAGGATATTTGCTCCGACTGCTCATTTTTACGCAAAGAAGGCGAGTGGTGAGGTTGCATGAAATATTGTCACTTTCTCCTCTTTCTAATTGTGTTTAAAATGACTGCATGCAATCGTTTACAACGTCCTAAGAATCATAATCTTTTGCAGATAATTCTGTGATAACTAATTCCGTTTCTCAGCCTGATCCTTGATCAATTCACGATAAGAGCCGTTTTGCAGTTTTTTTCAATTCGTCTCTTAGAAGAATATTGATCTAATTTTGCTGATTTGAAAGATAAACGAATCCCAATACGAGGAATGGAATGTTCAGGCAGCCATATTTCAAAAATTTCCTTCCTTGGAAAGAAAACTTGATAAAAAAAAGGCTGAAAAGATCCTTTTCGCCCCCATTCGCTGAATCCTAAATGGCTCTCGAGGCCTGTCGGCAAATTCAAGCGCGATTTCCCCGACACATCATCACTCGCGCAGGAAACGGTCCAATTTGCGAAACATAAAAACCGCCGGTCGGAAGAGAGCGTGCGAAAGCAACTTTTTATTTCGCCGGGCAGGCGTCTCGACGACGAGTGCTGAAAATCCACTCGGAAACATCATCATGGTGCGCGTACGAGCGGGAGTGCGAGAGATGAGTACGTCAAAAGCAAGTGCTCGCATCTTTTTCCGCGCCACTCAAAGACACGTGCGCGCGTGCCGATAATTGGCAAATATTTGGGCCGCACGTTGTCACAACCGGCGCGTCTCCGGCTATCGCTTTAATGAGTGATTGATAGTTTCGATATTAATTGGGGGAGGCGCTGGGCGCACGCGTTTGTGTGTTGTTAGTTCCAATTAGAGGCGAGTGTTCTGTGACAGCGCGCGCACTCCAATCTCACATGTCCGAGTGGCGGCAATCTCTTACCGAGCAAAGGAGACGTCAAGTAACAATCTCGCTAAAAAGCAGCCCTCCTCCGCCAGGCACCGGCGGCCATAAACAGCCGCTTTTTCGCCGGCCAACTTTGCCTCGGCGCTCTATCTATCGTTCATTGTTCAAGGAGAGAAAAGAGAACGGCACTTGGTGCACTGTTTTCGGTGTCGTTTTTTACGAGGCTGAACGTAAATTTCGATCGGCAGCTTTATCGGGGCGGATTGGAATATTTAAACTGCGCCAGAGAGATCAAACAAAACGGCCGAAATGAAAATCGGGAGAGAAAACGCTAAAACACTCGTGATGTTATTATTTCTTTTTTTTTACCTGCAAGCATTGAAACTGGTGAAATGGGAATTGGGAATCATAAACAGAGTGTGGCACTCAATATCTTGGTTTCACGAAACATAAAAAATGAACCGAAACAAATTTTGGAAGGCTATTACACGAGAACGGGCCGAATTCCTCGAATCACTTTTCTCTCGAGGGCCAATCAGCATTCCTGGCGGGCAAAATTACCCAAAGAATCTCGGTCGGCTCATTTTCTGGCAGCGAGTGTCACAAAAGATCAGGCAAGAATGCGGTGCTGCTCGACCGGCCCGAGCGAAGCACCGGAGCAAAAAGCGGCATTAATTTGGCGACGCACGACCATTATCGGGATCGATTGCGGCCGTTTTTTCGGGTCTTCCTCGACATTTCACCCCTGGCTGCCGCCAATGGTGTTCGTGGGACCAGAGGATGATGCATCACAAGGGCCTGGCATCGATTAACCTGAGAGAGACGAGATAATCCCCGGCAGAGAGAGAGAGAGAGAGAGTAGGAAGAAAAGAGAGGGAAAATGGCGGGCGGTGTTTCTGCTCGGGCGAGCGCATCGCGCGGAATGCTAATTGCCCGCCTGATGAGTGCATTCATTAACGTGTGAGTCTGTGTGTGTTCAAGTGGCGTATGCAAAATATGCCGTGCGGCAAATATTTGAGTTGCACTCGCAGACTATCGACATGTGTGGAGCTCCGCCTTTTGCAGGGTCTGCATGCTCGTTTGCAAAAATAACTTCGTTAATTTAGCAGCGTTTGCATTATTGCGCTGCAGCATATGCGAGGAAACATGTATTTATTTGAAATTTCCCTCTGGGAATGCAATTTTGCTTTGGTTGCATAGCAAATTTAATTGTTTTTTCCAAGAGGAACCAATTCTCCCTTCAAGGAAGCATGTTGACACAAATTTCCTCCTTTTGTTTTGAGGCAAAGGTATGTTTATGAACGCCCGATATTTCGGAGAAATCTCTATTGAAATGTAAATAGAATACAAAGTGTAATAAACCTCTATCGGGCGTGATCAATACACAGAGGAGTTTGTGGCACACACAGCAGGAAAAGATCACTTTGAAAGTACGTTCGCTCCAATTATGCAGAGGCGAGAGACTCCTCCGTACGGTGGGTACATCCATTCATTTCATACTCTCCGGGAGCAAGTTTGCGAGTTATTTAAGCGAGCGAAAATCAATTGGGCGAGCCTGAGCTTCTTTTCACCAGCTTGGAGAACCCATCTAATAATGTAGCTGGGGGAAAACCCTTTACGCGGCCGGTCGCGGCGCACTGACAAGCTAGTAATTTTCTTTTGGGCGTATCAACTCATTAGCCGTGCACAAAGGAGCATTAAAATTTCAAAGACGTCCGCCCGAGATCTCCGCTTTTTGGCACCGACCGGCAACGGGGCGGTAGGAGGGTGGAACGGGAGGGTAGGCGCGAGCAAAGCAACCACCCAAGCAGCCCGGCAAGCGGCATCCAGCTGCTGGATCATCTTTCCGCAGAGAGTCAGTTGCAGGTGAACCCGGGGCAGTGAAAAATCTGCTCCCCAAGGGCTGCGCCGAAATTGCTCTAATCAAAACATCCAAGCGAGTTTCTCACGTGTCGGATGATTCATTTTGTGTTCAAAACTGAAAGTGAAGTTGCTTAGCCAGCGACGATTCTCTCACTGCCGAAGAATTTTAAAATTCTGTGGTCCAGAGGCGCCGGAAGCGGAATTCCAGCGCTTAACAGACGTAATTTGAGGAATTTCGGAGCGAGCGTGGTGCAAAAATTCTGCCATTTTCGCACTGCCTCGGAGCACTCGGCTTTTGAGCAGTTGGCAGGTAAGAAAGACTTTGACGTGCGGCGCTCAGAGCACAATGATAAACGACGGCGTACACTTCAAAGAGCGCCACGTCGACGAGAGATGAGAGTTATATTATTACAGCCCGCGGGGTTTCGCTACGGGGAAAGTGAAATATAATAATAAGTTAACATCAGCGCACAACAGAATTAATTAAAGAATTCCTGCAGCTCCTCCTCTTCTACTTTCCGGCTGGGTCCGGAAAGAATTTCCCTTTCGCATTCAAAGATTACCCACTGGAAATATGAGGTGGATGAAAGGTCCCTGAAGCCTTTTAATTATCAGCAAGCGACGAATGCACAACTGCGGTGTAATTCGGCTCGAATCTCTGGAAATTAAATTTGGAGTGCGGCAAAATTGGATAAAACAATTAGCTGATTGCAACGCGATCCGAGCGGTGTGTTTGAATTTGACAAGAAGTGAGAGCGAGCGCCTCAGCTGATGAGAGAAGAAGGAGAACGAGAACAAGCAGAAGACGGCGAGAAATGAAATTAATTAGAGTTTGTTAATTGGAGCAGCCGGAGGAATTCGACAAAGAAAGACCAACTTTCGCGCGGCGATGAGCACACGTGGCGCCGCAAAATGCTAATTGGCAATACGAAATGCGCGAACTAATTTCAACAGCCCCCCGAGACCTATGAAATCGAGCAAACGTCAAAACCAATGAATGCTAAATCACAGAAATGAAATTCCGCCTCTCAGTTTTTTTTTAAGGGAGTCTATATATGGTAAACCATTTGCGAATACTTGTAATCAGCAGCATTCAAAATCCCTAATGGCTGTGTACAGTGGCTCGGAGCAATCAATTGATGCTGGCATTTCCTCCTTTTTAAACGTAATGAAGTACAAACAATTTGTAATTGCTATTCGTCACTAATTTAAAGCTTCGGGCAGATTGTAATTGATCCATTTCTCTTTAAAACAGAGGATATCGACGCTCGCCGACCTTAGCGCGATTTTGCCCCGATGCAGTGGCGGCAGCATACTTGATTGCTTTCCAACTTTCAGCATAAAAAGGCCGTTAAAGTCGCGGCGCGGCGCTGGCGTCTGTCGTCGCCGAAACTCAATTTGGCGCGCTTTATTGCCCGCCCGTTAAGCGCCGGCGATAAACATACGTATTTATATTCAGCCGTTTTGATGAAGACGCCACTTGTTTTAATTTATTCCGCGAGCGTCTGCAAAGGTGTGCGTGCGAATGGAATTTAATTTGAAATCGGCTCGCCTATAAATCGCTCGGCGAACGGTACTTATTTGGGCGGAAAACAAACACTGGCAAAAGCAAGCGAGGAAAGGGAAACTGCCACTTGCTGCTCAAATGGATTCGCCGCGCTCGCTCGCCCGCCCGCCTCCGTAAATGGAATAATAAATTCCGGCTCGCCGTGCTTAAGATTTACATATCAGAGCATAATGACGCGAAACAAAAGCGACAGCGCACAAAGCTGCGTGTACCCAGCCGGAGGATGCATCTTTCTCAGCGCCACTCCACCGACGCCCCCGCACACACGTCTCACTTATACTCGCGGCAAGCAAGGCAGGTGCGCGCATAATGATTTATGGCGGACGCTCTTTGCTTATGCAAATTAATTTAGATTAATCTTGCGTGGTATCTGCGAGTAATGTGCAGATTGCTTCAGTTGGAGCGAAACGAGTGTTTTCTCAAGAATAATGAGCCAGCCGATCTATCCCCCAAGCGGAAAATCACATGTGACGCGATGACACGACGCTTTGTTAAAACAAAACTTGTCCGTCAGGCTTGACGTAATAACTATTTTCTTCTCGAAACAAATTGCATTTTTTTCATTCCCTTAGCAACTCGCGAAAGTTTGCTTCTGCCCCAGTTCGCATCCATTTTTAAACTTTGAACCGCTCTAATTGCGAGCGAGGGATGGTGATTTAAGGCGTAAATGCGTGTCGCTCGCTCTCTGCTTCTCGCTTCGTGCAGAATTAAGGCGCGCAGCCGTGATCATCCCGCTCGACAAGCTACAGATGTTGCTCCGCCGCTTTCTCTCGATGAAGCCGTTAGAGGAAACAACATGTTGCAGCACGCGTATAAATAATACGCACGACGTGCCGGTCGCGCTTTTTATATTGAAATACTTTAATTAAATGTCTCTGATGTATGACTGTTATTGCGCAAATGTCATCGGCCGCGTTTTTTTTTCGCCTGCTGAGCGGGCGAGCGAGCGAGAGAGGAAACCGGCTCGTTTTCCACGAGGACAATAAATTTCCCGGCGGCCGCCGTCGGCTTTTTCAGCCGGCGAAACTTTGCTAATTTTGCTAATTGAAACGTCACCCTTAGTGGGCGGACGCGACGGCGAGAATTAAATTTTTTAGCTCCGCAATGTTGGCTTTTCAGCGGGTTTCTGTACTGAATCCAGGGATGCGCGAAAATACTAGCTATTTTAGGTAGCGATTTATTTTTTGTCCCGGCGCTGATGAAAATCGTCGGGCCTTTGAAAACCAGTGGAACTGTGGTGCTTATTGTTTGCTCACAATCGGAACCGATTTTCTTTAGAAAAGCCATAAATCAGGCGGGAATTAAATAAAAGTTTGGTCCAAAGTTTGCAACAAAATCCAGTCGAGCGTGAGAGCGAAGTTTCGCGGCGGGCGAATCCTATCGCAAAACAAAGCAGCAGAGCCACTTAGGCGGCGTCGCAAAAAGTGCTCCTGATAAACGGCACCGAATGCAAATTCCTCAAGACAAAAAGAGCCGGCGTTTGTTTTGCTCGTCTCTCACTCTCGTCGGCGGTGGCGGCGGCAGCGCGAGATCGAATTAGACGTGCTTCTTTTGATTCCATGAATTATTCGCGCCGAATCTTCATCTATTATTCGATGGTGCAACCGGTCGGTTTCATGTTTAAAGATGCCGGCCATTCGCTGAGCCGGTTGGTCGGTCAGCCGGTGTGGCGCGCCGGCCACTACGGAAATTTATTAAGCAGAAACAAGAGATAAAAACAACGAGGCGGGCGGGCGGGCAGGCAACCCGCACGTCGCATCTGTTGTGCGGACTGCATACTCTAGATACTTAAGGGGCTTTCATTATTTAAGCGGAGAGAACCGAGCGAGCAACTTTCTTTCTTCTTTCGACGTTCGTTTATATTCAGTTTTTTGCTGCCGAAACACGGCAGTAAAAACGAGAGGAATAAAATTTATGTTGGCCCGCCAGTCAGTCGATGTGCGACGAAAAACAAACTTTGCCTGCTTAAGAGGAGAATAATTGCGGAATATATTATACTTTTTGGGCAGGGATTAAAATTCCAGCTCGTTCTTGTTCCCCACGCTTCTGCAGACGGATAATAATAGAGCGGTTGACCCAGCAAATGAGAAAATTCGTTTTGTGGTTTACTATTATATTTATTTGGATCACGTTTTACCAAAAAGCATAAATAAATTCAATCCTGTTTTTGACTCGGTGACGAGTAAATAAACTCGCGTTTAAACAAAAAGGTGTGTATTGGATATTCTTTCAATGATTTCCAGGGCGGAAGAACACTTCAGCCCAGCAGAGTTGCACTTTCGATTCCCCTCCTCACATTTGTCATCTCAAGTGCAACCAGTATTAGCCAAGAACATCGAGGATTCATCGCACGTGTCGCAGGAATTCTCGCGCCCTACTTGTTTGCCGACGGAAGAGAGGCAATTTTTGGCGCCCGCCCACCCGCTGAATGTTTATTTATTCTTCACATCCAGACAAGATTTTTCATAATATTTTTGGCTGCAGAAAGTTGGATTCAGAAACTTTTCGCCATAGGTTGATGGGGCAGGAGGTGGAAGGCGCAGAAATAAATTCGAGAATTATTCTACCTAATTAAACATTTATTCCGGCCATGAATAATCCTGGGAATGTGCACGAGGGGCGAAATAAAGTAAAAAAAAGCGTCGGTTATTTATCTTTTGAGTGCGTGAGAGCGGGAAAAATTGCCACTGGGGGCAGTGGCACAGCAAAGCCCGCGGGATCGATTCCCGGAAGGAGCAGCCGAAAGAAAGCTACTTTTCCGGTTTGCCGCGAACGAGCACGGTGTCTGTTAATTACGAGAAGAAAGAACTACTGCTCCTGCATGTCTTTACTCTGAATCAAGTTGGCGGTATTTCGCCGAGCACATTTTTTGCTAATTGCGTCTCGGCTGCTCGTTATTTTTCACTTCCCCTCGAGAACTTTGGTCGGAGACAAGCCTCGCGAGCAGCAAAAGTCTCTTTCTTCTCTCTCGCACATGCACATAAATACAAAGTGCTGGCTGGGAGACGCGCGCGCGGCGTGGCGGTTAAATAATGGAAGCAGCCGCCGTCGCCGAAACGACTTTGAATGTTTTTGCTCTGTTATTCTTGTCGTAATCAGCTTAATAAAGGCGCGGCGGCAGTTAATGAATGTTGATTTTGAATTCGGCCGAGGAGCGGAGGCGACGGTGGCGGCAGCAGCAGCGGCAACAACATCGTCATCTGCGCCCGCCGCGTTCAGAGATGCTGACAGCAGTTAAGGCTCATCCAAATTGAAATCGATCCGCTCGCGCACTCGACGAGTGCAAACGCAGCTCGCGCGCGCCACGCAATTTTCCTTTTGTTTCTGCCGGTGTTGACTCTCTCTCTCTCTCTCTCTCTCTCTCTCTCTCTCTCTCTCTCTCTCTCTTACTCAGCGGGCCCCAGCCTTCGCCGAATGGAAATTATTATTGGAGCCAGCCGAGCGTGCCCGGCCGACTCAATGACTGACTGGCTCGGTTGGATGAGTGCACTCGCTTTTTCTTGGCCACCGCCAATCTTGCCAGATCACATTCGCCGCCACCCCTGCTTTTCTTTCGCTGATTTGAGCAGCGCACAGCAGCACGGAATTCGGATGGAATTCGCCGTGCTTTTCCGGTACATCGACGCCTACACACTATTTTCCGAGCCGTTGTTTACACTGGAATAGTGGATTTGTTCAATCGATGAAAATAGAGGCGGGTCCACTCCCAGCAGTTAAATCAAATTCATTTACTTGGGCACAATCAAAACCATCAGGAATTGAATGACACTTTATCACGCAATCTGCTTCAAGTTCCCCTATCCCATCAGGAAGATTTCTCTTTGTAATCTATATCAACTCAAAATAAGCTTGCAAAGGATCAGCATTCAATTTCTAAAACCGGATTTGCTTACGTGATAGCCTCGTTTTCAATCAACTACCAGAAGATTTACGAATTTCACGCGTTTGAACAGATATTGCTGTTTTATTATTTTCAGAAATCCAGGTTGTTTGCAGTTTTTACCTCCCATATTTCCTCTCCATTGTTTTATTCAACCAGTTTCCACTCAGTTTTTGAAAAATCGTGATAGATAAATAAAAGCGCCAATTAATGTGTTATTATTTTCTGCCACTCGTGATAGCAGAAGTATCAATATTTGTGCAGGTTGTTGCACATTTTTTCCGCGCGGCACATCAAAGAGTGTTTCTGCAAAATAAAAAATGATTTTTTTTCATGGAATGACTGAATTATTCCTCGCGATTAAGACTGCGAAAGTAGTGGAAACCGGTAGCAGTAAAAATTGCAAATGTATTTGATTAAAAATACTAGTATTTTTTTTATATAAGCTACGCGGATTCTTGTAATATAGCTTTGCAAAGAAAAAAGTTTCTGTGGATTTTTAAACTTACCATTGAATTTGTAATCAAATTACGATGCACTGGGGAGGAATGAAAATTAAAAATGCCAACGTGACATTCCAGCAAATCAGATTCTTGGCTCACTGGGTCTGATGATAGCAAAAAATCATGTTTAGTCTCGCTCGACGCCATTTGCAGCGGTACAAAGCGCGGTTGCACAAGCCGCAGGCAAATGGATTCGAGCCCATAATCGCATCGGCAGCTTTCATGTTGTGCTGAATCAGACGCTTGGCTGTGCGACTCGAGCGGGGTCGATGGCAAATTAATACATTCGAGCGAATTTGGCCTCGCACCGTGTGCATCGCAATCATCGGCAACTAGCTCCGCGCGCACGGCAATTTGCATTCAGCGATCGGCGTCGCGCAGCGGGCGAGTGAGAGAGTGAGTGGCCTAGTTAGCAGTTCAAAGGCGCACTTCACGTGTTGAGCCAACCAAGCAGCCGGTAGGCAAGCAGCGAAACTTGGATTTGTGTATGTGTGTGCGTCGGAACGTCTGCTCATCTGCCGCTGCCGCCGACGTCGAAATTGAGCAGCGCAGATTGAATTTCAGCCTCGAGGAATTCGCATGCAAATTAACTTGCGAAACTCGGGACACACGGGGGAGACACGCGCGCAGCCTGCGTCGGAGAGATGGAAAAATAGCTCCGTGTTTACGGCAGCAAAACCTGACAGCCAAGCTTTTAGCTAGCTCTCAATTAAAACATTTACGAGCTGCGAGTAAAAAATATTAGAGATTTCTTTTGGGACTGCTGGAAAAATACTTGACTAAGCCGAGTTTCGTTTGAACCACGAAAAAAATCTTTTGCCAACAGAGCTATCCACTCTTGACTCTGCCTAATGAAAAGTGGCAGCTTTTCCCGAAAAAGCCGGAATAATTGGCAGATGCGTCGGCGAACGCTGAAAGCGCCGTGTTTTTGCCTGCTGATGTCGAGCGGAAATAAACGTGCCTGAGAATGATATTTGCGTCGGGCTGTTTATCCGACGCGCAATTGGCGGACGAAAAGTTCCAACCCGGGCGAAAATCCCATTTGAATCTGCCCTGCCTTGGTGCGTCTGAATGCCGAGATTGATTTTTAACTCGGCGTAAGAAAGTTTGCGCGCCGGTGAAAAAGTTTGCTTCTCTCTCGGAATTAGATGAGCTGCAGACGAAATACCCCGGCCGCTTTTTATGCGGATGCGTCGCCGCCCCCACGCGTCTAAATTATGTACCTGCTCCGTTCGCATACCTGCGACGACGACGATGACGGCGGCGGCGGCGTCGGGAGCGAGTGTGTATTTTAATATACGTACGACGTGCAATATTCCTTCGAGTCGATGCAAATTGCAGGCATTATGCTCGGCGCGCTACAAGTAAGCGGCAAAAAATCGCATGAAAAATAGCCCTTTCGCACGAGTGCCGAGCTGAGCGATGCACATTACGCGCGTGCAAGATGGATCTCGTTGCCGCTCGTGTAATGGTTATTTATGGATTTGCTGGGGCCGCCGCCGAGCCAGCATTGCTTTGTGTAGAGGAATCGGTAATGAATGTGTTTGTACACTGGCTGGTTGCGCTCGTCTAATTGCTCTTCGAGACTTTTAGTGCCCAACTTGGCGGCTTTTTGCCACGTAAGCGGCGTATTTTATCGGCAATTATTCGCTTTATAAGTCATTTCTTGAATTTTGCGGCATTAATGTGTATTTACGCCAGACTTGAAAAGGTCGCGTGAGCATGAAATTATACAGCTGTACTATATCGCCAACAACAGCTATAAATTTTCATTTGACCTGGAATAAATATTTTTCTCCACCTGTTGAAAAGAAAATGGTTACCATGAAACCGTTTTTTTCGAACTATAATCATTGCAGGTTAACTCAGTGGCAAATTCTAGGAATGACCTTGGTTAATTAACTTTAATTTAGATGAAGCTTACAGAAAAGACAGATCAAAATCCTCCCGCAGTGAAATGAATTTTCTTACTCGACCTTAATCACAGCTAGAATTGAAAGTAAATTACTCCTTTCACATTCAAGTTTACTTTCTCGGATGTTCGCCGTCAATTTAGCAAATTACATCTGAGGCCAACGAACAAACAAATCAGCATAAAGCCATTATGATTTGACCTTGGAGACATTACTCATGCGGTGTTCGCAAACGAGCAAAGCAAACAACTGCACAACCTTTGATATTTGCGTCTCGCTCGGCGCCTGCTGCGAGCGACGACTTCTCGTCTCTCTCAGCATCTCGCGAAAACTCTGCAGGCGGGCGAGTTAAAAATTTTGTTTCCATGACGACAGCCCCATCCAGAATCTGGCCAATTAAAAGCCAACGTCTGCCGCCTGTTTGCATTTTATCTAGCTCGCGCGCGCCGAGCAAATTGATAAATTCAAAGTTTTGGCAGCAAACGAGAGCGTGTACACTGAGAAGTTAGCCTGCCTGCCCGTAGGCATTGTTTGCATGAGTGACGCGCACAATGGGCGACGACTGCGATACGCGCGAACCACGCGACAAAAAGCACGCAGCTCGTTGAAGGAAAGCATTGAAAGTAAATACTGGAATCGTAAAGTGATGATGCGATGGATGTAGTTCCAGAACCAACGCACACGGTCAAAACCGAGTTAACAGATATTTTAAAGTAAAAGGATTTAATTTTTTTATTCCTATAAGGTTAAAATTCAAATTTTCTCTAAAATTTTCAGCGCTTGACCACATTTCGATTCATCTCGTCGAAATCTGTCCGACAGCGTATGAAACGTTTTAGGGAAACTCTTTATTGTGAAATAAAAAAAGATTTCAAGTTAGGAGACAGTCCTCACCACTTGAAAAACATGCTAACTTTGCAGCCTCTTTTCTCAAAAAAATTACACTGCTCCTTAGGTCAATTTTGGCTTCAACTGAACCCTAAGAGACAAGTTCATGCATGGGTAACAAGCATTTTCCATGCTTTCGCAGTTCCAATGTTCTTTACATCGAGTAAATTTTCCGACGTATTACCTTTTTGCCCAGTAGCCTTCTTTCCACTGTTCAAATATTACATTTTAGTCAATTTATTTGTTTGCATTTGGTATGAAAACAAGACAAATTGAAGCAAACGCTTATTCTTTCCAATATACATTTTTTCAAGTATTTGCACTGAATTTTACCGTGAGCCCACAAAAACAACAGAACGAGACGAAATTAAGAGCGCTCTCCTGTTTGCGTTTCTGCCTCGTCAGCGAGTCTGTCAGTGAGATTCTTGGTGACAAATAATTAATCCCGTCCGTGCGGCCCGCCGAACGCAAACAAACAACGAAATTAAGCAATTAAACGCGTGTGCGTCGGCCGAGGGAAAAGCGAGCGAGCCAGGCAGGCAGGCAGCCAGCTTTGGCGCTCGTTTTCCCGTTCAGTGCGCGCAAACAAGAAAGACGGGCAGCACCACTGCTGGGAGGCCGAGTCAGGGCCCATTGCGATGATATTTAATCAGCAAGCATGTCGAGAATGTCGGTTTAAGATACTCGAAGGATCAATACACGCGGCGGCCGGCAATAATTTTATTAAAAATTCCTGCGCCCCGACCGGAATGCGGGGCGCCGCCTGCCGACCGTCCAGAACTGAACAGAGGTAGTCGACGAGTAACACAGTGTTTGCGCCCGCCCGCCGCCCGCCTTGTTTATTTATCCTCGACCCGGCTTTGTGCGCCGCGGTCACTCGGTGGAAAACTTCTTTATGCCCGCCGACCTCTCGACCTTCACTCCACGAATTATTAAATTAATTAAAAAGCCGGTCCTTGGTGGAATGCTCGCGTTGCTCGCGGCAACTTTGATTATATTTACTCGACTGTGGAAAACGGTGTTTAGTTGTTGTTTCTGCAATTCACTTGGGCTTTTAAAGGAGGTCACGTAGCCGAGAAAGGCGTGGCTGATGCGGGCGCAACATAAATTGGAACTCCTCAACTTTTTGCGTTATTACTTACACTTACAGTGAAATCTACTGTTGACTGCTGAAACTCCGCTTTTCTTGCTCTTGGGACAAAAATTCCTTTAATTTAACTCTGTACAAAGTTGGTTTTGGCACCGACAGAAAACAAATCAAATATTTTTTTCACCTGAGAATTTGTTTAACTTATCTCTCTTTTTGAATTCAAGTGTGTCTAGTGATGTCTGGAAGAAAAACAATTTTATAAAGTCATCAATCAAATAGTAGCATTTAATTTCCCTCGAGTTCGGAAGAAAAGCATAACGATGTTTGCAAAGTCTCGGATTTGCTCTGAGGAATAAAGTCGCAGCTTATGGTTTCTCTAAAGCGGGCTTATATCCTTGAGTAGATTGAAAAAAGCAGGGCAGTAAAATGCAATGGTCGCCATTTATTAGTCGGTCGTAAAATTCAGCACCTTCGCCCGTTGCGAAGCGCTAAGACGAAGCGGTCCGAGATGCAAAAAGGCTGGCAGGCGAAGTGCGCATTTTTATCCAGCGAGAGAGATCGAGGCGGCCAAGGATGAAATTCGGTCCGAGCAGGCAGATTGGCCATCCCGAAAATGCGCAAACCATGACAAATGGCCCGCCAGGCCGGCAACAGTCGGCATGCTCAGTCGTTCGGGCGCACTCGAGGCGAAAATAACTGCGAGAGCGAGCGAATTATTTGAATATCGGCGTGCGCGCGCGTCTAATGCATCAAGTGTAATATTCTCTCGCTCAAAAGAGCAATATAAATTGATCGGAGCAGCGCGCGGAGGAGCTCGGCACGGGGGTGGTCGGGGGGCTCGCAGGGCTGGTGGGTGGGTGGAGAGTGTGTGTAGTTTTTACGAGGGCGATATTTTATGGGGGTTGACACGTAGCTGCTCTCAGAAAATCAGAATTATTACACGAAAAAATCATTTTCTCCTCGTCTCCTGTCACTAAAACGGAGAAATGGCTGTCATCAAAATATATGACTCGTTCGCTCCTTCGTTTTTCCGACGGCGATATTATTTCTGCTGCACGGACACGCCCCCTGCAAATCTCTATCTCGTGATTAATCATTGCAAACTTCACGGTTCACAGATCGTCTGAGAGCGCCGGGCGCGTTTGTCTCGGCTGCGGGGAAAAACGCGCGAGGATCCGCCGAACGTATGGTGGCGCGACCAGCCGTCGTCTTGTTCTTAGCAGTCAGACACATAAATATGAGGAACTAAGCACGAGTCGCGTGTTTGCGCCGATCCCACGAAAATCTACAAGCGCAAGCTTTTAAAACAAACGGATTGCGAGAAAGTGAAGGGCGGAGTCGCTTTCTGGGAAAGTTAATTCCAGAGTTTGAATTTCTCTTCTAGGGTCTCTTTAAACCTTTGAAATTATTCTTCTTTTGGAAATATAAATCATTTGGGAATTCTTTTGCTTCAATGACTTGAAAACTCCTTGAAAAAGCCCTCATTCCAATATTTATTTTATTATGTATTATCAATAAATATTGTAAAATCAACAAAAAGATCAATTTATACAATATTTTACCTTACTCAATAAACATAAACAGTTTCCCCAGCTCTTGTCAACTTATGGTTTGCGGCAAACTAGCTTCTGATTGGCACGTTTCTTCTCGAGACGACGGCAGGGACTCTTGCCATAAAAACGGCTCATCTCAATTGCAAAATGCGCCAACGGCGTGCACTTCAAACTCTTGAGAGAAGGCGCGCGAAAAATTATTTTCCGGCGGACACAATAATAAAAACGCGTGTCGCGCAGGTTGCAAATATATCTCGGGGCCGCTACGATGACTGACTGCTCGGCGTTTTTCTTCTCTCTGACGCAAGAGCGCCCTTGAAAGCTTTTCCTCGTCGGCGATCACTCAAACGCCGCTGGCCAGTCGAGGCACACGTCCATTTTTCCAGCTTTTTTGGAAAGTAGGTCGAAAGGTGTTGGGATTTTTCAAAAGGTCTATTTTTCACGTCACGCGGACAGCGATTTCGTCGAAATTGATGATGGCGATGGAAATGAAAAATTTTGTAACCCTAAAACTGTGGGTTTGAAGCCGGTCAATCAAAAAAATTTGAGTTATATGGAATAAAAACTGATATTCTCCGTCAAATTCTTAATTTTTCGATATTTATGCAAGATATTTTGAGAATTTATTTGATTCTGAATCAGGAATTATAAATTTAAACAATTTGTAAAAAGATTAAAAAAGTTTTATGCTCGACGCTTAACTACCGTTAGTTAATTTTGATTAACCTCAATTTTGATTAACTGTCCACTTACTAATTGAAGGCACTCAGTCCGATTGCAACTTTGTATCATAGACCTTACCTCGCCATTTGCATAATGATTCAAAGAAGAAGAAGCTGCTGGATGCGACCTCATCTCATCAGCGAGTCAGCGCACTCGCGGAATCGGATACACGCACGTACAACACATAAGCTAATCTGTTTATTGAGGTGCACCGGTTGATTTACAAGTGAGCCGGGGTTAAGTAGCTACAGCGTATTGCTTTCAGCACACTCCGCGCGTGCGAGATGATATCGGCCGGCTTTGTCACGAACCAATTAGTCGGCGGGCCAGTGAGCGAGCAACAGCGCCGAGACATAAATGCGACGCCGATAAAATAATGTCCGCCTGGCACGACACACGCACTCCATAAACAGACGCTTCTTCATTCCAGAACTTGGCGTGACTCGCTCGGCGCAAATTGAAAAAAAAGAAGGAATTAAAAAGAGTGGGGTTAACGGTTTTACACGAGATAATAATTGCTGGAGAAGAGTAAAAAGCCACAGTGGCTGTGCCACGCCGGCTGGAGGGTCATTTGTATTCGTCACGATGGTGACGTGCTCTGAGCATTTCTCGCCGCTATTTTTGCCATTTTTGCTTTCTTCCAGCGCACGAAGTGAAAGATATTAATGTGTTCTTGGAGCAAAAAGTGTAATTGCAGACGTGGAAGCAATTGAAAATTTCGCCAGAACGTCCATTCCAAGTCGAAACTGACGGAAAATATTTAGCTCGTCTTGCATTCCACAACAACTTGCACCAATAACTCGATAAGATAAAAAGAGTCGTTTGCCCAGCAGAAAACAAGCTTTGAGCTCGTGAGTTTGAATCATCCGCTGAGTGGAATCTGATGAACAAACATTTGCAATGCCTTGCCATTTTTCCTCCCTGTTCATTAGTCCTTGGAACAGAGAGCGGAGCGTGCTTTTAGCGAAGCTGCACGTCCCGACCGGGAAAAAATGAGGAAAAGTCGCTAAGTAAGTTGGAAATCAACTTACTCTGCATTCATGCTCGAATTGACTCAATCAGACTCGTCGATGCACCAACCAGCGTTTTTTTCTCTCAGCGAAACAACTCCTGCACTCGCCACTCGCGCACTCGCCTTAAAAAATTGATGGCCTCGTTTTTTTGCGCCACACTTGTCGTGCTCTATGGCTGCAAAGTACATCGCACGCAGACTGGGTCAACTGCGCGAGCGAGGTGATTTGCTGCCAAGATGCGAGCGTAATTGATGGCGATTGAAAGAACATAATGAAATTGGCTCCGTGTATAAAACCGATCTTGTTTGGCGTCGGAGGCGACCTGCCATTGCCACTGAAACCGTGCCAACGAGTACTGCTGAAAATTGTCGCGACTTGGAAGGGCCACCGACTTATTTGCATCGGCCGGGCACGACTAAAGCCAATCGAATTGTGTAACACCTCCTACAGATTCTAAGTAACACGGCAGCTGGTAATTTTTATCTTCAGGATGTAAACTAATGATACTTCGACGAACAAAATTAATCAGAGCACTGTTTCCATTTTGCATGCACTGGCGCGGATCTTTCACAAAATACAAATTAATTGATACCGACGCTAATTTTGTTCAGTGCTCTGCAGGCGACTTTTGTGCGAAAACTAGTGCCAAAAACAGACGCAGTGGCGTAGCGGTCGTTCGTTGATGAGGCTCATTCAGGATTTTCTCGCACATTTGCCTGATTCCGAGCAACGAGGTCGTGAATAAGGCATTATTGATTCAATTAGAAGGTGTCTTTGAGGCAGCGACGGGCGGCGAATAGAAAATGCACGCGCCCCAGTGGAGCAAATTAACCGCTGGCACTGCTTTCGCTCGGGCTGCGGCGAGACCAAGAGAGCGGCGGCCTGGCGTGTATACATAATCCCAGGGCCGCTTTAAAACGTGCCTCTGCAGCGGTATTCGTAATCTCGTGCATCTGCTCGTGCATATTAAGCGACGTCGGGACGGCAGGAATATTGAAATAAGCATAAAGCAGGGGATGAATATCGACAGCCGAGGCCATTAACGTCAGGCTTGGGGGCGGCTCGGGCAATTAGAAAAACAATCATTACATTGTCCCTGCGCGCCGGCGCTGCAGGATTTGCTCGGCGCGATCCCTGCGAGACCCTGAGCTGCGCGCGGCCGGCGAGAGATGAGAGGTAATGGAAGTTTGAAGAGGATAAGCCCGAGATTTATCGGTAGGCTGCGATTTTTTTTCCAGCCGCCCGCGAGTGGCATGAATTATGTTTCGCTATTACCACTGTCGATGGAGAAATATAGCCCGTGGAATTAGGGCCGACCGAGAGGGTTCGCGCTTAAAATTCGCGTGCGCCCGCTCGCTTATCGGCCGCGCAAACGAACTTTTGATCACCGCGAGCAGCAGATTTATTATTTGCCAAAGACACGTCGAGCCGCACGTGCGAGATAGCTTGCTTGAGATGTTTATGCTGAGGGAGACAAATCGCCCGACGGCCGCCCTTCAGCCGCGGGAAAGTGCGTCGGCAGCAGTAATTTTGGATTGGCTTCAACTTAGCTGCAGATGGGGCAGCGAAACAGATAGAACAAATTTCTCCCTAGGTCACTGTTTCTCAAAATTATTAATTTTAATTCACATCCCTGCAGATTTTGCTTAGATTTTTAACTAATCGCTTCAAAAACACCACAAATCAATAGTTTTAAACAATTAGTAGAAGCTAAAAATTTCGAAAAGCCATTAGGATTTTGTTTCCATTGTTTCATAAAGGTAAAATTATTCATTTATTGTGACGTCAAGTTTTATAATTGTGCGGTGCTGAAAACGACGCGCCTACAAATTTCCCAGGTGAACGGAAAAAAATTGGCCCGTGTCGGTTGCAAATACGAATCCATTTTATCAAGAGCGCCGGGCCAGGAAAAAAGCCAGAGGTGGAGTTATATGTGTGCTGAACAAGACAGCAGTCGGCTAATGATGTTTTTGTTTCCTGGCAGGCAAATGCCTGCGTGACCCGATTGCTAGCTTCCGGGAAAAAGGAAACGGACGAACGAACGAATTCCCTGATCGGCACGCGTAAGAAATTGCACGCTCACGGGCGGCTGAGGTAAACAAATCGCGCTCCGATAATAAATAGGAACAGATTTTCTTTATCTGCGGCTGCGGCCGTGGTTTTTGTTTGTCGGAGCCGGAACGCACGCGCGCGTATGTGTGTGTGCGACCATACATAGCGTGGTGTTTGTGTGAGCGAAAGAAACGGCTGAGAGAACCAAAACAAGGCGAAACGAGATAAGAGCGGAGGAAAAGAAAGAGGCGAAGAAGGAGTTGGCGGCAAGCAGGAGGAACCGAATTTTTCAACTGCCAAACAAGGGAGGAAATCAATAAGGAAAGGGCCCCCAGCGCTGGCAAAGAGTTTATATATTAGCGCGCGAGTTATTCCATTTACACTTTTATTGGCCGCACTCGAGCGGGCGAGAGCGAACGTTTTTCTCGGCTCCACATCAATTATTTATTTCGCGGCAGGCTGCTGCTCCTGCTGCTGGTAAATAATTATTTTACATAGACTGCTCCGCTTTATCACCGGCAGAGGAAGAAAAACGAGAAGGAGTTCTTATTTGATTCGTACGTTCGTTCCTTCGCATACTTATCCCTTTTTTCCACTCGGCGCTGAGGAGCGACACGAGGAAAGGAGGGATTTATCAGAAAGCCATTTCCATGCCATTGAATTCAAACAAAAATAATTTATTTTGCTATCCTATTTGTTCTTTGAAAGAAGCGCGCCGTCGTTGCTGCTATTTTATTAAATAACTCGGAGCGATTCAAAGAATAAAGGGCGCAGAGAGGAAAAAAGATGACAAGACTGCTGCTTTCTTCTGTCCTCCTTGATGTCAAAAGAAAATGACTCGCGAATATCAGCAACGGGAGGGGGGTACGGCAGGAGGTTCAGAAAGCCATCGAAGTGAGCGAGACGAAATAGTTCATTGCGAAAATGCGTGCGAATTTCACCACGCACCTCTATTTAACTTTGCTACGCGTTTTGACCTCGCTTGAACCGGCTTTTCGCGTTTTGGGGGTGAGCCATCGTTAGACGATTCGCGGAATTCGCAGGTAGTTGCCATGGGGATCGGGCTTCTTTGCGTCTGGATAATTACCGTCAACAAGGAAAGAATTTAAAGCGGAGCAGCGAGTTGCAATTGAAATTTCAGCCAATGGGACGGCTCAGTTTACGCTGAAATGGTTTAGATTTTCCCACTTAAAGCCAGATTTGGTGGATTGGAAGACGAAAATACGAATTTCTGTAAGGAACCGTGCGTTTTTTTTTTATTATATTCGATTTTCAGCCAGCTATATTTATTTCCTCTTGATAAATCCTATTTTTACTGATTCTCACTATCAGGAATGAATCAGGTACAAGTGGTTTGCTCGCAGTAGAAGCACTCTCGTAGTTTGCCGGCCGGCGAATAATAATTATCGCCTGCAATCACGACTAATCAGCATGTTGTCGAGTGACTAGCACAAGCAGCTTTAGCCTGAACTAGCCGGCAGCCAGGCGATCGTGTGTATTAAGAGCCGAGCATCTGGTAATAGGAAACCTTTGGGTCAGCAAATCACGTTCGGCGTTTGCAAATGCGCCGCCAGCCGGCTCTCGGTTTGTTTTATGGTTTTAATTAGGCCTCAATACTCTCGTGTTTCCAGCTGGCCCGAGGCTACTCATTTATCGAGCCGGCTAAAATTGCAAAAGGCCGGGCTGCCAAGCGAATTCGGCCCGAGTTTGCACAAAAGCACGGTGGTTTGGCCAAAACTTCTCCTACAGGCGCGAGGCGGAAACAAATATCTGCAAGTGAAGGCGGGAACATCAACACACATTACTAATTAGGCATTCCATGTGCTCATAATTGGATAAATAGCGTTCAATGGGAAATTGCTTCTGGATTGGTGCTGCAATGCGGAAAAGCAGGTGCTCTTATTGTGGAATCAGCTCTCATCACACAATACAGTTGTTCATCTCTTTGTGGTAAACATTGCCATTATGGGTTTAGATTCCAGCTTAACACGCACTGGCAATGCTGAAGTGTCATTCAAATTATTTATTAAATGAGATTTAGCTTGAGGGCTCAGCCATATAATTTTTGCCAGCGGCTGGCGCAGCTGCAAAATTTTAAAAGGGAAGTTATAGCGGCTCGCAGGGCTGGAGACCAATTTTTCTCTCTGAAAATTTTCGATTTTTACGCCTTTTTGGCCGGTGGCTGGCGTAACTTAGCCAAATTCATGGCGGCTGACCACGTGACCCAAAATTTGCCGGCTGGCTGATACCTCTAAATTTTAGCTCATTCAAAAGGTAATTTGTTCGTGTTTTTAATTTAATTTCAATTTAACATGTATTAATAATTTTGTGGTCGGTTCTGTAGGACAACTATTCCCCATAGATAGATTGCCGCATGTCCAGAAAAAATACCAAATGCAAATTAAACAATTCAAAAGAGGGGAAATATCATTTTTGTTATATTTTTTTTTCAATAAAAACCGAAGTGTGCAACTGTTTGCAATAAGTGATTTAATATTTTGTTTGCTACTCAACTTGATTAACTCGATTCCATCGCCAAAACCCCTCATCAACCTCTTAAAAATTTAACGAAAATCATCGCAAAGCACCTCTTTTAGTAGCGAATGCTCTAACAATGAGTGATTGCGTGATCAACAGTGAAAGCCGATTGAAAGCTATAAAATTATCGCATCAAGAGACAGGAAGATTTAAGTTCCGATTGCCGAACACAATACAAAAAAAGCAGCGTGCCGTTGGCGGCGGATGAGATACAGCACTATGAAATAATTCGAGCAGACGGCGCCGATCAAGCGCGCGAGATAATTCACAAGACTGTTGCTCTTTCGCCGCGGCCAGGGGCGGATCGGGGGTTGGCGGCCTTGTCCCACGCGAGGCAGCGCGCGTGTGGTGCTCGCTCGGGGCCAAAGGTCGTGCGCGCGTCGAATTAATTATCGCGCTCGCGCGCCTGCCAGATTATCTCGTCGCCGCCGCCGCCGTATTGCCGGTGTGTGTGTGTGTGTGTGTGTGTGTATTGTACATATAATTGTGGCGAGGTTGATTTTGCGGATTTGTTAATTAGCTGCGAGCGCCCTCGTCGCGGAACAATGCCGAGCGGAGAAAGAGCGGATTACAATAGTCGATGATAACAATGCGCGCGGCAGCGAGATAAGGCAAGATGATATTGCCATATCTCCGCAGCGGCGCGCACTCGACGAACAAAGGACCCACATGCGAATTCCGCGTGTAGGTGTGTGTGTGTATGTGTGTGTGTGTCAGTCGCGCGCGCTCGCGTTTAATAGCTGCAATACAAATGCCGCTTTTGTACACCCGAGAGAGAGGGAGAGAGAGAGAGAGAGAGAGAGAGAGAGACAGAGAGACAGAGCGCAGGTATATATATATATTTAAACGCCACACCCGAGGTTTTGTTTGCTCCTCGGAAGATGCGTATCACGACTCCGATAACTGCTGCTGCTGTTGAGAGGGCTTTGCTCGCCGACAGGTTTCTTCTTGTTTAGAGCACTTCTTTGTTTTTGTGAAATATGACGGACACTTTTCCGGATTTCATCTCTGCAAAACTAATTTCCAACACAAAAGAGGAAGGGCACGCCAACTCGCAGATTTTTATATTGTATTGCAGCAGACCCTTTTAGTCTGGATTTCTTTTATCCCTCATCGTTTCTAAAAATAAATTTCTGTACCAATTAAACGACCAATAAATTTAACGTTATATTCTCTCTTCCTCTTTAAAATCCAAACACAGCCATTTGAGAGCCGAGCTTGCTTTTTGTCAACAAAAAGTGCGGAGTAAAATTCCGTTTTCAATAAATATCAATTGATCAGCACACTTGGCACTTGGTGTATTGTAAAAGCTGCTGAAACAAACGGCTTTGGTGCGCGAGGAATAATGAGAGCGTGCTCCAATAATTGCGTCGCAAATTGGCCCCGGCGCGATTGCAGCTCTGGCTTATTCGGCGCCGCACGGCTGTTTCGTTTTGTTATTCGTCCCTCTCTGCAGAGCGGCAAAAAGCAGCGGTGCAAACAAACGACCTGGAAAAGTCGGGTGGGTGACCCCTCTCTTTCTCTCTCTTCCCATTCCGCCCATCGAAACTTTTTGCCCGAAAGCTCCAATTGGCGCGCAACTTTAAATATTGCCTTTTCCTCTCGTGCTGCTTGCTCATTAAATCTAATGACAAATGTTCCTTCACTACTGCTGCTGCTGCTGCTGCATGGAACAAAAAGAATATTTAGATAGCATCATTGTAGTGCTCCGCCGTCGTTGCTCTCCCTTTAATTAAAGGCAAAGCCGTGTGCTGCTGCACCGAGTCCTCTCTTTTCCGCCGCGCCTCCTCCTTTTTTGCTAATTCACCTCTGCGTAACGGCGTCCAATTCACTTTTACAGCCGCGAAATCAAACTAAATAAAGCTGCAGCTCGAGGGTGAATTTAGCGGGCAAATGTTATTCGAGAACGCATCTACTATCGTAAATACAAGTGCCTGGCGGCGGGCTAGCAGACCCGTTTTCGGCCAACTGGCTGATAAAAAATAACTGCCCGTTCCATGTAGAATCGGGGGCCAATAATTTGATCGGCTCAACGTATGCGGTGTCTGCGGCTGGCCAAAAATAACACCAAACGTCCATTTCGGCTCAAATTTTACGGCCTAGTTTAAAACGATGGCGAAAATTTCGAGGATTGGATAGCTTTTTTCTGTCTGGGTTTGAAATGGAATAACGTTGTTATATTTTACGGATAGAATTTAAAAGAATATGAACACGTTGCGTCACTCCCGCGAGAACTTTTGGCCACAGTAAAGCAAATTAAAGGTTTATTCCAAGTCATCAATGTTTTTGTGCAGTTTGGCGCAAAACTGCTGAACTTTGGACAAATGACCCGACGCTGCTTGTTCGCAAGTAAAGTATAGCTGCTTCCTCTTTACAAAACCATTTGGCATTCCGACGCGTCTCCTTATTCTTATGCGCAATTCCAGCTCGTTGAGAGGAAATCTTGGTGCGTCCCGTTTCATTATTCACCGCCGGGGCAAATTGTTTCATTCGTGCGTCTGCGATCCGAGTGCAGGGCCATTAAAATATATTTGCGTTCGCGTATCACTCCGGCGGATAGCGCAGTTTGTGTGTTTGCTCGCGGAAATGTATTGGATGGTGCACCAAAGCGATAGCAAATAGATATCCATCGCACACAACATCACGAGCGACGACGAGTAGTTTCGCCAGTAAGGAAAAGTTGCGACGATGCAGTCTTTTTATCAAATAAAAGCATCCGAGAGAGAGAGAGAGAGAGAGAGAGAGAGAGAGAGAGAGAGAGAGAGAGAGAGAGAGAGGCATGGCGCAGCATCAAAAAGGAGCCAGCCGGCCAACCCTTTTATTTTTATTATTGCCGCGCGGCGCTCGAGTGGCGGAAGGGCAGGCAGGAAATGCATCTCTCTCTCCGCAGCTCTCTCCGCCCGCCGCTGCTGATGCTCCGACTCAACCAACGTCCTTATCGCCGGCCCGACACATGTAAAAGCCAAAGATTTTTCTCTATTACCGCCCTCTGGACAGACACTGCGGCGCGCAAAATTATCTCGGCAATTTTCAAGGGAAAAGTTTCCGATTGCTTATAATAAATACGGTACAAAATGCTCATATCATAAATTTTGCTGCAGTGGATGTTTTCATACTAAATAATCTGAGCTGGGTCGTATTTGATCTATGCACTCCATCGTCTAGAATAATTCAGAGGGAACGTTTTTAGAAGACACAACAACCTGGTTATCCGTCAAATCGAATAAATTTTAAAAGAAAAATGAAAATCAATCTTCATTCTAGATTGTTGTATTCTGAACAAAATGTTAATCTTAAAATGAAGAAAACTCCTGTTGCTCACTAATTTTCAAGTCGTTTTCCCTCTCGTCAATCCTTTTTATCCAAAACCACTTTCTTCGGCACTTTACTGACTTTTAATATATACTCTAGTGAGTGGAAAACGCAGACAGGACGTTTTATCGTGCCATTGGAGCGTGCAAAGCCATACATATTGTGTGTCGCAAACAAACAAAACGAGCGAAATCTTTGAACTCGTCGCTCTCGATCGAGTCTTATTTCCTTTTTCTGCAGCGCACGTCGTTCCCGTTCTCCGGGGCTCTTTCCTTCCACCGGTGAAATTGAATCAGCTAGCTGATGCTGAAATTGGATTTAAATATTATAAAGTTTAACAAGAGCACTCGACTCGTCTGCAGATTACGGGCCGGATCGAGAACAAACGCTGCTGCTGCATATGTATCTCGAGAGCGAGAGAGAGCACTCACCGCCTAATGTAATGCACATACACGGCGAAGAAAGAAGATCAAATTATGAACCGGAGAATGAGATTCCGGCGAGCAATTCCAGCTCGCGGTTTTGTTGTTTCCCTGCCGAGCATTGTGCCTGCGTGCCGCCGCCACGAGACGAAATATGGACCGAGGTATTGTTTTAACAAGGTTTAAACTTTAAGCTCCGTTTATTAATGCACTTAAAGTTGCTCGAGTTAACATCGTCAAGCAGAAAAGGCGGGCGGAGCGAGCGAGCGGGCGAGAGAGGGATGCTCAGGATAAAGTGTACGTACACATAAAAGTCGGAAAAAGCAGCAGTAGCGCAACTTTCCGCCTAAAAAGCAGCCACCTTATTCAAACTCGAGGCCAAACATTATTTTACGCTGCTTTTTATTCATTTCGCATAGCAAAGTTGGCAGCAGGTAGATGGAATTCCCAAAATAAATATGACTTTTGATTTTTGTAGCGAAACCCGCAACTTTTTCGTCTTGTTTATATTTACTTTTGAATAAATGCTTACGGGAGCGAGCAATTTGCCGTTGGTAAAATTAACTAAAAACGCTTAACAGTCGGAAATCCGTATTAATCAACTCATTTTTTTTGCCACCATGGAGTTTTTTTTGGTCGAAAATTTCGGAATGCAGCTTTGCCTTTAGTTCCCCGTCCCTCTCCTCGCTCGGGTTTCTTCTGGAACGAGAAACTTTGGACCCTGCCACCCACAATTAGGAAATGGTCTACGCCTAATTAATTAGCTCTGCTGCAGGGGTTGCGGACGGACGTGCAAACCGAGAAAAGAGCCGAGCTGCGTGTTTTGCGCTTTATCTCGGTCGGCGAGCGTAAGCTATTTGCCAGAACTTCATTCATTTGGCCAGCAGCGCGGAGGATTGCCAAATCGCGATAAGATCGGCGACGCAGCCTCCGACCGCCAACCGACATGCTGCAACAATTCACCCGACAGTCTGCGCACAAATTTTTGACGAAAATATGAGACAGAGAGAGAAAGAGAGAACACGCGCAATTACAAAAAAAAAAAACGTCAGAGCGAAAGGCGCAAAGTGGCGAATTTTCTTCCTTGGCATGAAGAGGGGAAAGAAAATTGGGCTTCTGTTGGCATCCGTAGACGAGACGCTAAAAATAGCACAAATTGCTGTTTGTGCGCGGCAGCCTTCGCTTATAAATTTTCATCAAATTCTGCTGAATAGGTTTTTAATCTACTGTGTCCTCTAAAGAAGACGCGAGCAAAATGGCTATCCTCCGTACCATTTGGTGTTGTTTATTGCACGAAACGCAAGCTCGGATTTGGTCGTGGCGGTCGTAAAAGAATTCAGGTAGCCTCACGAGCGAAATTGCTGAAATGCTCCTATAAACAAATTTTCACCTGGAAGAGAGATGTGCTGCACGCGTGGACACGAACCTTGCCCCTGCTAAACCGACGCATGTTCAAGTTTTTTGCTGCTGCTTTTTGGCAGCAGAAATAAAAAGGTGGAAGAACGTGGAAAAACGCAATTTGCGAGCCGACCGCGCGACGCCGGGGGAACTAATGTGCGGGCTGGATGAAAATTTTTTGTCGCCTCGCAAAGCAGCAAAGCAGCGGCCGACGAGAGTGCTTAGGTAAGAACTTGGCTGGTGTGATGTGTGCTTGACCAAAAGCAAGCCGGCATGCCGCATCACCTGGCTAGCTGCGTTGCGGAATTTTCATTAGAGCGAATTTTTCGCCGCCCACCCAGCTGGGAAACTCAGGGGAATGGAACCAGGAGCAGAATCGATCGCGAATTCGGACCGAAAATAATCGGACAGAGTGACCTCAGACCCGCTTCCATCGTCAATATACTTCTGGGAACGTGAGCAAATAGTGCTTTTTTTGGTCACGTCCATTTGTGCGAAAAGATATAAAATGAAACGGAATTTAGGGAGGTAGAAAAAATAGCTAGAGTGTCGTTGGCAGAAAAATTTCCCTTCAAATTAATTCAACATACGATTTAAATAAATAAATGGTTTTATCTCGACAGTTGTTTTAAGCTGATCACGTAAAATAACAAGATTCCATTTATTCAATTCGTATTGCATTTTTCTAGATGCTTCATGCGGGCGCAGTTACCCTTACACTTTTTATTAAGTACACATTTTGGTTATTTTCAAGTGGCGGCATAGTCCAACTATAAGTTGCCCTCAAAATGTTTATTTCTGGCGGAGCGTCAAGCGCGCAAAAGATCCATTTGCGGGGCGCTCGCCCCTCGGCAGCACTTAGAACTATCGCGGAGCGACGGCGATAAAGAAAAAGTGAGCGGCTCTCAGCTTAAGAGGCTAATAAGAAATATTTCCAGCAGCACTCTTTCAGCATTGCCTGGAGAGAGACGACGGCGAAGCGGCACGCGCGTAATCAGTCAAATAGAGCGTTTTTAATGGCCCGCCGGCATAAGCACGCGGTCCAAAATAATGACCATTTTCATTCTATTGAGGGCAAAGAAAGAGAGAGAAGGGCGAAATTAATTTTTGCTCCCTTTTGATGTTGGCTTCTTGGTTTGCCAAATTTAATTTGATGCGGGTTGCGCTGCTCTTTCGATTCTTTTGTGGCGGAATGCAGCCGCAACGAGACGACTTAAATGATATTAAGGTGCTTCTGTCGGTTTTTTTTTGCAATCGGGCATGCTGGGATGACTGCTGCGACGACCGCCTCGTAAAGATTTATGTACATGCGCGTCGGGCATAAATGCAAATGAAGTCGAAATGAGCTGCTGCTTTTGATAGGTTTCTGCCGAGAGTCATATCTGCATGCAAGCGCGCGCACAAGCGGGCGACGCGGTTAATTTTTTGCCAAAGCTATCGACTGCTGAAATTGAATTTTCAGCCGGAATGGCAATTTTACGGCCGTGAAAATGCGAAAAGTTAATTAAAAGAGCGGCTGTTTACCGACGGCGAATCATTCTGCTGCTCCCTGCTCTACACCCTTTGTCATTCCGCTCTATATATGAGGGAGACTCTTCACTATGACGTATATTATAGTGTCAATAAAATTTAATTGGGCATAAAATTATTGCACGCTGGAATCGCACTTTTTTAATTAAAAGATACCTCGGTTAGCAGCTGATCCTTAATTAAAAAAGATGGTACTGGAAGTTTATTTAATTTAATCAGCAGTAAACAGTTTCATCAACTCGTGCTAAATTATAAGATTTCCTTGAAACTGTATAGCATCATGAAGATGCGAGATAATTAAACAAAATCATTTACGATGGTTAAGTTTTGATTATATTTTCCGGCGCTTTTCTAGGATTTCCGCGCCTGAGAGAAATTAATGCTGATGGCTGGTGTCACATCATATCTGCGGTCAGGCACGGCATAAATCCAAATCGAGCCTTTCCACGTCGTTTTGACGGCGCGAAACCGCTTTATTAAAACATTTTTCCTCGAAAAGCTGCCAGCACCGGACACGTGCGATTAATCAGGATCAGGAGCGGCGTTCTTTCTCGCAGGTCAACTCGGCTGGCGTCGAGGGCAAAGTTTGAAAAATCGGCGCCTGGAAATAATTTGGTCGGCGTGCGAGTGAAAGAGCCATCAAGCGAGTTATCGCGCCGGACGGCTGAAAAATCTGCGAATAAATGCTGGCGGCCGAGAGTGGCGCTCTGCATAAAGAGAAAAATTGGGCCCATCAATAAAAGCAGGCCGGTGGGCATCCCGTCGCAGCGAGAAGAGGGTCATTCCGCCGCCATATTTCTGCCTTCGCCTCCGACGACACCGGCCGCGTCGCGCGATTGATGCACTGCCCGGTTTTATTGGGCGCGACACCCCCTCGTTGTTTGCTGCCAGGTGGGCGAAGATTGCATTTCGCAGCTCGTCCGCTCCGCACGAGCCGCTGGGGCGGCGCGCACAAGTCGGCGCCGCCAGCCCGGCGCCACCTCCAGAGGGCTCTCACTCGCCCCGCTGACGACGATGACGTTTTTTTGCTAATTCTTCGCACACGGCGACGGACTAACTAAGAATGCTGTTGCTTTCTTTCAGCCTGACAGAGGTGGCGAGATTTGGCAGGAAAGAATTTTCCAAAGCTGCTTAGCGAAGGTTGCGCTTTTTCTCGGCCGCGAAAGCCGCTTAACCGGAGGTTTCATAAATACTTGATTGCTTGAGCACTGCTTTTGCCGCTTTTTGGTCGACAACTTGCGTCGACTTAATATTACAGGCCTAGAATTTACACAGATGTTGATACCTAGAACTTCTTAAAAGGAAAGTAGTGTCAACATCTGAAATTCCAACAGATGGGCGCCCTCAATTCGTAGAATTCGTAGTCAGTTTAAATATTTTGTTAAGCTCCTGACGTCCTGCACACAGGATTAGAAGTATTTTTAAATTTCTACTGTGCGCAAAAACACCTGTAACAAAATGTAATATTTTTTTAATAAAATTTTTGGCTAGTTTATGATTTTTGCAAAGATTGCTGCTCGTTCGTTCTCATTTCCTTCGCTTGTATTTTAATAATACAATTTATAATTACTAAGAGAAGATGAATTCTATGTTAAATAAAATCGGAAAATTCATTTGAATCAAAAACTCGATTAAATTCCCATCCTCTCCAGATTTCAATCAGTACACAATTCAGCTTTGAAGCAGGACGCAATTACGAATCAATTTTAAACGCAATGCCGTGCGGAAAGCGTGCCTGCTCCATTCTGAGTCTGGTAAAGTCGTTAACCCTGGCAAAAGTCGATTTCCGCACCGAACAGCAGGACATTGTTCACTTTCTTTTTACGAACAGGTTGACGTGTGCGCTAATATGCGCAGAGTCGATAAATAAGTCGGCAGCCGTACGTAAGCATGTGTGTGTTCAGCGTATTTGCGAGCCACTCAGGAGCAGGCGTTCTGAAGGGGTGTGCAACGTCCGTCGGTTCGTATTTTAATGATTGCACGCGCGGCTTATTGCCTACTCGCGGCGAATGAACAATGGCGCCGCGTGCACGGACGGTACATAAGTAATGTCGTCACGTTTGCAGGGGAACACTCCTGAGAGGCTTTGAAAGCAATACTCAAAGCCGCTGCAGAGAAAATCCACCCCTAGCTGGTGCACAAAAACCGGCGCCGAAGGATTTGAGGCCAATAATTTTTGCCCCGGGCGCGAACCAACGCATCAATCACTTAACTTTTGATCACCGCCCGCCACCGCTTCTGATGACTTTTCAAATACTTTAATCGCGTCACCTAAGCACGCCGGCGTGCCATTTCATATCCAGCCGCGTGCATGCAGTGTGCGTTGGTGGAAAGGGCGCGTTTTCCCGGACCGCTGCTCGCGGATTAATAAACGAACGCGCGCATTCTGTACGCCCGACTAAATGAAATTGTTCTGCTTTGCCATTTGCACAAAAGGGTTGATGGACGCGTGTTGCAATTTTATCACACACTCGCTCAATTATTAACGCCGTCATGCCGGCTACAGGTTTAAACGACCATAAAAATTTCGTCCGTTTTGTCATTCGACAATTTTACAGCAGGTAAATATGAGGTTGAGCACTTCGCCCTCAGCAAAAAGACTGTTTCATTCAGCTGTCGCACAACTATTCCACTCTCGGTTATACGCGCAACAAGTAAAAATAAAGAATAAATTTAGTTAGCGCAGAGTCTGAAAATTAGCTCTGTACAGTTTTAATGAAGAAGATAATAAATAAAATAAAAGATCCACTTGATTTGAAACTTTTCGAGCGTGCAAAGCTGGGCTAATTCTGGTACCTGGCGTACGTGAGCGGCGTAATTGTTTCGCTAGACCCTTTAATAAAACATAAGTGCGAAAACTAAGTCCTTTCTTCTGCGGCAAAAAAGACGCCGGCAGTGCGTCCAGCGGCCCGAGTTGTGCAACCCTTTGAATATTTTAGCCTCGCTGCCGCTGCCCGTGGAGCAAAGAGGCGGTGGTGTAATTTCAGGCGTGCTTTTCACCGCGTAACTTGGCTCTCGCGCCCTGAGTAATAATTCCAGACGACGTGGCGAATGCACTCAAAACCAACGAGTTGTTGCCTCGAGGCGCGCTGCTTTCTTGCCTCTGCTTCTCGGGCAGGTGCATTGTTCTCCCCCAGCGCCTTTGTCAAAAGCAAAAAGCCGAACGCGTCAAGCTGGCTGCCTACCTGCGACGGAGAACATTATTAATTATGATGAGTGACGCGCGTGGCGAGCATTCTTGAATTTATTTTCAGCCACACTTTGCCTCTCGGTCTGGGTGAAACAATGCAGCATAAATTTATTCAACAGAACGAAAATCGGCCGTTTACAGCGGAATCCCGGCGAATTATCAGCGAATAAAGCATTTTCGCAGTGAACGGGTAAAATTTTCCACACCCCTGCCGACAGCATTTTTGTGCCAATTTTAAAATGCTCATGCCCACTGGCCAGTGAAATTTACCGAGCGCATAAACAAAAAGAATTTTCCTCCCGGACGTGTTGCCGCCGACCAATATTTCAATTCGTGTGTTCTGTGTGTGTGTGTGTGTGTGCATAGCACACCCTGCGGAGCGTTTCTGCGCACTTGATTGAACAACAAAGCTAATTACGCGGCGGCGATTATAGGCGTACGTACGGTGGGACGCGCGCAATAACGCCGATCGCAGATCAATAGTGCTCCCTTGGCCAGCCGTGGCGCCACCTGAAAACAAAATCATGTGCCTCTCGCAAAAATATTCATACGCAGCGCGTGGCTAGCGTACTCTCTCTCTCTTTCAATTAAGGCTTCATCAAGGTACCGAGCGCTTTTAATTAAAATCATCGAGCCAAGCAAGGAGTTTTAATGAGCTCCAGCACGCTGCTGACTGGTAATTCTGACTCACTCTTGATGTTGGTCCATTATTTCGCTATTTTGCCTCTTCTCGATTGTTCAGCAATCGCCAACAGCGCACCCCTTTGTTTAGTGCGTTTGAAAAGGAGATTTTTAGAATGTTGGGAGCTTTAGTCGACAATTGATTAAAGTAACGTGGTTTATATGGTTTAATTATGAGTATTAGATTTATGCTATTTACAGGACACATTGAAAGTTAACATTTTACATTAAATGTACGCCGGCTGCAGGAAGCTTAGAGTGCTTTATCGATCAGGCATAAAGAGAAAAATGTGATTTCCTTCAGTAGAATACTAATGAGTTGGTGAAGCTCTGTGCATGCTCTCTTGACTCTAGCTTCCTTGTTACGAATAGTTTGAACCAAGTTCAGTTCAGATAATATTCAAAGAAACACTCTATATCTGCGTGAACTTTGGGCACGCTCGATTCAGCCTTGCATAATGAAATATGAATATTCCAGACCTTACCAAAACATCCATCAAGTCCAAACTAGCCTATCAGCAAATGTTTATTCTCCGAGTCAAAGACTGGGTCACTCTGCGGCCGAAATTAGATCTGCGTCGCCAAGGCCGAATCCTACAAAACCCACCCCGGCAGCCCAGCCACCCTTTCACTGGCAAGCCGAGCAAAACGCAAACTCGGTCTGTCACTCTGTGCGCTCTCCAAACAAAGCGAGGAGGCCTCCGCAAACCATTATTTACTGAAATTATTAAGCGGCGGACAGCGGTGCTGCCATAATTGCAGATTTATCAGAAGACAAAGCGGACTGCTTGTTGGCAATGCGGGGGTGAGGGTCGGTCTTATCGGCGGCGGGCGGTGGCGGCGGGCGGTGGCGGCGGCGGCGTGAGTACGCAGCAGCATGCATTTTGCAAAGCCGACTACTCTTTCAATTCGCCATCGGCCGCTGAGCATCGCCCGCTTTCCGAGCGGCCGCATGTTTTATTCATCAAAGGACCGGCCGCTGAGAGCGAGGAGTCGCGTACGCTTACAACAACCGTCGCTTTAATGAATAGAACACGCCAATTACAGCGGGTGCGAATTTCACCACCCGGATCTATTTGCAAGCCGAAAGTAAAACCGAATTTTAATCGCCCCGCCGCAACTCCATGATAAAATGTAACGACTGCCAAAAGTGCGAAGTTCCTGCCGCTCCCATCACTTCCCACGCCATTTTTCCCCATTCCGGAATTCGATTAGTCCATTAATGAGTTTATAAATATTCGAGAGAATCTGGGACACCCCCACACTCCCTATTCATGCATATTTCAGTATGCAGCAGCGGCTGCACTGGAGATTGAATTCCTAAAGCCCAATTTACGATGCGCAGGCTAAATCCAGCGCGAGATTTATGCTTGAGATTACCTAATAAAACTAATTGTCCAACTTTATCTCAACCCTTGCTGGGGTGCAAAAAGCAGCCGCCGATTTTGTTTTTCTGCTTAGACGAAAAGAGAATCGGTCCAGCGCGCACACACAGCGTGTATATGTGAACATTCGGAAAATGCAAATTCCGCCGCGCGCAGGCACGCGTTAAATCGAGAGCACGCGCCTAATCTAGACCATTATCATAATATCGGCCTAATTAATGGCGGCAATTACAGAGCGAGGGCGTGCGCGCGTGGCACGAAATTCATTTACAATGTAAATAGCGGCAGAGCCGAGCAGCTGCCAGCCGCGAAAGCTAACATTAGAGCGCAGAACGCGTTGGTCTAGACGTAGACGGAAAAAGCAGATATCATTGTGTTTGTACTCACCAAGGGCGAGGCCATCCTTGACCCACTGCACCTGGCCGCCGAGGTTGGACACTTGGCACTGGAGAAGCGCCTCGCCGCCCTCGTGGACGCTCACGTTGTTAGGGGAGACGCTGAAGCTCTGCGTCGCCAGGCCGCTGCATCCGCCTGCTGAAACAAAGACGTCGAAATTTAATAATAAATTCAACCGATCGTTAATTGAGTTGAAGAAATAAAATCTGAATTTGATTCATGCGATTGCTTGAGCAATTAGAATCTACTTCGTAAATTGCTTAGAATAGGGAAAATAGGGAACAACAATTTTTCACAAAATGCAGTGCTTGCCATTTTTTCAAAGTTGATTTCTCCGGTTTAGTGTATGTATCTGATGGCGGGATCCTTTCAATAAAAAATATTGAACTACTTTTAAAAATCACATTTTCTCGAGTATTCACATGCTGCATGGACACATTTCATTTTTAATTCAATCCATAAGTTTTATTGTTTGTAAAGGAGTTTGGATTTTCTTAAGTTCTAACCGTTCTAACAAGTATCACTCATTAAACATTTGGCCACTGAATGTGCATTTTTGTAGTTAGAAATGTTTTAAGAGTGAATAATGAAGGAAGAATAAGTATAAATCCATAGCAAAACACTCCCGACCGTAGTGGTTTGTTCCTGTTTCATAAAAATTTGAACTCGTTAAACGAGCTACTTAAAGTAAAAAGCGAAGCAACACATGAGGTGGAATTGAAAAGTAAGCACCCCGTTTCCCCAGAATTGTATATGGAGGTAAGTGAAATTTGCCAGAATCTAATTTTTGCATCTCCGTTGTTCACGTTGGCTCAATCCCAGCACTCGCTCGCTGGCTCCAAAGAGGCAAACACGCTTGCATCTTTTCGCTTTACTTCACTTTTTGTGCTTTGTTTTCACAGGCATTCCAGGGCAAACTGTCGGGAAAGAATTCGACAGGGAGATAAAAAGTTTGATCCCTATCCTCAGAGCGGCAACAAAACACATGCTGGCTGACAAGAAAAGTGATTTGGCCGGGCCGAACTAATTGGATTTCTGGACTTCGCAGATTCACAAAAGAGAAATATTTGGCCGCAAATCTGACTAGCTCTCGCAGCCACCGAAGGCGAAAAAATCAACAGCTCTGCGCGTCGAGCGAGGATTAAATTTCACAGAGGACAAACGCGTGGCGCGTTTGGCTTTCCAATTCCGCGACCGACAATTGCTCGAAGCAAAAGCAATTACACGGAGAGCGTGTTCAAGCTCCTTTGTATCTGTGCGGGCAAATTAATATCATCTCCAGGTGTAGCGAAACGTTATGCGAGCCGTGTAAAACTTTTTGCTGTTTCATTTGCATCGGTAACAAGAGTTGTGATTACTTGGGAAGAAAGTGAGGGAGTGGTGCGCGCGTGGCTAATTGAATTATTCAAAATGCGTTGTAATAAAATGTGCGGAGAACATTTAGCAAAAGTTTATTCGCGAACGACGACAACGCGAGCGGAATCGCTTATTACGTATTGGGTTTTGGGAGAAGAGAAAACGTTTTTATTGCGCAGTTGTCAATAATGGCAATTGAGTGGAAATCGGTTTAATCTGGAATTGATTTCTATTCAGCAAACTTCAGGCTTTGATTGGAGTTTTTCGATTAAAAATAAAGTGTTTTTATTTGTCTTTCGAATGTAAATTTATTTTAATTCCTAGAAGTCTCAGCCACGAGGTTTAGGGCGACGGCTGGCGGGACCAGCTTAGCTGATTTTTTTGCCCAGCGGCGGCGGCTTGTGGCTGGCGCGGCTGAAAATATTTTATACGTGAAGTTTGATGGTGCTTAACAGTCCGAAGGGACGGAAAACAATATTTTCTCCTGCTCTTTTTAAATTTTTACCCTTTTTCACCTCTACGTTTCCTCGATTTTTTCAATTCAATAATTGTTTCTGTGCTATTTCGCATATAAATTTAAATAAAAAATGTGAACATCTCGCAGATAATTTTGTAGTTGTTTTATGATACTTGATAAGCTCGGATAGCAATGTTAATTATGATATTCGTAGACAATGCAACGGTGCTGTCGGAAATCCTTGTACACGTGTCGGTCGAGTGCCTAATTTTCCTTCCGCAGCGGCAGGAAGGCCCCCGTTTCGTAACAGTCAACTCCATCATTACTTTTAATAACGCCGGAGCAAATAACAGATTTCTCATTAGGACGAGCGTCTTAATTAGGCCCGCTCGCTCGTGGATGGATGATTAAGGGTGGCCGGGCATTGTTCCCTGCAGTCTGGAGCGTTCTGTGTTGTTTGCATCGCGCGCCGCGAGGTGACTAGTTGGCTAGGGCTGCTGAAACACCGTGTTTGCGGGGCTTGTCATCGGAAACTGTTACTTCCAGATGACGAGAGCGAGCTCCAACAACGCCGACTTTTGTTTCTGTGTGTTTGATATTTTTAATTAACTCACTCTCGGCTGGCGAGAAATCGATTATTGTGTCAAGGAGCAAGCGGAACACACCAAGGGAGAAAGAGAACGAGCAAACTCTTAATTAACCGGCTGGAGAAAGAGGAAAATGAAATGTGTCGCGGCAGGCGCGTGCATGCAGCGAAAGTGGGATTCCGATGGCGAGTTGAATGAGGCCGTAACGAATTCCATCTTTTCCCGTTTTCCCCCAGCAGCCGCAGGTTTTTGCCAAAGTAGTATCACCACGGCTCTCGGATGTGGCGGCGGAGGAAAGTCATTTCTATAACCAAACTTGATGATGCCACATCCATTATCGGGCGTCGGGCAACAGGAGCCTTTTTGTGGCAAAACGGCGAAACAGAGGAAAAAGCTCAATCACGATTTCGCCGAACGCACAATGGCAGCGCGCAGCTCATATTTCTGCTCCATCTGCCGCGGTGAAAAATGAAGCGATTGTGGTGCCGACTAATGTCCACGACCCTAATGGAATGATATTGAATAAAGATGAATGGGAGAACAAAACTGGCTGTTTTGGTTGGCCGCTCGCTCTTTCTTCTTTTGCTGCGGGAGTGAGGGCGAGAGCGGCCGTTTTTATTCTTGGGCTTTATTTATTCGACGGGCCAAACGAACGAACGAACGGACCTGCTTGCTTGCTTGGCTGGCTGGTTGGCGAACCAAAAGCAAGCAACCAACTTATTCTATTTGCACTTCTATTCAAATAGCAATCATAAAAGGGTCCAGAATAAATTCGCGCATAGGGAGAGCAGGCGACTGATGTCTGCCGCCGCCGCCATTGTGTATGTGTGTGTGCTCGCCGCACCGACGACGACGACTGCTTTTCCATTTCCCGCCGCCGCGAACAAGGTGGCTTTACATATGCACGCCGAAAATGCTAATATTAGCCGGCCGGCCCTCTTTTAATACGCCACCACCGCCCCTATTTGGTCGGAAAAGCTTTTTTCGAGTGCCTGCCGACGATCAACTTCACACACTGGCACAAATGGGATGGCCATCTTTGCCGCGAATTTCACTCCATCAACAGTAGTGACGAGCGAGGTTTTGTGCTCCCGGACGACGAAAAATAGGATGCTTTTAGCGTCGCTCTTTCAGTAACGCACCGTTTGAAAAAATATTTGAAGCGCAGACTTTCCAGGTGGGTTTTAATTTTAGGATTTATAAGAACGATGTTTGATGGGAATAGCAATTAATTGAAGTTTTGGAGACAAATCCCTGTTCAATGTGCCTTTTCATAAAACTGGTGCTAAAGGCGAGTAAACTTTGCTAATGAAACTTTCTCATTTACTTATTCCTATATGGTTCGTGAGCGTAACTGAAATTGCAGAAAGTTTGTTTACCCAAAGGGAATCTGCTCAGTAATTGAAAATACCAGAAAAGCAACTTGACTTAAACGAAGAAATTATCTCCAGTTTCAATTTTCTAGCTCACATCATTGGCATTATTATCTGAAACTTCACGAATTGCAAATTTCGAGGCACTGCTGCTGCCTCGGATTTATCAGGCATTATTTCCGCCTGCTCGCTCGAATCCACGAATTTCCGTCTCGCACGGCAAACCTACCCCTTTACGCGGGGCAACTGAGCGTTCAAGACGTGTATTGTACGGCACAAATTTTAATTTCCTGCCTAATCTGGCTGCTCAGCGGCGGCGAGCTGCATCTCTCCAGTACACATTCCTGCTTTCCAGGACACGCACGCATTTCTCCGCGAATAAATTAACAGGCTGGCGAGGGGAGAGAGAAGAGAGTACGAGAGCACAGTGGTCCCTTTGATGGAGCAATCCTTTGAATGCTCTCTCGGCGCTTTGAGGTTTCACAAGTGGGTTTTAGATTCGGAAAGAAATTGAATTTGCGACACCGTAATGGTCAATGCGCTTTAGCACCTCCGCGTTTTCCGACCGTGAACAACCCCCCTCCCGACCCCCGGCCGCCACACCAAGGGCCTGGAACAAGAAATGCCAAGGAGCCGACGAGAATATCTGATTAGCTTTCAAAGAAAAGTGGTGAGCGCGCCAGAGAAAAAGCGGCACTTTTCGCTGTATTAATATTCTCTTGTCGCTCGCCAAGTGGCCAAAAAACTCGAAAATCCAACTTCTTCAATTAAGTAAAATTTGTCCGTGTTGCACTGGATTAATAAATTTATTTTACAAAAGACCAGTATCAGACAAATAAACCTATACACAGACTAAAAGGGGTTGATTAATCCATTTCTAAGCACGCAGTCTAAAAGCCTATGTGGTAGAAATGCTCATAATTATAGCTCTGATCCAGTTAGTGAGGGAAAATATTGTCCTTTGAAATATTGACAAATCCAGACAGATTCAAAAGAACGAAAACAAAAGAAGGTACAAAAAGCATTTAGATCAGCAGAGCATTTACTATTCAGCTTTAGCAATAATCCACGTTTACATATAATTTCCATCTGTTGCCATAGCGAAGCAGATTAGTTAACGCAAATTGCAGCAGTATGACTACGGTTGATTAAGAGTCTCTTGTGTAATTCTACAGAGCTGCCGTTGCGAGGGAAAAAATCACGAGTTGTGCAAGCTAAATCCGCTGAATGCTTCGTTTTAGTTCGCAAGACGCGAGAATATTAACTCAGGCAGCGGAAAATAAATACGGCGGTGCTGAGCAAACAAACAAGCAAACAAACAAATACCTCATTTTTTTAATTGGAGCTCGCTTGCTCAAAGGAGATAAGTTGCGCTTTTACGACTGCACGTGCATGCTGAAATTTATGTTTGGCGAAACAACGTTTTCCTTCGCTTGCTCGCTTCATTATTGCTATCCCGCCGCCGCCGCCGTCGCCGCCACCACCAGCACGGAGCGAAATACATATAATTTAAAAGGGAGACGAGTGAATGTGCTTGCGTATGCGACCAAGGCGACATGGACAAAAAGGGATGGGACAAATAGGTGGTTGGTTTTGTTTTTTGAGGGCAAATATTACATTGCACGGACACAAAAAGTAAAACTCACAAACCAAGTCATGGTGTTATGCAAATATTTTGAATTAAAACTTTTAGTTAAAAAGTTAAAGCTAGCAATTTATAATTTGAATAATGTATTTTAAAAAAAATGTATCACTTTTCGTGAATCTTCAGGCAACTTTTTGGTGTTATTACCAAACAAAAACTAACTTTACGTTTTCTTTAAGTTTGTCTTTCTCCGTTTTGCTAATTGCAAATTTAGCAGAATACATGAAATTTCGCATAATGAGAATAAGGTCGGAACACAGACTCCATTTTCCTCATTTTTCACCGACCTCGGCGAGGCTGAAATAATAAAAGCGGCGACACGTTTTCGCAGCAGCGGCGGGGGCGCGCGGATGCGAGCTAATTTGTTCCTCCTCCTGCTCGGTTTGGTTAAATATTGCTGCCTCGAACAAAGTCGGCGGCCGCGTGTTCTGCAGCTCGGATAATAATTTAATAAGAACACACACACACACGTTTGCGCTCTCGTTAATTTCGAGCCGCGTTACCGCATGCTGTTGCTGCTCCCGTGCATATCAGGAAAGAATAATTAAAACTCAGTAACCAAGCTCATCATCGGTGGTAAAGCCGAGACGCAGCTCAGGCCAGATAATTAGTAAATAATGGGTCGCTGTTGCGACGAACTTTGTTCTGCAAAAACTTCACTTGTTTTTGTGTGGCTTGTCGGTTGTCTAATAAACACAAAAATTTGGGCCGGCGGGAAAGTGCGAATAAAAAGTAAAAAAGAAATTATGGAAAAATACAGTTTTCAATATCGCATGTTCTCAAATCAGAGTGAACGCGGGTGCTCACATGCGCAAGACATAACTTGAAAACTGACGATATGAATACCTGCAGGAAATAAAGATAACGCCTGGCACTAAAACGCCGACTGACAAAACAATAACTTCAATATTATCTCGGGCGAATTTTCCACCTCGCGCACACTAAAGCTTTTTATGTTCAGCGCGTATGATTTTTTGCAGCGCGACACAAAAGTCGGCTCTCGTTTTTTTTTTTTTATTCAGGGAGGGCCCTCGAAACGAAACTTGTCGAGCATGCAGTGCTACATATAATAATAAAAGCGGAGAGGACTCGCTCGTTTGCTCGTTCGGTCGCTGGCGCCGCGTGCAATGTGTCAAGTGCAGGCTGAAATATTAATCGAGTGCGCCTGAATTTTAAGTCGGGCTCGCCGCCACGCTGTCAAAGGGTGGGTGCGCTGCGGCTTATTAGCGCGCAAAAATTCCGCTTTCTTGCTCGCCCGGCCGTCGACACGCTCGCAAATCGATCCGTGTTTAATAATTTTTTGCAACAAGCGCTGCCGCTCCGCTTCGCCGAAATTCAAATGCGCCTGAATAATGAAATGGAATGAAGAGTCTGGTCGAAGGCGTTAACTCCAAGTCGCAGGACGAAAAACTCGCAGATTTGCACGCTAAACTTTTTTAACCTTAGTTGTAAGGCGGCTGAGTCTTTTCAATTGAAATATCGTTCCCACTTGTGTGCGTCTTTAAACAAATGCCTCGACCAATAATAAAATGCATAAAAAGTAGTTTGATTTATTGAACGACCATAAAAAACATAGCAACTGTTTTAAATTGGAAAACTTTATTTTATGAGAGTCTGGATTGCATTGGTTGAAGATTCTATTTTTTAATAATATTCTATTCCACGTTACAAATTAATTTTAGCACTACTGCATCAGTAATATTTGATACAACAATAGAAATGAAAATAAATAAAAGCAATACTACTAAAATAATTAAAAGAAACGAAAAATATGTCTTCCCAATATATTTAACTAATTTTTTTTCTGGAGCAGCAGTAAATATCGCTATTTGAAAAAAAATTGTTGGCATTTAAATTAATTTTTCTTTGAAACCCTTTTAAATTTGTGTAAATATTTATACCGCACTACCTCCAGCTTAGTTTGAATTTAAACCAAAGAACATTAATACATCTTTTAGTGCATCTTATATGATAAAATTGGCATATATAAGAATTAATTAAAATTAAATGTTATTTAAGTGTTTTTAAACGTATTAAAAATTCAGTTTAGTATGCTGTCGACACAAACAAAAAGCAAAAGGTGAAGTTAAATATTATTGGGTAGCAAAATCAGCTCAAAATTATCCTTCTGGGCTTTTTAAATGATTTTCGAAGGCTTTGATCACTGAAATTGGTGTTTGAAAGTCGAGGGAAAATATTTTTGCGAATTTGCAAACTGGACAGCACGTTGATTGGGAATATAGCGAAAGTTGCTTTAGGGTGGTTTCTGCGGGCACCAAATGACGCGGAAAGGAGGCGCTGGAAAGCAAGGGTTGTTGATCTGGCGAGTTGGTCGGTCGGCGGCTGCATTCCTGCGCAGATGAAAGGGGCAGCGAGCAACAAATTAAAAGGCAGCCGCTCGCTTTTGCTCTCCTTTGTGCGGATTTCTCGAGTACGACTCGCTCACTGCTCTTTCGTAATGTGTAATTAAAGTGTGTATTTGTATGTATCGCATCGGGAAAGAGAGCGCGCGCCGTGCCGTGTTTACGGTGGCTTTGAGCCGAGAAAATTATCCCAGCTAAAATGGCAAGGTGCAGCAAACAGAAGAGAAAATGTTGCATCTTGGTCGGCAAAGAAACTGCGCTTAATGACTTCGGTTGCTTTGAAGCAGCGAGATCAGGACACACGCATTCGCTCTATTTCTTGCCGATTTAATTACGTAGCCGTCGGGGGTGAAAAGCCACCGATGAAATCAAATAAGAGTCGGCGGCGATGGCTTATTACTAGATCTGTGCCGGAGACTAAAAGAAAATCTCTTTTGAAAACGAAACTTTATTAATCGAGCAAAATCCAGAGCTGCTTTATATTTATATTCTGTATTTAATGCAGAGTTTCTATTTGAAATCACGCTTGCACGCAAAAAAGAGCCATTCCAAAGCGCAGGCAAGAAAAAAAGAGAGAAAAATGACATCAAAGGCAATGCAAATCAATTTTTATCTCCAGTTCGCAGCAGCTCAAAGCCGCCGCCGCCTCCGCTGTGTGTATTATTGGAAAAGCGGGAAGGCTGCCGCTGATGGCATTGTGGTTTGCAATTCCCAGCTTCCTCGGTTCTCTCCTCAGGCCGCAGGAAGCGCTGATTTGCAAGCGATAATTGGCAAAGTTGGTTCGGTCAGGCAGCCGTCATTATTGCCGACGCTGCCCCTGGCCACGGACTTTTCCCAGTCGACAGATGAAAAGCACCATCCAATGCTACTTCGTCTCTCCGTATTTATCATTAATTTTCGGGCTGTTTGAACAACAACTTTTTGATATTTCCATCTACCAATTAGAATATTTTAATGTCTAAATTTGCAAACAGCTATTTATGAATTTCCAACCGATTTTCGGTTTCTACGGGAAACGTAACTTCGTTAATCATGAATTTTCAGGAGAGATTGAGTGTTTCCATTTCCTCTCGCAAGCTTTTTCCTGGAATAACCGCTATTTGGTGGCAGAAGAATAAGCTGATTTCTTTTATCTCGCGGGAAAGTTGCTGATTTTGTGCTGGAGCTGCTTCTCTCTCCCCGTGGGAACTTTTTATCTTGCCTCAACTGCCGGGCGTCAGATGGAACTTGCAGATGACGTATTTCAAGATCTTTTTCGTTCCTGGCAACTGCTTTGCCTTCAAGAAAAAGATAACGAAATGCCATTTTCAAAAGTTGGAAGGCGACAAATTTCTGGTACAACCCGCATAATTGGTTTTTTAGTCTTGGGTTCATTAAAATCCACAAATTGGTTTCAGTTGAACGTTTCCCCGGCCCCTCGAGACGGGAGAATCCCCTGCAAATCGTGTCAATTTTTCACGTCGGCTAAAAAACTCGCGTGCCAGTTTAATTCCTCGAGAAGAGCTCTTCAGCATAAAGTGGTTGCGAAATGAGAAGGGATTGCCAGCGCTGGCGGTGGTCTGCGCACGTGTTTCGCAAGTTGGTCTCGCTCGGCTGCGATAAGCCGGAAAGCTAAGGTGGTTTTTCATATTTAAACACATACACAGCGCGCGCGAGTGAGCGAA